>NC_139254.1:2230200-2668761 GCF_977018435.1 Lepisma saccharinum | reverse complement strand
CCTTTCTTCCTCCATTCTGGTTACATGCCAAAACCATTTCATGTCTATTGATGAAATGGTTTTCAATTGATGTTTGTTCCAGCTCTTCCCTTATCCTTTCATTTCTTACTCTGTCTCTTGTTCTTCCTACTATCTTTCGGTAGCATTTCATTTCTGCAGTTGTTACTTTACTAACGTCCTTTCCTTTCGTTTGCCAGCTTTCACTTCCATACAGCAGTATTGGTTATATTACTGATTTATACTGGCCCTCGTTCCTATTTCTCGTTTCCCAAATATTGTCTGGTTCAATTAATGCTTTTCGGACACGATTTGAGACTTCTGGCTCTATTTTCCCATTTTGATGAAGTACGAGGGGGTGCTGATAAGTCCTTACCTTTGCCCCCTTCCCATTTTCCTATTTTAAGAATTTTTTTTTTGTTTGAAAGCTACATGTTTCTATATGTTTGTTACCAAAAATCAAAGCAGTGGTACTAATGGAACTATTTCTTTTTCAGGTGATTAGTTGAGATGGCGGGGCAGTCAGTCAAGTTCAGTGATGTTGAGAGCAGAGCAGTGATCAAGTTCCTCTTTCTCCAGAGAAAGTCTGCAGAAACCATATATGATGAGATGCTGCAAACAATGGGGGACCAAGCCCCGTGCTATGCTACTGTTAAGAACTGGATTGTCAAATTTAGGACAGGATATTTTGTCACTGAAGATGAACCCCGCCGTGGGAGACCCTCCATAGTGGTTGTGCCCGAAGCAATTGAACAGGTGCATGAAATGATTCTCGCAGAGGACCTAGGCATATCCCGTGAACGCGTTGGAGTCATTATTCGTCATCATCTTCACATGACAAAACTGTCGGCCAAGTGGGTGCCGAAATGTTTGCATGTCGACCAAAAGCATCCTCACAAGACCAATGTTGCAATGCAAAAATTGGCTACGTTAGGGTTTGAACCCTTGGATCACCCACCCTATTCACCTGGCCTGGTCCCATCGGACTACCACCTATTCCCAAATTTAAAGAAACACTTGAAGGTATAAAAATTCAGCAACATTTCTGACGCAATTGTAGCTGTAAATGCATGGTTTGACACCCAACCTAAAGAATTATTTGTAGATGGTCTAAACAAAATGCAACAAGTGCATCGAATTGAGTGGAGAGTATGCTGAATAAATTCTTCATAAAACTTTAACTTTGTCTTTTTTTCTCCTAGGAAAGCTAAGGACTTATCAGCACCTCCATCGTATTGTTACAAGCAGGGTTGTTCAAGGTACAGGAATATTAAATAAAATTCAATTTCGGTCCAGGTGAGAAAACCAGCAACCGTAAATGTGTTCTGGACCGTAAAGGTCCTTCTTATTTGCAAAGTATTTCAATTCGGTCCAGGAAGCTTTTCTCCGGCTGAATTTAAATACAGTGTTGTGATTGAGCATTATATTATGTATAGTCATGAAGCAACGAAGAAGAAGAACAAATGTGTCCAATAGTCTGTTGTTGATTACGATAGAGTTAGTTTAGATTCCTCGAGATCCATGTTGTACATGTGTTGAAAGATTATTAAACCTTGTTTGTGTTTTACGTACAGGATGTATTTTATTGTATCATTCCATGTTTAATTCGTACCTAAGCATTCTACTAGCCACTCGGAACGTTTCATTCGGTCTAGAAACCTTTTTTCCGGATCAATTTCAATACGGTCCAGGAACCTTTTTTTTTTTTTCAATTAAACAATTCGCAACTTGGACCGAATTTAAATTGTGCGAGAAAAAGGTCCCGATCCTCCAGATAAACCAAATAGAATCCATTATAATTTATGGGTTCCTGAACCATTAACAACCCTGGTTTTAAAATATTCATAGCTTGAGACCTGCTCGAGTTGTTTTCCATTACAGTTTTCAATTTAGGTTTCCTACTTGATCTCCTGTTCTGCTCATCTTCATTGCTTTGCTCTTGCTTTCATTAACATAGATTTTGAAAAAGTAGTGCGGAAGAAAATCAAGGGGTGTGCAAGCTCCCTTTCGCAATCCCCTGGAGCCCCCCCCCCCCCCTGACGCCTATTCCGATTAATATGCGAGACAAAGCTCTCGCACTGGGGTACGTACACCAGACGCATGCTTCTAGGATGTAATGGGGCAAAGGGAGAGTGAATCATTTCCGTCATGCGGGAATGCAATTGCAGAAGGAATTCCTCGTATGTGTACACACACACACACACACATATGCATTTGGTTTGTTTGCATGGGGAACGCTAGAATTGAATTCCGCGTATTTATTATTTGCCAGCGATATATTTAGGCAGCTAAAATAAGCAAGCTTTGGGTGGCAAATCAATTTAGACACGCAAAAGGAGATAAGCCCGCAAGCCGGTAATATGGCGCTGTTTGCGTTTCGAATGAAACTTTATATAATATTACAACGTGGAGGGAGGTAAACATATTTACTCCTTTTCTAAGCGCCGCCTCTATCTCTCTCATTTATTTATGAGCGCATGCCTGCGCGGTCTGCTAACAGTCTTGGTTGCAGAGAGGATAATTTGCACGCCTGTATTTTGTTTATATTTGTGTATTTGCAAAATCGTGAATACCCAATAAATGCATTTTATATCACAAGGTCAACAATGAGGAATGAAAAATATCGTAACAAGATGTGCATACACACATACGTCAATAATAATAACAATAACAGTAAAATCATTATTGTTCAGCTGTTTGATGCACGTCGGTCGAAAGAAAGTTTCTTTGGGGAGAGAGAGAGAGGATACAGAGAAAGAGAGAGAAAAAGTAAAAAGGGATAGAGAACAAAAAGAGAAAAGGAGGGAGGGGGACAGAGAGAGAAAGGGAGAGAAAAGAGAGATATACAGAAAGAGAAAAACGAAACGGGAGACAAAAGGGAAATAGAGAGAGAGAGGGAGAGAAAGAGGGAGCAAGAGAAGATCTCTTTATCTAACAATTTATCGAGGGTCTGTATAGACCGAGAAATATACAACATTCTACCGTTAATAATGTAACAAACAGCGGGACGCAGGTCTTTTTAAAACTCAAATTTGAATATTTTATTACGCATCGAGGAGTCCGTGATTAGCAAAACTGTAGAAAATATTATTTTTCAGACAGGAAAAATGTTAACTATTACTAAGAAATGATGTGCGTCGATTTGAACTATTCAATTTTAACATATATTCACGAGATTCTGTGTATCCTAATCGTGCACTAAAGACAGTTTACCTAATAGTCTCCAGTATGCAAGATTTTTACGCACAAAGGAATCTAACGAGAATCCAACAACACCATTGTGTTGTGTAATGCAAGAAAAATCGAATTAATTAAATAATAATGGTTAAAAATTATCTACACTTTGATGAGTTTAGTAAAAATTTGTAATACATTTTGTTGTACTTGCTAAAACATTAAAGCATGGGTCCCTTAGTCCACCACGAACTCTATTTCCTTCAAAGGAGAGACTCTTGCATCACTACAGACAAAGTTTGCCTACTGGTTACGTTAACATTTTTGCTAAAATATTTGGCATAAAATCTGCTACAATTATGCCGTGAAATACGTACGTATTTATGCAAAGAGAACTAAAGCTAAGAAGTTTAACCTAACAACGTCTGCACTGACGTCAGAACAGAATGTTTCTTGAGGCTTGTGTTGCGAGTGAGATCCTTGCGTCCCGAAGATTTTTTTCATTTGGGTGGCGTTAGAGTCAAAATGACCATAAGTTGGGCCTTGGTTAAAAAATTTAAGGGTGTTGAAGAAATTTTGGGGGGGTGTTAGAGGGTGTTGGGGGTGTGTGGATAAATCAATGCAAGGGGCAGCTCTACCCTTACTTACCAAATCAAATTAACATTCAGTTCCGCGTTTAAAACCGTGTCTGCACACAACTGGATAACATTTCCGCCACACAACACTAGAATTCGTCCGAAAACGGGTTGGCCCGAACAGCGCTGCCACCTTGGGACAAAATTCTGAACTAGGAGTGCCACAGGTGGTCATTCGAGCCTGAAGAAGACCCACCATCCATTCTGAGCGTATTTTTTTGTGCGATAAACTCAGAGCAGGAGGAACTTTTCAAGAAGTTCTTCGTTTATGGTCCTCTCTCCTCCAGTTTATTCCGGAGTTTTTGAAGCGACGTGTCTCATGAATAGGGGGAATTTATTGTACCGAACTTGGTGAGAACTGTTGCAGAGGAAGGCAGAGCGATCAATATGGGCTCGATCCAGCGAAAGCGATTGGGACGTGTTACGTTAATTGTGTTCGGAAGAAACAAAGTACTTGGACTCGGTGTTTGCAAAGTTACTTTCTTAAAAATAACTCAGTTACAGTTACTGGAATTGCAGTTGCTGGTACGTGAAAAATAACTGGAAGCTCCTTTTATGCTGGAAATTTTCTGGCAAACTAATTACACACATCAATGTGGTTGTAATAAAATGAATAGGAAGATTTACCTGCTTTATTTACGTTTCTGGTACATAATGAATACTCATATAATATTTAATCTATCTATCTATCTATCTATCTATCTATCTATCTATATCTATCTCTCTCTCTCTCTCTCTCTCTCTCTCTCTCTCTCTCTCTCTCTCTCTCTCTCTCTCTCTCTCTCTCCAGGGTGGCTACTCTAGGACCATGATAAAATTCAAGTATAATTCCCGGTTTTCAAGGCGAACTTTCTAAAAATTCAAGCAGATGTATTCTCTATCTCAACCTTACGTATTACCGCCTCTCAACATCCACACACAAATATCTTAATAATCTAAAGGGTCAATGTGATTCCAACATCCAAAAATTATAATTTAATTAAATGGTATACGTAATATAATTAAAATATTTAATTTAAGGTGTCGAGTTTCTATTTACAATCAAAGACGCAACCACGAATTTTTGTCTGAGCGGGCGGGGAGAAAGTGCCAGGATCAACGTACTAATACTAATAACAATAGTATTAATAATAATATTACGTATTATAACATTATTATTATTATTATTATTATTATTATTATTATTATTGATTTCGTTTATTTTACTTCGCTTCTTGTGCCACGTTTGGCTAATTTGCGAAGATAGGGATGAGTGATGAAATGATGAAATTGATGAATGGACAGTCACAAACATCCATACCCAAGCCAGGATTCGAACCCGCTGAGACCAACATTGTTATTTTTATTAGTAGTAGTAGTAGTATCAAATACTTTATTAACCTCGTAAATTATGCAAAAATGGGGTAGAAGTTGGTGCTAAAGCATTTGTGTTCGAAGAAACGATTTCAATTATTTTTTCTCCACACGGCACAGTAGTTCGGATCCCATTTCAAACTGTAGGTCCAGTCCCGATTATCCTTTCTGTGCATAAAGTGAACTTAAAACCACAAATCAATAAATCAATTTTACAACATTTTTCATTTAGATAGTTCGGCGCCCAGGGCCGACTCCTGCCGCCCCCTAGCTATGGTTATAAACTTGATAAGACTAAGAAAAGTAGGAATTTCGAGCAAAGCGAGCAAGAAAATTTTCCGAAAATAATTTTTATTTGCATAAAATGTGAATAGGATTTGTATTTAAAAAGATGTAATTTTTCAAGTCTACGAAGAAAAATTCAAGTAGAATTCACGCATAATTCCAGGAATTCAAGGAATTCCCGGTGAGTAGCCACCCTGCTCACTCTATCTATAATATGGGGTAGGGTCAACAGACTACATTTTTTAAATTAAAGTAACTACTTTTACCTTACCTTACCATCCGGCTCTACAACCCCTGGTGGGCCTTGGCCTCTTCCACGACGTGCCTCCAGTCTTCTCTATTCTGTATTCTTCTCCCCCATTCTCTTATTTCCATCTTCTTTACGTCCTGGATGACTTCATCCCTCCATCTTCATTTTGGTCTCCCTCTTCTCCTCTTTGAATACATTATTTCCTTTATTACTTTCTTTGGCAATCTTTTCTCTCCCATTCTTTCGACGTGCCCCATCCATCTTTGTGATTTTATGAATATAACTACATCTTGTCCATCGAGTATTCCATCTATTTCTTCGTTATTTCTGACTCTCCATAGATTTTCCTGATTATTCTTCTTTCAAGAACTCTCAGGTGGTTTTCATCTTCCTTTGAGAGAATCCATACTTCAGAGCTGTACGTAATTACTGGTCTCACTAACGTCTTATATACTTTCATGTTAGTTCTCCTGTCGGTTAGGTTGCTCTTCAATAACTGTAGATTATTGTTTCTTGCCTGCTTGTATTCTGTCCAAAATTGTTTTGCCAGGTATTTAAAGCTTTGAACTGTTTGTATTTCTGCTTCCTCTATTTGTATGCTGCCTATATCTGCATTTAGGTGATGCAATCATACATTTTGTCTTTTCGGTGATTACCCGTACTCCTACTTTCTGTGCTTCTTTTTGTAGTTCTTGAAATACTTGTTTCATTGAATTTTCTGTCCTTGCCATTATTGTTACATCATCTGCGTAGGCGCAGATTTGACTAGTCTTGGTAAATATAGTCTGCCTTTTGTTAATTGTACTAATGGCTCTGTGAAGTGCAATGTTGAAAAGGGTAGATGACAGACAGCCCATCTCCCGGTTTTACTCCGCTGTTGATGTCAAAAGGAGTGCTTATCTCATTTCCAACTTTAACTTTTGCTATTGTATGCTCAGTGATAATTTTTATTAGTCTCACTACTTTATCTGGGTAGTTTACTTGTCTCATGATCTGCAATAATTATTTTCTTCTTACACTGTCAAAGGCCTGTTTGAAATCTACAAAAAGCATATAGAGGGTTACACCATGTTCACAGTGCTTCTCTATTATCTGTCTTGTCACGAATAGTTGGTCTGTTGTACTATTTGATCTAAATCCACACTGACATTCATCCAGTATCTCTCTGTGTAGTTCTTTATTCTCTCATTTAAGATTCCTGATAGTATCTTGTATGTTATGCCTCTGTAATTTGACCATTCCAATTTGTCTCCTTTTCGATGTATAGGACATATGATACCGATTCTCCACTCTACAGGCATTTTCTCCTTATTCAATATGATGCTAATGAGCTCTGTTATTTCTTCTATCATACTTCCTCCTGCATTCTTTATCATTTCAGCCACAATGTCATCATTTCCAGGGGGCTTGTTGGATTCTAACTTTTTGATCATCTTCTCTATTTTCTCTTTCCTAGGTGCTCCTATATTAATTTCTGTATTTTCGTTCGTCTCCTTGTAAGTCTCTATTGATATCTCTTCTGCTTCTTCTATGTTAAGTTGTTCGTTGAAGTATTCTACCCACCTAATGATCACTTCATTTTCTTCTGTTATCATTTCGCCTTCTTTTATTTCTGCATCCTATTTGTCTCCGTTGGTATCCTTTCGTTGTTTTGTTAATGGCAGCATCGAGTTTTCTGGTTTCATTCTGTTTATTCAAGTGTTCGTTTTCTACTATCTAACTCTGTATGATATGTCTCTGTATTTTTCGCAGTTATTCCTGGTTTCCCTTTGTAAGATTTTTTATCTTGCTGCATTTTTCTTCTTTATTGCATTTCTGCACTCATCATCAAACCACTCTTCATTTCTTCTGGTCTCTTGCTCATTTATTAATTCTAGGGTTGTTTCGGTTAATATATATTTTACTCTTCCCCTTTTATCTTCAATTGATTCTTCTTCTTGTATCATTGCTTCTTCTATTTAGTAACTTCTTCTCAATACTTTCTTGATACTTTCCTTTAATCTCTTTATCTTTAAATTTATCCGAGTTCCAATTCTTCCTTACATCTCCTTTGCTCTTCTACATATTATTTAACTTCTCTCTAATTTTTCCTTTTACAAGAAAATGATCTGAGTCGCAGCTTCTGACATCGAGTCTGAAGAAAAGTACCTTGCGTATCAAATCATGGTCAATTTGGTTAACTGTATTGTCAGGTGACTTCCATGTACCTAAGTGTATGTTCTTCTGTGGGTGGAGGGGCCTCCCCGATGGCGCAGTGGTAGCGTCGTCGCCTTGTAATCAAGGGGTCCCGGGTTCGATAGCCGGTGGAGGCACATAGTGGTTCGGATCCCACTTTAAACTGTAGGTTCAGTTCCGATTAGCTATCAATGATATCTATCGATTGCGATCATACTATGCATAAAGTGGAAATGTGGCGCTGTACTTCCATGATGGGTTGTAATAATGACGTGAACTGCTCCGATTGGTTATGGATTTGACTTTACCTTGTAATCTTGCAATAAACGAGAGCAGTGGCGGCGATTGGGTCCCAAAACTTGGGAGGGGGGCAAGGTGCCAAAACTAGTGGGGCAAATACAGTATATTTCCCTTTGTAGATAAGATTTAGCCTAGTGCGGGGGAAAAAGTGGCGAAAATTGGGGGGCAACTGCCCCCCTCGCCACTGAACGAGAGATTATTTCCTCGCAACTTCCAGCCACTACCAAATATCTTTCTAATTAATAACTCAGCAAAATCACTTAACGTGATTATTTGTACAACCCATCATAGAAGTACAGCGCCACATTTCAACCTGGTGGTGGAAAATTGAAGTATTTTTCTTTAAATCGCCATCCCCTTCCCCATGTGCTGCATAGTGGATTCACCAAATTTCAGAGTTCTACGATGCCTCAAACAGGCTCTGAGTTGGGTAACTTTAATTTTGGCCACCCGGTATCATATTTTGGTACTCTATCTTGATTTGATTTGATTTTAAAATTTTGGGTGCGTCAGCACTAAGGCTATTTTGCACCCGTCACAATATACGGGGTCCAGCCCCTTATCTTTACACATAACAACTCTAACGTTGCTTAATTAAAATCATAAAATATTAAAAAGTTCTGACTTTTGTTAAAGGCTGAGGCTGCAAAGAACACTCAGCACACATAGGGACAAAAGAACAGGACAACACAAACAAAATTATACTGGCCATGGGGCCAGTCGCCAGAGCCTCGTTAGTCTTCAGTCCAGGGTGGGGGTACTAACGTGGAAGTGAGGTTGACATTTGGGTGTACTACGTGGAAGATCACCCCTTACACCCCGGTACTCTATCTACAGTATCTTCTAATAGATCGTAAAATTGATCCTTCTCATTATCTTCTTTCTCGTTCGTTGGGGCGTGCAGCCTTGAGTCTCAATGCACATATACGGTCATTTATTGGTTCAAACTGCAAGATGTTTCTTCTCATTTGTTTGGTTATTATGAAACCAGTTCCACATAACATTAAGTAACTACTCTAGTAACCGCTAAGCAACATTTTTCTCACAGTTTCTGTGCAATGAATTACGAAACTAAACACTGTTGATTAAACATAACTACCCTTGGAATATTTTCCAAGATTTATAGCTATTAGTTTGTCACGGTTGGGGCAGACGAAACACTGCCTCTTTACTTAATAAGAAATGTATTTTAATTTCTCCAAATTGTCAAATGAAGGAAAATAAATTATTTAAGCAAAGAGAGAGAAAGTAATTGACCTTGAATAATCTAATAGAGTTGCAGTAGAAATGCAACAGTTAAAGGAGAAATTAATTGATTTTTGGTGTCACGGGTGGGACACAACACAAAAGAAAATAAATCATAAAGTTAAAAAAAACGAACAATAGGTAAAATAAATACCATCTAACTTAATTAAGTATAATGCTTGAATGTCTATCCAAATGACAAAGCATTGCATTTAATTTTAAAAACCGACATGCATTTACCCTCCTTTCGACACGCCTGTGCTCACTCCTCCTGCTTCGCCCCCCCCCCCCGGTCTTTTGGGGATTTAGACCTGAACTAGCTAACTTGACCTTGCCTCATTTGTCAGTGTTTGGAAGTAACAGTTACTGTACCTTTTAGAATAATTCTAACTGTAACTAGCTACTTTCAAAAGTAAGAAGCTCAGTCTATACGAGATGTAAGGTTTTCAATAGCTACTGTTTAGTTACTTTATGACACTTAAATTGTTAACCTGAATATTTGTAACATGCGGGAAGAGCTCAATTCGGCAACTGTGCTTTCAACTATGTGCCTTATCTGGATGCTAAGGTGAAACGTTTTTAGTGAAATTTCAGCCTGAAATAAATCACTGTCGAGAGAGTGAATCTTGTTGAGCTACGAATGGAATCGATGCCACCGCGTGCAAAAATACATTTCACAACTATTAAATAGAATACCTTTCTTCTGCATTAGTATATGCGATACTATATTTTCTTTTCTAATAAAAAAATAGAAAATTATAATTGAATGGACTTTATTTAATCAATTATTATATGGGTGTGAAACTTGGTCCGTTACATTGAAAGAGGAACATAAATTGAGAGTATTTGAAAATAAGATCCTTAGGAAAATATTTGGACCTAAAAGGGAAGAGGAGACAGGTGAGTGGAGAAGGTTACATAATTTAGAACTACATAATTTGTATTCATGTCCAGATAGTATTAGAATAAATAAATCAAGAAGACTTAGGTGGGCAGGCCATGTGGCACGAATGGGAGAGGAAAGAGGAGTTCACAGGATTCTTGTTGGGAAACCCGATGGTAAGAGACCTGTAGGAAGGCCAAGACGAAGATGGAGGGACAACGTTGAGATGGACCTAAAGGAAATCGGTAGGGATGGAAAAGAGTATATATATCTTGCTCAAGATAGGGACAGATGGAAGGCCTGTGTTGCTTCATGGCTACCTCCCACCCTACCCACGAAGTTAATAAAATCGGCCGCCCACAAAACCGAACCACTTACCCATTAATTACGTCAATAATCATTAGAGCTTGACCCTCGGTTTATTTCAAATTGCACCTCCCCGGCCAAACATAAATTCAACGCCATAAATATTAGCTACGTCATGCCGGCTTCATTTTCTCCACTCTCAGGATCAGGAAATGGAAATAAAAAAATAAAGGTACGACAACCAGACGCCTGATCGGAACACCGTGCAGGCAGTTTATTAAATTCTACCCGGCCGCCATCGCTAGGGACCACGGCGCATTTGATCTCCAAAGCATTAAATTTGGAAATCACGGGTCATTGCCCATTACTGAAATTCGATGACTAAACTAATTATTGCATTAGGCTCAGAATGCCAATCAGTCACGGTGAGGGTTTTTTCCCGTTTGATTCTACATTAGCGGTCGGCGAGCAGGGAAATATTATTTCAAGCACTTACGGCGTTACGCTGTGGCGATTCCTCCGGGGAGATCTATGGGGATGTATCCCCAAAGAATCATACATATAAAGTTTATAATTAATATTTTGGTGTGCGCCAAAATACACACAAATCTATGTATGCACTAAATATTTTCATACTATGTGAGAAAGAAACTGGCGATATGGATAAATGCGAAGAAACTTTTCATCTCGCCACCGAAGCAAATCGGGTTAGAATCACGACCTACCGGTGGGTGATCAATGTGAATGTCCCTTCTTCAGGTGGAAGAAAAGTGCGAAACAGACTAAGTGCACATGGAATAAGAGCGGAAATACTAAATATAAATGGAATAAGATCGATACAGACGAAGTGCACATGGAATAAGAGCGGAAATACTAAATATAAATGGAATAAGAGCGAAAGAGATTAAATGAACATGGAATAAGAGCGGAAATACTAAATATAAATGGAATAAGAGCGAAACAGACTAAGTGCACATGGAATAAGAGCGGAAATACTAAATATAAATGGAATAAGAGCGAAAGAGATTAAATGAACATGGAATAAGAGTGGAAATACTAAATATAAATGGAATAAGAGCGAAACAGACTAAGTGCACATGGAATAAGAGCGGAAATACTAAATATAAATGGAATAAGAGCGAAAGAGATTAAATGAACATGGAATAAGAGCGGAAATACTAAATATAAATGGAATAAGAGCGAAACAGACTAAGTGCACATGGAATAAGAGCGGAAATACTAAATATAAATGGAATAAGAGCGAAAGAGACTAAATGAACATGGAATAAGAGCGAAACAAAGTCGACATGAAATGTGAGCGAAAAGATTAAATATAAATGGAATAAAAGCAAAACAGACGCTCGTCGCGATTAACCAAAAAATGGCAGGAAAGCGAGATATAATAACGAAAATAAATACAAAAAATCTATACTTTGCAACCCAATCAAATGTGCATTAAAAATAAATGACGATTTTCTTTTTACTCAAAACACATCCAATCCAAAATCTAGGGGCATAACCGTGAATCCAATTTCACTGACTTATTCAGGTTATCCAAATCAATGGGGATCCCGTTCAGGCCTGCTCACGCATAGGAAAGACTACCTGCTCAAATCATGGTTTTCATTTGTGATTCTCCCTGTAAAACATACTACAATGAAAGAGAATCGGTCACAAGCACTGTGCATCCCCGCACACAGACCGCACGACGCTCTTCGGGCACTCGAGTACAGTCTACAACCATGCTACACACTCACACACACGACAATTTTTCTCTTCAGAGGAAAAGACAAAAATCCACATAACGAGGGGAGCAATGTCTCTACTTTTCCGCTTCTCGGAGAACCGAGAACTCAAGTGCGGCAGCTTGTTTGATTCTCGTTACTAAGGACGCACTCAATCTCTCCGTCTAGTTCCCTCGGGGGAGGAGAACCCGCGGTTACTTTGTAGTTCGTTCCTGCGTCCACAAGGTAGAGAGAAGGAAGGGTCTTTGTCCGACAGCCTCTCTCCCTCTCTTCCTTCAGCTCCTCATCCCAAAAGACAGCGAAATGAGAAGGGTTTATAAAAGAGAGTAAGGGAGAATATACACATGCTCAGAGCTTCTTCGGATCATCTTCTGTACACTCTGCTCCAGGTACATTCGGAGCGAGTGCAGCGGTGATTTTTTTAACTTTGAGCCAGGCCCGTAGCTAAGGTGGGTTGACTGAGCCCTAGTGCGCCATGCTCGGAGGGGATGCCATTCAAAGCTTCTCTTTTTAAAATAAAACAACAACAAAGTCAGAATACAAGACGGAGAAATTCACACTTGGATTTTGGTTCCCGAAGTAGGAGTAACAGTATGTTTTTAAAGATGGTCTTTAGGCACTAGCATATAACGGAAGTATTCTTAAACATTATACACTTTTTTTAATCAGAAATGCAAAGTACGAATCTTTAAATATGAGTTTCTCTTTATTTCAAAATTTGTATGATGTAAATATCACAAACCATGGCATAAGAAAAAGAAAATATCGAAGGACGCACATAAAATGTCGGTGCTTGGTAGTACGGGTAGGGGGGAGGGCAAACCACAATTCTGCGCAGGGCGCCAAAATGTGTAGCTTTGAGCGTTCCTCTCAGACTTAAGGCTGGTTTACATTGGTCGAGTAAGCGGGAGAGTTACTGGGACGAGTTACTGGCCTGTCTGCTCGACTCGACCATTATGTGGCGAGAAGCTGTTTACACACTTTTTATCAAAGTGGGATAGTGGCTGCAGCTCTTTGGTGCTCCTTTGATAATATGGACACATCGACGTAGTTGGCGATTTAAAAAAAAAGCTCTAAAACAGTTCACACACTTTTTTTTTACGAGAAATGAATACAATAATGCACGAGAACAAGTCTACAAAGAGAACTAACTTACTTGATTTTTTTATTTTTCTTGGTTGTACGTAGAACGTAAATTCTTTATTTTCAATTTTACTTCTCCTACGCCTCTACAAAGTTTATGTTGTCGGACTTGGATCACCTCCTATTCATGGTTGAATATTTTTTTTAAAATACAATTGCAATTAATATGCAAAATCACAAAACACTACCACCGCACGTACTCCATACTCTCCTCAGAAAGCGTTTACATTGACCGAGTGGTCTGTCGAGTATACGCGCGAGTGAAACAATCGATGGGAGAGGAAGCAACTCGGTCGAGTCGCTGTCCTCCGTGGATAGCCACTCGACTGTCCTGACTACTGGAGCAAGTACTGACTCCAGTGCTCTTCCCAGTTGTTTACACGAGGAGAGTAGCTCTCTTAGCTCTACTCGCTCCAGCTACTCGTACTCTCCCGTCTACTCGACCAATGTAAACCAGGCTTAAGTGTACCACCAATTAATAATAGATCAACAGACAAATACGGTGGTTCCTCGCGTAGTGAACGGAATCCGTTCCGGGAAGGCGTTGTTAAGCGAATCATTCGTTATACAGGACGCTGTTCTCGTATGCTACTACGAGGTGTGCCGGTTAATACTTCTTAATTTCGTCGCTGGATGGCGCTGGGAGCAAGGGTTGGTGCACAGTCTCAATTGTTACGTCAGTGTGTTGCCAGGAAAGTACCTGTCAAAACGCCGTGGATGTGCAACCACCGAGTGCGAGTGATCGTTATATTAGGTTTGTGTGGGAAACATGTCGACCTTCAAACCAAATAAGGAGCATGTGCTGCACGTCCTGCTTTTCTTGTTCAATCAAAAGAAAAACGCCAGTGAAAGCCATCGTATCCTTGTGGAAACGTACGGTGACAATGTCCTAACGCAAGACGCGTGTGTGCGTTGGTTCGACGATTCAAAGTGGTGATTTCGACTTGAAAGACAAAGATCGCCCGGGCCAGCCGAAAAAATTCCAAGACGCCGAATTGCAATCGGACGAAGACGGTACGCAAACGCAACAACAACTGGCAGAGAAGTTAAATGTTGGTCGCCAAACCATATCTGATCGTCTTCATGCCATGGGAAAGATCCAGATTGGGCGACAAGACACGGAAAAGTGATTTTTCAGCACCACAACGCCCCATCACACACAGCGAAAGGCGTCAGACACCATTTGTGCACTTGGCTGGGAATTCTTGCCCCACCCGCCATACTCAACAGACTTAGCCCCTTCGGACTACCACTTGTTTTCATCGATGTCTCACTCACTTTCCCAGCAACACTTCAACAATTACGAAGATGTCGATCTAGCGATGTATAGCTAGCGATGGCGCATACTTTGAATAAAGAATTTCTTACGTTTCTCCCCAGATACACTTGTTTTCTTTCGGATCGATTGAGAATTATTAACCGGCACACCTGGTATAAAAGAGGGGTAGAAAAAACTGATCCAGGCGCCAGCCCACTTTTCTCAGGAGCCAATTTTTTTTAAGTGTGGTCTAAGAAAGTTGTGAATCAAAGTAAGAGGCCTTCCTCCAAGCTATGAGATGTGATCATAAAACATTTAACTTACTAATTTAAGATTGGATAAACGTAATTAATTCTTGCAACAGAGTGACATTCCTAAAGAAGGCTCAATTGGTAACATCATGAATAACTATGCAATATATTCTAATATCGCCGCAAGATTTTACAATTCGGCCAGTAACAGTGAATTATAATGCATGTTAATTATTCTCATTTAAAAATACAAGAGATACAGAAAACACACTAGCAAACAAAACACATACTGTACTCGTTACTTTTTTAAAAAAATGGAAATTTCCATAAGCGAACTCGAAATATTTAAACATCTATAATTTTAGCATTGAATTTGAAAATTCAGGTGGAAAGTGAAATTTTCTGGTGCCAGGACGACCGGGCCAGTGGATTTTTCTACCCCTGGCTATAGGAATAACTTTAATCCCCCCCTCGAGCCCTGTCCAAAGTCGCGAAACATCGTAAAGAAGTTGCAAGAAATGTCAAAAAACGCAGTGGTTCCTGTAATTGAATTACTCGCCACATATTCGGCTGCAAGATCCACAACACTACACTCTAAAAGGGAATCTCCGGAGCGAACGGACGAAAACAAGTCACAGCTACACCGTTTGCAGCAGCGTACACTGCTTTGCTCCGCCAACTCGCATTCTCCCCTTCTCTTCCATTATGCGCGGCTTTGCTCCACAGATCCCAGACAGTATAAATCCTGTTTTTTTCTTTCTATGACTCCTTGTCTCGTTTCATGTTCTCACTAACAATCTTCGTTGTGACAACAAAACAAAAAAAAAAAAACAGACATTTCCCACAAAAACACAGATAACCACTTTTTTTTTACCACCTTCAGCTAAGTTGCTGCAACTATGCCAATATTTAATTAGAGTTCTTGGCAACTTTCTAGTGGGGGTTGGGTCCCCTGAACCCCTCTTTCTAAATACGGTCATTACTTTGTCCAGTTTTGCTTCAAGATCAGGTAAGTATAAAATGCAATTCTATTTTTGTTAATATGAGTACATACCTAGAAGCGAAGAGTCCCCCAATCAAAACTCTCCTCTTAGACAAGACCTTAGCCAATGGCATTCTGCTATGTTTTTGCAAGGTACTTAACAATTACTTACCTAAAAAAGAAAAAGAGACAAATATTAACAACAAATTCACACATCTTGATCTCAATTACAAGATTAATATAAACTAACCAACAATAAAGATGACGTCAAGCATATTTCTAGAAGGCTACATATAAAGTCGGATTCAATCTCTCCTATTTCTCTCGACATGCTTCGTAAACAATAGCTTCAACAATATTTAACTATTCATTTTTAACGTCGCCTTCACATATTCTTCTCAACAACTCCCTAAAAGTGGTAAATAGCCCGCCTTCTGCAATCTTTATTTTTTTCTATGGAACTTGAATCAATTATTTACTGGCATTATATTCAATTCTCTTTACAGTTCGTGAGAAAGACACGTTAGGACTATATTTTTCGGAGGTGAAAAAGTCCCTCGATGTTTTCAGGTCTCATACTTTCAAGCATAATATTTTCTCGTTATTGCAATTAGTTTGAGAGTGGTAGAATGTAATGTATTCGGTTTGTACAACATAATTTGAACTTCTTACTTGTCTTTGTTACTTTGTTTACAATGCACCAGAAATAAGGGAGGAACTTCTGTTAATTTGTGGACTCTTTACGGCAGCAGCTTCAGGACTGAAGGTCAAAAGGCAACATGAAACAGAGTAGCAATCCGACCATTCTATTCCCCTTTATAGAGAGTTTACAGAGAAATTCCAAATTTCACATTCTGAAAAAATGTTGGCCTCAAGGCAGTTTCATCGTTAATAGTGTTAACAATGAATGTGATTACACGGACGGTAGTTCTAACCCCACCGTGCCCGAAGGGTACAACCACCACCCACCACTGCGAACATTTTCATAAAAATTGAAAATGAATTACATTGTTTCATAGGGTGAGCCCAATGTTTCCGTATTCTGTTCATAAACTCCTACAGGTAACGTTCGTAGGAGGCAAAATTCACGAGTGGGATTTGGGTTTACACACGATACTCGTAAAATTGACTGAATAATTGGCTCACGTTGTTCTCTAGTTAATGATTGCATTTTTGTAATTATTATAATTACTACTGAACTGCATCACATAAACAAAAAAGTATTGATGCGAAAATAATGTATTTTTGTGTGTTTTAGTGAATGATAAAAAATGTGTGTGTGACACTCGTGCAGGGACTGCAGTTGAAACCTACTTTCAGTTTCAGTTTCAGTTCGGCTCGGAATGAAACATTGCGGTTCACTTTCAGTTCTCGAACTGAAACTGGAATGAAACCGGAGTATATATGTCCGAACCAGAACTGGAATGATCTGATGTTTTACATCCAGTTCGGCACGGAATGAAACCATTCGGTTCATTTTCAGTTCTCGAACTGAAACTGGAATGGAACCGGAATATATATGTCCGAACCGTAACTGGAATGACCTGAGGTTATAGTTTCAGTTCGGCCCGGAATAAAACCTTTCGGTTCACTTTCAGTTCTTGAACTGAAACTGGAATGAAACCGGAGCATATCTATCCGAACCGTAACTAGAATGATCTGAGGTTGGACTTCTACGGTAGTTCGGCCCGGAATCAAAACCCTTCTGTTCATTTTTAGTTCTCGAACTAAAATTGGAACGAAACCGGAGTATATCTACCCGAACTGTAAATGGATGGTCTGAACTTTCACTTCCAGTTTGGCCCGGAATGAAAGTTTTCAGTTTTCAACATACTTGTTCACACATAAACACATGTGCAGATGTAACAAACAAGTTCTTATGGGTTCGCAACCATGGCAGGTTCCAGCTTTGTTGTTATTTGTTTTTTTACAATAGAGAATAAGGAAACTCTTGTCCTTTTTTAATTTCTGAAAGTAGCGTATGACATCACAGTACAGTAACCAAATTGTAGTTAATAAAACAGATACAATTCTATGTGAGCTGTGGCTAGCTTCATAAGT
The DNA here is from genome assembly GCF_977018435.1 of Lepisma saccharinum. NCBI lineage: Eukaryota > Metazoa > Arthropoda > Insecta > Zygentoma > Lepismatidae > Lepisma > Lepisma saccharinum. Next base: position 2,650,718 of record NC_139254.1, on the reverse strand, counting down.
GTGTCCATTTTCGCGCAAAACTACATCAATAAGATTAATACACATTAGATTTTCCTATGGCAGCAAATTTTCCAATTCATGGAAAATGGCATTTACTCTTTTGTATTACTCTTTTGTATGTAATTACATAATTTTGTTTGGTTTTCTGAATTCCTGAAAATAGAAAATTAAAATAAAATAGTGTATGAACTGTTAATTTATGAAAAACGCAATAAGCATCTATCCTCGATGGATATTTTCACACCTACAAATAACCATGGATTAAAGAAAAATCACTTAAAAATATGCTTCACAAACTTTGGTTGATTGTAAATGATACATGTCATAATTTTGTAGTACGAGTTCCTCCTCCTCGTATGTAACCTCGTATTTGCACTTTAACAGCTATTATTTAAATTTTGAATAAAAAAGGAAATTAGGTCATACATAAATCTTACAATGTTAATCTTTTAAATGTCTTTCCAAACGAGAATTATGAAAAACGACAGCAAACATGTGAGCATTAAAATCAATGACTATTGATCTTCCTCCTCGACGAACTCGTAAACACTACTGGAGCTAATAGAGGAACTGAAAGAATTTTCATCTTGGTTTAAGGCTGGCAAGTGCTGATCAGAACGCTTTTGGAATAAAGCATTCGTCCGCAAGACCATGAGATCATCAAGTGTTGGAGAGGAAAGGTTGTACCTCAAATCTGACATTACAAACTTCACACTTGGGAACAACCGCTCCACGCTTACCTGGGTGGCTGGTGCAGCCAAAACCACCGGTGTCGGGAAAAATGCGTCCGGGAAAAGTGCGCTCTCGCAATAAAAGTGGGGAAAATGCGCCCTCTCAAGAGTAACCACAATGAAAAGTGGGGAAAATGCGCATTGCACTTGCCTTCCCCAGTTACCCATTGAAAGAAAATGTATTGTGGTTTAAGCCGACAGTGTGTCGATCAAACTTCTTTCGTGACCGCAGAACCAATGACCACCACTCTTGGACAATGCCGATATGAGAATTGTTTCTTGAATTCGTATCAATCCATAGGATTGTATGTTTATTTTATTAAGTCTCTCTGAACGCTTCATGTTGACCAGGGCATTCATTTGTTTTTCTCTCAGCTGTCTCAAGCTTCTTAGGCATGTTTACAATGCATTGTGTTGTGCCATGCAAACCTCCTGAGCTTTCAGGAAACAGGTAACACTTCTGGTTTTAGAGTCAGCGGTTTGCATGGTAGCAATTATGATAATAAACACGATTCGGCGATTCGGCATCGAGGAAGAGCTCGATGGCCAGGGAATATAGAGGTGAGACAAGCTGGGAAGTGGCTGGACTTTGGGAATTGAGTTGGTAGAGAGAGGAGGTCAGCAAGGCAGGAGGTCGATAGTAGTACAACGCTCTGGTCAACAAATAGGAGAGAAGCTCACAGAGGACTTCGCTATTTTGATTCAGCTAAGAGACTTCAGTTAGACAGGTAATTATCCTACTCCCAGCCATGATACAGGTTCAACGGTTCACAAAATCCAACGAGTTGCCATTGTCTTTTCAGTAGTTTAATTCCTTTGTGTAATTTGTACCTTTCGCATGCCAAGCAATAACTCGTCATGTCAATGACGAGTGGTCTCATCAAGAGGATGAATGATGAGTAGTTTACATCACCCCATCAGTTAACTGGTTCAGATCCCTTCATTCTATAGAATGACACGTGGATGGAGGTGCTTAGGGCTTTCATCCATTTTTACGGAAATGCGATGAGAAAAGAGTTTGTTAACCAGTTTAGAATTATTCCCCACCCTAAATTTTGACACGTAGTGGAGTGCTAGTTCATTACCCACCCCAAAATTTTGCTCATTTATTTTCGTTAGTATGTCCTTGCCATATTTTATTTTGAAAATACATAGGGCTTAAAAGCTTTTGCATTTATGGGGGGAGAAGAAGTTATTGGTGCCATGATAGATGTCGAGCTTTCACCTTGCTGATGAACTCGACGAAACATTAGATCAATTGCTAGATATAGCACGAGGGACTACAAGTTTTAATTTAGATGTCAGCAGTCCAGCTGCAAGTTCCACCCCCAAGTTTAAACGTAGCCCAATTTTAACTAGACGCCTTCAGCGAGAATTATTGGAAAAACAGAGATGTGAACCACGATTAGAGCAACAGGATCAGGATTTTAGAGATTTAGACCAAACACAATTCGCAACAATGGCTCAGTCGCAGTTTGTTCCCCCAACTATTTTAGAGGGTATCCCATTTCAGGGGATAGCCGGGGAGGACGTTTCAAAATTTTTAGATAAAGTGGATAGCCTTGCCATATTAAATGGATGGAATAATGCCCGTAAACTAGAATTATTTCCAGCCCTTCTGGCCGGGCCAGCATTACGGTGGTACCAATCCTGGAAAGATGGTACAGACAATCAGGAAGTTACTTACGAGGAGATACAGAAAAAATTTAAAGACGAATTTACAGGGTCCTTGGATCAACTCCAGATCGAGGAGCAAATTCGATATAGGTTACACAAAGAAACTGAGCCAGTTACGAATTATGTTCGGGACAAACAATTACTTCTACTCAAGGCAGACCCCAAAATGAGTATTCAACAACAGATCAAGCAGATCATATTAGGCTTACAGGTGGATTACATGAAAGATATCCACCATAAAGAGTATGAGTCCGTGCATGGGTTGCTTAAAGATTTGAAATCCTTTGAGAAACTCCAATTTTTGATGAGACAGCGCAAGCTGAAGGAATTGAGGTACGAAGAGCAAAGAGAGAGTTTATTCTCTCCTTTGCATAATACACCAGCACTTTCGCAACAGCAGCAGATTTTACTGCAGAGTAACAATCTGGCTACTGCTGAGTCAGCGCAAGCGCGACCCACTTCAGACATTGAGGCAAAATTTAAAGCATTGCAAAAGGAGGTTGAGCAACTTAAGTTATTTAACAATCCTCACAATACCAAAGCTCAAGTCCAGGCTCAGGAAACTGGTCTGGAAGCGAGATTAGCCAGTCTCACTTTGAGATTGAACAGCATGGAGGATCAGAAACAGAACCCTGGCACCGACTCATCTACTCCAAAACAATTTAGAGAACCCTATTATAAGGATAATTATCAGTCAAGTAATAATTATAGAGGCTCTTATCGGGGTAATAATAATAGACGACAATTCAATAGGGGGTACAGGAATGGACGTAATAGTAATGGTAACAACACAGATCGCAATAGGCGATACAGCAATACCCAACAATGGCGAGGACGTGGGAACTTCCGCGGACAGAACTCGCGGGGTTCCTCGTCTTCAGCAGGGCGAGACCAGGAAAACAGGGAAGAGCAACGGGGGAGACCACGCTGCTCAATTTGTAATTACCCTAATCACACAGCAGCCACTTGTTTTCAGAACACGGAGGCTTTAAACGAACAATGACTGCCCATAGAAGAGACGTATGCGCAGATTTCGTTGGCAAACAGATATCAGTCTCTACTTTCCCCTATGAGGAATTAATTTATATTAACGCAGTATTAGGGGGACAACGTCAGAGGTTTCTCGTGGATTCCGGAAGCCAAGTATCCGTCACCAGTGATCGAGGCATTCCTACAACCGCCAAACGTTTCAAAATTCATACGGCCATAAGGGGAGTAGCCAAAGAACAGATTGAAATTAAAGAGATTGTCCTATTAACTTTTGCAATAAACGGCCGCAATTTTACCCATCCTTTTCGGATGATTCCAAATTTTGAACATGGGACAATCCTGGGAAACGATTTTTTAAGAGCGCATAAGGCAAATTTGGATTTTGATCAAAATCGACTCACACTGAGGAGATTTGGTACTCCTCCGCGAAACCAGTTAAGGACGGAACACCGAAAGACCTTTGACGTTTCCATAAAAGTTGCTAGTCTGATCAGGGATTTATATGTGCCGGAATTTGTAACTTCCAGACAAATTAGAATCAAACCTAGATCTCATTTGTGCATTCCTGTCAAATTGACAAATTCTAGTAATCAAAATTTAACTTATTTGGAGCCAGATTTACAGTTTCAAATGGACACAGGCTTAATGGTGCCTCGAGCCATTGTAAATCCGGAGTCATTTTTAATTTGGATTACTAATCCAAATTCTTACAAAGTTAAAATTAGGAAAGGGGCACGCTTAGGTACCGCAGAGGCATGGCAAAATCCAGTACCAGCCTCACGTCATATTGCAGACGACGAAGGACCTAACGTTATGGTGACCAAGGAGACTGGCACCGTGACAAAACCAGTGCACGACATTACTAAATTTGACATAAATCCAGCATTAGAACCCGATCAGAAATTGCAACTTAGACAATTATTAGAGAAATATGTAGATGTATTTTCATGGTCTGAGCAAGACATTGGTTGTGCCACTAATTATACGCATCGTATAAAGTTAAAGGACGATTCGGAATTTCACGTTCCAGCCTACCCTATACCAGTTCACCTGCGTAAGGAAATTAACCAGCAAATTGACAACTTGCTAGAAGCAGGGGTCATCAGTCCTACGACATCACCGTACAATTCACCAGTTTTTCTTGTCAAGAAGAAATCAGGAGCTTATCGCATGGTGCAAGATTTTCGATTATTGAATGCCAGGTCTGTTTTTGACGCAGTTTCAATTGGAAACATCTCAGAGATATTGCACAATATGGCCGGTAAGAGCTACTACTGTAGTGCTGACTTGAAACAAGGATTTTTTCAAATACCATTAGAAGAACAATCGAAAAAGTACACTGCCTTTACTATACCAGCCAGGGGACAATTTGCAATGAACTTTACACCTATGGGACATGTGACTTCTCCTGCGGCAATGACCCGATGTGTTCAGCTCGCTACAGCAGGGATGAACGACAATAATTTCGCCTTTTATATTGATGACATGTTTGTTTTTGCCAATACATTTAAGGATATGTTGGTCAATTTAGAGAAAATGTTTCAATGTTTACGATCTGCCGGATTGAAATTGGCTGTACCTAAATGTTCATTTGGATATTATGAGACAATTGCCTTGGGCCACAATGTGGGCAAATATGGCTATCGTATAAGTGATAGAATACTGTCATCCATTAAGAATTATAAAGTTCCCACCACCACGAAGAAGGTTAAAATGTTTTTAGGTCTTTGCAGCTACGTGAGGAAATATGTCAAGAATTTTTCTGATATTGCATCACCATTACAGGGTTTAATTCGTAAGGGCAAGAAATTTACATGGGGTCCTGAACAACAATCGGCATTTGAGAAATTAAAGGAAGCTCTAATTACTGCACCTGTTTTGTTACCGTACGATCCAGCGAAGAACACCAAGGTTTTCACCGATGCTTCATCTCATGCGGTCAGTGGTGTATTAATGCAGCCCAATGCAGAAGGAGAGTACTTGCCATGTGCGTACTGCAGTAGAACGTTGACCGATACTGAAAAAAGATTGAGTGTTATTGAGCAGGAATTAACAGCAATTTTATATGCTTTCAAATCATTTAGATTTTATCTTGTTGGCCGCCATTTTGATTTATACACAGACAACAAAGCAATTACGTACATTAGGACATCCCGTAATTTGAGCTCAAAGCTTCTTCGATGGAGCAACCTTTTGGAGGATTTTTCATTTACACCAATCCATGTTAAAACTACGGAGAATATCGCCGATCCTCTCAGCAGAGAATGTGGAGAAAACGTAGAGGATGCCAACACTGAAGAGGACATTCCCGAACCCAGGACACTTACTTTATTTGATGCAAGCACAGATGTCGCAGAACACCAGAGACAGGATTCATTTTTTGGCCCAATTATTAAAGTTTTGGAGGACCCAGACAGGGACGATGGAACATTACCTTTACACATCCAGAGGCAGGTTTATCATCATGTGTTGGAAGATGGATTATTATATAGACAGCAGAAATTAGGAGCTACTACCAAGAAATTATTATGCATTCCCATGACGTTACGTGATTCTGTGATTGAGACACTCCACGCTTCACCCATAGGAGGTTCTCATCTTGGGTTTACCAAGTGTTACAATGTGGCCTTACCAAGAATTTATTTTCCAAATATGAAGTTATTTATACAGAGGAAAATTAGGGAATGTATAACATGCCAGCAGAATAAACGCCGTCCAGGTCTACCAGCAGGGGAACTGTGCACTTTTCCCGCACAGAAGCCATTTCAGCGGATTTGTCTAGACTTTTCAGGCCCATATCCTCCTTCATCCAATCTTCGTCACCGATACATAATCGCTGCAACAGATTTTGGGACGCGCTATTTAATAGCCAAACCAGTTGCGGATTGCACGGCCAGTACAGCAGCAGAATTTGTGTATGAAGAGATTGTGTTACGCTACGGAGTCCCACAGGATATCTACACGGATCGCGGATCAGCATTTAAATCTAAACTTTTCCAGGAACTTGGCAATAAATTGGGAATCACTATCAAGTTCTCACCAGTCGGTCTTCATAACTCTATAGGTCTTTCGGAACGTAACCACGGCGTCTTACAGAGTATAATGAAGTGTTATGTCAACTCAAAACACACTGATTGGGTCCAATATTTACAGCCAAGTGTATTTAGTTACAATACTACCAGGAATCAGAATTTGCGGTATAGCCCATTCTTTTTAGTACATGGATTCCAACCTACTTTGCCCTGGGAGCTTGCATTGCACACACCAAGTTGTGAAAATGTGGAGAATGATGTACGGTTCCGAGTATTGGAGAAAGCAAGAACCAATGCTACGGATAACTTAGCAAAACGTCATGTTGAAGTGAAGAAATATTATGATCAGAAGAGGAAACAGATCAAGTTTCAACCAGGCGATCAAGTATTAATTTTTGACAGCACCCAGAAAATTGGAACCGCACGGTGCTTTTCAGGTATTTATAAAGGCCCAGCTACAGTTATTCGAGAAGAGAATCCCAATACATACCTGGTGGAATTCCAAAACAAGCGCGGAAAGACAGTAGTGGACTCTATTGCCGTCCAGAGATTCAAAAAATATTATGCGCCAGATGACGGTGAAGGCGAGGAAAATTTGGCAGGTGAAGATGAAGATCGTCAAGAAGACAACGCGGACTCACGCACGGATAATGGTCACTAAAATTGAAAATTCATATAAGTAACAGGTTTAACATTTTAATTTCACTTGCGTGACATAAGAATAATTTATAATAAAATAGCACTAATAATATTAACAATTAAAAGCAGACTTATTATTTAATAATGTGCTTTAGGCACAAAAGTTTTGCAGTATGTAATAATACTAGCTCAGCGAATACATCACTAGAATTTTATAGTTACTCTTCAGAAGAAGGTATATGATTATATTAGCAAAGTTTATTTTTAAGCGCCAGTTATGAGAATATTTATATTATATGAATATGTAGACGTCGACGTCCAGATTTTATTGCGCTCCACTAACAAGTATTTTCCTTCGGATATTGGATCATGACCAAAATCCTGGAAATCCATTCTGCCATCGCAGAATGATAATGATTAAACCACAACGGTTTTAGTTTAAAGCTTTGCCACAATAATATGCTAAGCATATTTTAGAATGAGTAGAGAGAATTAAAGATTCTTCAAGTTTTAGTGATGTTAGTATTTTAATGCATTTAAAGATTGCATAAATAATAGTTATTATTTTATTTCAGGTAGTCAGGAGTAAATCAGTCTCAATTTTTTTCCCTTACCTTGTACTTCAGTACGGTTCGATTGATTTCAAAGTTTTTAAACATAAAGTTAACACCTGAAAAGTTTGCAGTAAAATTTAAAATAACATAAGTTAAACAGTGCTAATAAATTTAGAGAATAAATAAATTATATTAAATAAATAAATCACGCAGATAATTTGAGCCTAGAGTCAGAAATAATTAAAGGTTGAGTTAAAATATCTACTACTTAGACTAGGCAGGCTTAAAGTACGTGTTAGCTTTGAAGAACTGTTTGTTTTGATTGCCTAAGCAACATGAAAATCATTGCGATTTTAGTTATTTTAAACGGATTACTTCCACACGTAAAAGCTTCTAATTTTATTTATCTGTTGAACAAGTCCTTTGACTATCCTTATAATATAATTACAATTTTATTATTAACAACATTTATTATTAGTATTTTTATAATTTTCATAATCTGTTATTTTCAATGTCACCGCAAGAAATCTATTACTTATGACCATGAGTGTACCAACGAGTTACAGTTAAGCAAACTTAATGCTCCACCGTCCATTGATCAGATTTACGACGATGTTACACCAATTGTTGAAGTGGTACCATTGAAAACAATAAATCCGCCACTGCCGCCTCCACTAATTCAGTCCATTATTATTCAACCTAGGGTACAAGAAGAAGTTCAAGACGCATCCAGAAATAGTTTAGTCACTAAAGACGACAGTATAGATTTACCGAAGAATATTTTATCCGTTAAAGATAGAGTTCAGAAATTTGCCGTAAGCAAGGATCCTAATTTTGTTCAAAACAGTCGCAAATTGGAAAGTGAATTGCCTATTTCATCCTGTGTTCAGCCAGTTGTAAAAGTTAAAGAGTTATTTGCGAATCAGTCACCAGTAAAAGTTGAGAAAGTTTCAAGTGTTACTTTAAAAGCGGAAAGTAAGCCAGATTTTCAGGTTCCCGAACCTGTTGTATCGTTTACAGATCATATTTTTTACGACTTCACGTTCGCCTAGAATTTTATATTAATTACGATTTAAATTTTAAGTATAATTCATTTTTTACGTTTGATTGTACCTTATGCAAGGTTTATTAGTCATTTAGTTTGCTAACAGCTTCCCAACTGTTGTTATTTTACCAGCACGGAAGTGTTCTAGTAACACGCTGTAATAAGCGCAACGAAGTTTTTTTTTTTTCTTTTCATCCAATTTATTACGTCATTTCAACGTCCTTGACTTTATTTCGAACTCCCGCAGCGCTTACTAGACTTTGTTCGTAGTAATTTAAAGTTTCGTAAACTTTACGCGTCATTCAATGTATCAGCGAACCATCGCCTTGCATTTTCTCTCTCCGCTCCTTTGCTCGCTGCCCGAAGCAGCGACCTTTTCCCTTCCACCTCCCGAACGGAACCCGAACTTCCCCGAAGTCGCCGATCACGGCAGCGAACATATGCCAGAGCTTTCGTTGTCGCCATAGAGAAATTTTCAGTTGCGTCCAGCGACCACAAATGCAACCTTGCACAATTTAGAATGTCTGGTATCAGCGAATTCCTTTTCTGCACTCAAGCGCTTTCCCGAGTACTTTGAACACGTTGGAAGCTTAGAAAACACTTAGCATTGAGATTACATCAGCCAGGGGCGGTCGTCCATTAAAATTTTATGGGATCAGTTTAGTTACGCATATAGCCATCAGAAGTTGATTTTTACGATAGAAGTTCATGTAAACAATGTTAGGGATATTTTGTTCTACTTAGATAAATTTTGCCATAAAACGTCGCATTTATGCACTTCAGGTTAATCACGACCAATAAATTTACAAAGGAGCAGCAAGACGAAATTTTTTTTTGCGTTTTTCTCGCAAAATTTTCCCGTTTTCATAGAGATATTTATAGTAAGTAAAATTTTTGGGAAATTGACGCATTTTTTTCATTAAAATCAGGATAAAGTCAAACGAAATTTCGATAAATCAGGGAAATTTTACAAAAGGGCAATTTTAGCACTTTATGCACTTAGAGTAATCAAGATTATTAGCAACATGCCAGGCTAAGCCTCGGTGAGTGGCACAGGCATTTGCAGCAAAAGTCGCCACGGCATCGTTAGCCTGTCCAAATTTAAACAGAGTGGTTTACCACAAATGTTGAATTTGAGAATTTATTATTAGGAAATTTAGCTTACTTACCCAATTTGCACCTTATTCGACAATGCAGCAATAAATTCATTACTTCTTACTGATTAACTTCATGTTAATGTTAGTACAGTAGGTAATAATTATTAATTTCTATTTATATTTTAATATATTGCACAACTATTCTCTATCTATTTTGTTTAAACATACCTAAGGGATTGACACACCATTCTTATATGGGTCAAGTATACCTTTCCGCGGCGGGTCTGTTTACACGGCCAAGTGATTTGAGGTATACGGCGGACTCAAGAAGTTTTGAGTGGATAAATTTCTTTTGTTTAAAGGAAATTTGAAATTGAGAAAGTTTTTCATTATTTTTATTGTGTTTAAAATTTGAATTTCACTTTTTTAATTCCCTGATGCTTTATTTGTTACCACCTGGAGTTTCAACAAAGTCAGAAGTAGCATTTAGAACATGCTTGCAACACTTATCTTTGTTTATTAATTCTACATTTTGTAATTTTGAAGTGAAGTCTATTACTGACAATAAATTATTTCAGTTTATCAGAACACGCAATGGTATTTTAATATCAGGTTCAGGTCAATTTATTGTCATTCAGAATTTGAATAATAATTTGAACACGCACAGATCAGTTCAGCTTACCGAAGGCCAATCTTTATTTTTTAATTACCAGGATTTTTCGCAAATTATTGTGGATCAACAAATTTTACACACAAGAATTTTAGCTTTCGAACAAGTCAATATGAAGGAAATTGAGTTATTACTTAATATTCCCAAGAATTTATCTGATTTCACTATTCCCCAATGGACTCCACTTGAACTTGCTTTAAAACAACTTAATCAATCAATTAGTAAGAACATTTCATTTCAAGAATTAGTCCTAAACCCTTTGCCCATGTCGATATTAGTTTTTGTTATTTGGAATGTGTTATTAACCGCAACCCTAGGATATTATTTTTATAAGCATTATCAGCTTGCGAATCAGATTAATTCAGAGCAGCGCAGTAATAATTAATAGGTTAAGGCAACACATTAATCATGGACATTAATATTTTAATTACGGTTGGATATTTTATTTAAATTTTTCCTTATTTATTTTCAAAGAGTTATGGCAATTATTTTATCAATTTATTTTAATCATATTTTATTTTTGATGAGACAATTTAATTTAATTTTCAAAGAAAAGGCAGTGGAAATTAGTTGGTTTTGTGTACATGCGTACTTGAATTATATATACCCATCCTATTGCAATTTCCTTTCTTTGTCATAATTTTTCCTTTATTCAACCTAACCTGTCTATACGGAACGCCATGGACAAGCAATGCCTACACCATCCATGGGCATTTTTCATTACGGACATCCGCAGGCAGTCTACTATTACCAAGCAGAAAGACTGAGTATCATTCTACGAGGGAGACATGCAGATATTTTAAGTACTATTTCAAGAAGAGACTCGTCACCACCAATTTGAGGGAGACATGCAGACATTTTTACTTATTACTGCACGGAGACTACCTTTTACAGGAAGGATGTACAACCATACATTTCCCAGCATAGCGGACTACACATTATCAACAACACCTAGTGATGGAGCTAAATAAAATTCCCCTCCACACTGTTTGCCCTCCTAGTTCTACGGGTAATTTACTACATTTTTACATTGCCCCAATGCAGTCAAGACGACAAGCAATCCAGAAAGAAGAGGAAGCAGAGAAAATATACATTCTACAACCAGCAGTTCCGGTCACAAACAATAATTACAGAATTGTGCTACAGTGTTTCTACACATACACATGTGAGCTCCTATCATGTGTATCTATTTGGTCATTTAACATGCATTATGGGAAACAGTACTTTTCCATAGTCCTTATATACATTTTCAGTTTTGTGTCATGCATAAGAATCAGTTTTATATGCATTTAAGTTTACATTATACTGCAAGGAAGCGACAAGCATCAGTCAATTGACCAGTGCATCAATTAGTGCATAATTTTTTTTTTCCGATGAAATTTTGCACTTTGAATAATAAACGGACATGCAAGCAATAAAAAACATAATTTCAGCACTTGCGAACATTTTAGAAAGCATGCTGTAGAGACAATATTTTATGCATATGTTTATTGCATGCAGATATGAGTGATATATATTTTTTTTTTTTTTTTCCTTCTCACCAACATGGAATATTGAAAGCGACACATTTGTTCGCAGAACATTTTTATAACTCAAGCACATAGTTTTGTCACTTGCAAGATTAATAATTTTGTGTGCAGTCATACAAAGGTATTCACCAAGCCAGATATATGTATACAGTGTACAGGTTAATGTAGAAAAGAAAATTGAACGCTATAATTAAGTTTTACCAGCGACAGTTTTCAGTGTAACTCACTATATGCTTTGAATATTGTATAATAATACATTGGAATGTGCAACATAGCCGTGCAAGTTCATATATTCAACGATTTTTGCACTAGCTACGCAGTTCGTAAAACATACGCACTTTGATATGATCGGGTTTTTACACGGACAAAACAGTGAGATGTGACAATGTTTTACATGCTTACCTACGTGTACTTACTTGTGCACCTTTTTAAGGTATTTTTTTACTTTTGAAGAGTCCATATCAAGTGGCAATATAAATAAACATTGTGAATTTCGTTCTATCTTGCAAAGACGCTCCAGTCAGCCGTTGGCCTAGCGGAAGACACAGAGTCGTTATCGCGTGGCGAGGGATCACAGACTCTTGACTAGGAGCAAATTAATGAGCAACTCTACATGAAAACATTACGTACACGCACATGTGATACATTAAGAGTTTTTTCGCTTAACGACACGAACTTTTGTGATTTCTAGTCCTATAATAGTATATATTATTGTTTTTTACATCGTATAAACATACGACTTTGTTAGTATTAAGGGTATTATTTATTTTAGAGTTTAGGGAATAAAATTTTTTTTTTTTTTTTTCATTCAGGCTACGGCAAACAACAGACAAGTTATGTTTTGGTGGATTTATTTTGTATATTTGGTTTTTTAAGAAAATATATGGAATTGGCGAACCTGAGTCATGTCAAGCTTTGCGATTTGACTTTTAAATTTTCAAAGGAAAATTTTTCCTAGGCGGCGCGAACGTATCAATCCATAGGATTGTATGTTTATTTTATTAAGTCTCTCTGAACGCTTCATGTTGACCAGGGCATTCATTTGTTTTTCTCTCAGCTGTCTCAAGCTTCTTAGGCATGTTTACAATGCATTGTGTTGTGCCATGCAAACCTCCTGAGCTTTCAGGAAACAGGTAACACTTCTGGTTTTAGAGTCAGCGGTTTGCATGGTAGCAATTATGATAATAAACACGATTCGGCGATTCGGCATCGAGGAAGAGCTCGATGGCCAGGGAATATAGAGGTGAGACAAGCTGGGAAGTGGCTGGACTTTGGGAATTGAGTTGGTAGAGAGAGGAGGTCAGCAAGGCAGGAGGTCGATAGTAGTACAACGCTCTGGTCAACAAATAGGAGAGAAGCTCACAGAGGACTTCGCTATTTTGATTCAGCTAAGAGACTTCAGTTAGACAGGTAATTATCCTACTCCCAGCCATGATACAGGTTCAACGGTTCACAAAATCCAACGAGTTGCCATTGTCTTTTCAGTAGTTTAATTCCTTTGTGTAATTTGTACCTTTCGCATGCCAAGCAATAACTCGTCATGTCAATGACGAGTGGTCTCATCAAGAGGATGAATGATGAGTAGTTTACATCACCCCATCAGTTAACTGGTTCAGATCCCTTCATTCTATAGAATGACACGAATTGCGCTGCAGCTGTGGTGAAAAACACGATTCCAATGTGGATTTGACTAATATCTTGTATGAACAGGGTTATTTATAGTACCTGGATTTAAACAGTTTGATGGCATGGCAGTCGGGTAGGAGGCCACGTGATTGGTTGGGAACGGGAATGCAATGCGATGTAAGGCACTGTTGGAAAATACATACTTCCTGTTCCCTTCCTACAGGTGGTGACGCAACAGAAACTGGACCGGACGGACGTAGTGACTGGTGAGTCACCTACTGACTATTTGAATCAACAATGTTATTTTTTTATGTTGTAACAATATTACATTTATTTTGTTATAATTGAAATCTGGGCTATAAAATATGAAAAATGACACCAAACACGACCAAGATATACGAATTACAAACATATTGCCACTCAGAAGTAATAACTACGTATCCATATTATTATGTAGCGTATTGGAAGCAATGAGTTCGTGTTTGGTGTCATTTTTCACACTTATTTCATACAATTTTTAGGTATATAAAATATTGAGAATTCAGGGGGTACACAGAAATATTCAATAATGTCAAGGGGAACTCTCAGACAAAAAAATTGAGAAACACTGCCTTAATGGCATTTCGGATCTTATCTATTTCCAAATATTCGGATCTGGCAGCCCCCAAAATACCAAATTGTTCACTACGAAGTTTTATTCCGAAACAAAACTTAAACTGAAAGTACACGGAGGGTTATGGTGCACCAGAATGTAGCAAAACATTTCAGTTCAGGTGTGCACCGGAAATGTTCACAACGAGGTTTCATTCCGGAACTGAACTGAAGCTGAAAGTACACGGAGGGTTATGGTGCACCAGAATGTAGCGAAACATTTCAGTTCAGGTTCGGGTGCGAACCAAAAGTGTTCACAATGAAGTTTCATTCCGGAACTGAACTGAAACTGAAAGTACACGGAGGGTTATGGTGCACCAGAATGTAGCGAAACATTTCAGTTCAGGTTCGGGTGCGAACCGAAAGTGTTCACAATGAAGTTTCATTCCGGAACTGAACTGAAACTGAAAGTACACGGAGGGTTATGGTGCACCAGAATGTAGCGAAACATTTCAGTTCAGGTTCGGGTGCGAACCAAAAGTGTTCACAATGAAGTTTCATTCCGGAACTGAACTGAAACTGAAAGTACACGGTAGTTATGGTGCAAGAGAATGTAGCGAAACATTTCAGTTCAGGTTCGGGTGCGAACCGAAAGTGTTCACAGTGAGGTTTCATTCCGGAACTGAACTAAAACTGAAAGTACACGGAGGGTTATGGTGCACCGGAATATAGCGAAACATTTCAGTTCAGGTTCGGGTGCGAACCAAAAGTGTTCACAATGAGGTTTCATTCCGGAACTGAACTGAAACTGAAAGTACACGGAGGGTTATGGTGCACCAGAATGTAGCGAAACATTTCAGTTCAGGTTCGAGTGCGAACTATAAGTCGAACTGGAGCATGTTTCAGTTCGAGTTCAAATTCGGTTCGCAGTCCCTGCACTCGTGCAAGTAAAAGCAAATAATTGGTTCTTGTTCTTTTATTAGTGACTAGCTGATTTGCCCGGTGTTGTCCGGGTATTTATTTATCCTAATCTTCTATTAGAGTGGAAAATAATGAATTCTAACTATAGCATAAAATGAACTTGGAGTTGAACGGCATTGGGAGTGTCACTATTCATCTTAGCGACCCCGAGAACTATGGATTCCACACTAATATCGGTCGTTTTCGATTATTTTTACATGTCACCCCGTTTCTTACCCCCACCCCTAGGGGTGCCAGGGGTATCTTATCCCCACAGTATTTCTTTCCAGATTGCAAGTCATATGTGTACCATGTTTGGTTGAAATCACTCCAGGATAGCAATATCGTACCTTCTGTGTAGGCAACCAACTTCGCCGTGCTGTGTAGCTGGAAGTATAACTTGCAGGATATGGCACGAAAATTCCACGCAACAGAATGATATTTCATGTCCCCTTCCCACCGCCACCCCTAGGGGTGACAGGGGTGACTTACCCCCCACAGTATTTCTTTCCAGATTGCAAGTGATACGTGTACCAAGTTTGGTTGAAATCGCTCCAGGCGTTCGAGAGTTATGCCGGAACAAACACATATATATACACACACATACATCCATTTTTATATAGAGAGAGAGAAGCGTGTCGTGACACTCGCTCACACCAGTCCTCCATAATGACTGCAATTGAGGTACGGACCGGACCTGACCAGATAAAATTAAATAAGCAAAATTAAATACGTTTATAGGCCTAAAATCATCGTGTTTGAGAATGGCAGCGCAGCTTAAAACACAGGTCCGTGCACGTAGTCTTTCGAACCTCTTCCCCCCTCTCCTCTCGATCCTCTCCACCTCTGTTCTGATCTAATCTGACCTCCTTACGATCATTGCCGTCTGTTCTTGTTCTGTCCGTATTCCGCAATCACATCTCGTTCACCCTGGCAGTGACCTGAGGAATTGCCTTCTCATCACCTTTGAGTTGCAAGGCTCATACCTGCACCGACAGACATTCCACGATAAAGAGCAAAGGAAGCAGTGATTCAATAACAAAATGATTTCCTGGATTTTATTCTTCTTCATCTCTTGAACTACAGCCCTTGGTGGGCTCTGGCATCCAAAATAATCCTTATCCACCTCGTTCTGTTTTGAGTTTCTACATTCTTCCAATTACTTACATGCATCCCTTACAAATCATCCTCAACCGCATGGATCCATCTTCCCATCGGTCTTCCTTTCGGCCTTATTCCCCATAGTTTCTGGTTTAAGACCAAGCGTAGTAACCTGTCCTCCTCCATTCTCATCAGATGCCCTGCCCATCTTAAACGTTGCGATTTCATGATTCTCACCGCGTGTTCATGTTGGATGAACTCTTCTAGCTCCATAATATACCTAATTCTATAGGCTTCAAGTTCACTCTTTATGGGGCCAAAAATCCTGGATCCTGTGGTTAACTATCACTTCTTCTTCTATAAAAGTGGAGATTCCTTCAAAACATAATCTTTCGTAAGATCTCTCTTTCAAAACACACCACCTTGCTTTCTGCTTTAGATGTAAGATTCCAGGATTCTGCACTATGGTATACCTGGTCTGATGAGTGTCCTATACAATCTTTGTGTTCCTAGAGAGGCTTTTGGACTTGGAAGGCTTCAAAACAGTATGTACCTACATTGAAAGCCAACCTGGTTGTCGATCTGGACATTCTCATGTATCTCGTTATGGTTTCATTAATTAATAGTCCAGTTTCTCCGGATTTGCTATCTTTATATATATATAAAAGCTTATAAGATCCGTAAGGGTCCGTGATATTATCACGATATCATCAACATACTTGAATTTTAGTGATGTGTGGGCCTTTAAGCCCCCCTCCCAATCTCCATCTCTGAGGTAAGTTTCTTGTAAGGCACGAGTAAGTTAGCGGTGAAATGATTAAATGGATTCGAACACAGAACCCCGTTGCGCTAACCTCTACACCAGAGGGGGCCGGAATACCTGCCGGAATACCTGAAGATTGAGTGGGAGCAGGTACGTCAGCACGCCGCGGTCCAGTCCCAAGCGCAAACACCGCCATAATTAAAGTGAAAGTTACCGTCAGGTGCACACAACTTACCCCAAGCGCAAAATCCGCGTTTTTAGAAGAAAAGAACAAAAAAGAAGCGTGGTAATATAACCCCCTCCACCGACAAAGCAAACACAGAATACAATTTAAACTTCCAACATACGCAACAAAAGAGGAAGAAGTCCCGCCGGGCACCGTGGCCAAAAAGTTTAATTTCGCCCGTTTATTTATTTTACAAATGAAATCCGGCCGAAATTTATACCCCAGTGTGCGCGTGTATCTCGCTCAGGCAAGGAGGCATACAGGAGAAAGAATAAACTGGCTCTCGTACTCAAACATACCTGCGCGATTTAATCACGGGGGCTGCTCGAGCGAATATCTCGCTCATTTCGTGCAGACATCGAATATGCACGAGTGTGTTGGGGGAGGAGGGGGGTGCCTTTGATACTCTTATTGAAGACGATGATTCCACGTTAACGTTCGTCTGTTCCAACGCATCCTTGATTGAGGGAGGGAGTGAAAGATTAAAGCTTTACCCCCATTGGAACGCGGCAACAGAACGCAGCAGACGTGTTTGTCCCTGTACACTCAGAGAACTAAATGCATCATATCGATTGATGCAGCAGAATGCATCGATTGATGCACTAAAGTGTGTTTTGCGGTTTCTTCAGAGAATCAGATTCACATTTGATGCATTTGGGTGCATTTTTGTATGTCGTGAAAGAAACACCAAAGTGCATTATTTGATTCAAGTGAGGACTTATTACAGTCGAGATGCACTTCAATGCATCAGTTAATGCGTTTTGATGCATTCTGTAGCTCAGACCAAACGTTTAAGTGCATCATCCAAAAAGATGCAGGAAGGTGCATCAAGGAACATCAACTGATGCATTGAAGTGCATCTGGACTGAAAGGAATCCTCACTTGAATCAAATGATGCACTTTGGTGTTTAACGACATACAAAAATGCACCCAAATGCATCAAATGTGAATCTGATTCTTTGAAGAAGCCATAAAACACACTTTAGTGTATCAATCGATATGATGCATTTAGTTCTCCGAGTGTACAGGGACCGAAGCGGGAATTTCCGTGCCAGAAGTCTGCATTATTTTAAAGGTTATCGCCCACTGAGACGCCCAAACGCGTCCGTTCTCGCGTTTCTCCGCGTCTTACCAAACCTCATCTCCAAGAAGGTATCCGCTTGGGGCAAGCTCCGGCAACTACCGACCTGTTGGACTTATAAAACGTTTTCTGTTCCCCCCAAAAGAGGCAATAGTTAGGCTGGAGAGTTCTATAACTAACCGCTCTGTAACTTCATTCGTAATTGGAGAGTTTTTGTCTTTCCTCCGCGTCTCAGTGGGCGTTAAGCTTAACCCTTACACGACGGAGCGTGTTTTGCCGATAAACTCGCCAACGACGGAGGCGTTTTCAACGCGAATTTTAAACTTGCGCATGACTTTAAATAAAATTTTATATCTCTGGAACTAAGAACGCTTAGAGTTACAAATTATATCTCGTTTTGTTCAGTACACATGGGGCTATAAGGCTATGCTATAAAAACAAAATTTTCCGTTATCGGGTAGAAGATTTATTATTTTTTTTTTTTCAAAATTTGTCGGACCCCCACGTTAGCAACGCCGGGAGGAAAAGGTCCAAAACGGTACCTACATATTGTCTGATATGTTTTTCATTATCGTGGAAAAAATTGTGCACATATTGCAGATACTTTCTGAAAAAAAAAATTCAAATGTAAAGCAAGAAAAAATCGAATGTGATTTTCAGAGGGCTGGCCCCTCCCAAATATAACAAAAATGAAATTAATTAAACCTTACTAATTGCTAATTACATACCTCAAGACTCATGCAGAACATAAAACATGTATATCCGAACATTATCCGAGACACGGTATGTCCAAAAAGTTACTACGAGAAAAAGCTCCTTTTGACAATATGTCACAAGCCTTCATTTAAGGGTTAAGGGAGATTTCGGACCGTTTAGGAACGAGCCATTCAACAGCTACGTATCACACCGTAGCGCAGTGCTGGAAATGACGGGGGCTGGTATCCCCCAGCTGGCAATATTTTTGCAAAGCATCCGCCAGATGTCTCATTGTCAGCATGTTAAACCATAGGAGCATTCCCACTCTACAGATCGCCACGACGCCACGGGTCCCGGGTTCGAATCCCGGTCTGGGGATGGGTGTTCTTTGTGAGGGTTCCTTCGTCATATTATCACTCAACCTCATCTTCGTGTGGCAATCTTTCAATCGAATGATCTGGTTTCATTTTCGTTTCTTTACGGGAGATTTCACACCAAAGCGACAAGCGACACGTGTCGCTTGGAAGTGAACCCTTAATAATTCAATGCAACCTTTCAAACCCAAGAGACACGACAAGCTGCATGCGTCGCTTGTCGCTTACGTGTAGCTCGGACTGGGTCGTTTTCTCACTACCGTACATCGTATCGCCTCGTGCTGTTGTTCGCGCATGGGCGGTAAATGTTTCCTTTTGAATGGGCTTGTGTCGCTTCGGTGTGAAATCTGCCATAGCACGACTAATCGCTTCTTGTATTGCAGTAAACTTGCCAAACACTCCACCTACGTTCCAAGAACGGATACGGCGCTACATGACAAATGCCTTGTTTATTATCCCATTTCAGAACCTCAATCGAAAGAATTCATCATCTGGGAACGCAACATGAAAATCGTAAACATATCATTCTATTCGCAACCCCATAAGGCAAATGGGAAAGGAGGATTTATGTGCTTGTCGGCTGGCGTGTGTGTCTCTTTGACGCTCCCCGCTTGTGACACGCGGTCGAGTAATCGAGATACCTCACCATCCATCACGTGGGCCTCCGAGGCGACAGCTGATCCTCTTCCATTGATTCCGAAGGGGAGCAAACGCACATCAATCATAATTCAGCTGCTGGCTTCCTCCGCTCCTTGCGTGTAATTGCTGGTGAAATCTTCTTTATTTGATCTTCCAGATCTTCCACTGGTTTACAAGCACGTCTTAATGCATACACCGAAACAGGCAGGCAGTGTTGCCACACATCTGCAAAACAATCTAAATCGAAACGAGGCGTGGAACAGAACAACGTCATTAAAGAAACTTGTTTTGCCTTGATGACTTGTGCGGTGACACGTTGCACATGTTTGTGCCCTAATTTCGAGATGAGTTGTTGTTAAGTCCACTATATGCACAGATAGGCTAATCGGGACTGAACCTACACTTTAAAGCGGAATCCGAACCACTATGTGCGTCCATCGGGTATCGAACCCGGGACCAATTTCTAGACGAGACCGAGACACGGGCCGAGTTTCCTCTCGTCTCATCTCGATACCATTCCATAGTTGGCAAACAATTTTCATCACTAAAAAGTTGACTACGTTGTCTCGGAAAGATTAAAGAGTTACAGACATTGTGATTCAGAACTGGAAATCCTTTCACGTGTCAATTAGCTTATATACAGGGCAAGGACGTATTTAGGGGGGGGGGTCCGGACCCCCACCCCGAAAGAAATATCAAATTAAATAATGAAAATATATTCGTTTAGCCTTTGTTGTATAATTTTCTCTGAGCTTATTGGAAGACAAGGATTATATTACGATCAAAAGGCTTTGAAGGACAGGAATAACGTCTTTACGGGGTTCCAGGAGTTCGGACCCCCCCGAAAGACTTATCAAGTACTTAAATTAAGTAGTGAAAATATTAGCATTTGTTGCATAATCGATGGTTATTAATCTCCTCTGAACTTTTTAGAAGGCAGGGATTATCTTGGGATCATACGGCTTTGAATGACATTACAAAGATTTATGTACACTACCACTTAAAATAATATGCATCAAATATTAATCAGAAACTTACATCTCTCCAACTACATGTAACATCATTTTTGTTATTCAATAAATATTCAAATATTCATCTATTTGACATTAATTTCATTGCCAGGGCACTTGTTTTTATGTAAATTATTCCAATCTTAACTACGTACGCTACGTAATGAATATGCGCTGTTATATCTCTATTCTTATACAGTCTTTTTACCAATTCGTGTAATAATAATTTAAACATTATTATATTATTATTCCTGAGACACTTAATTCGCCCCCCCCAAACATATTTCTAGATACGTGCCTGATACATGGTTACTGTATCTCGGGACACTGTATTTTCCAAAGTACTGCATATACAGATATGAATGATACATGAAAATAACTGTAAACTCACCAAGTTTCCATCGTGACACACCAGTTGGCAGCACGAGTGCAAAATGGCGACAAACCGAGATAAATAAGAGTTTTTGTGTGATGGAATATGCTAGATGTTCATCTGTTATTGCAGTGCATCGTGCATTCAGAAGAGGGTGCAGAAAAGAACCACCATGTAAACAGAGAATTGTGCTGTGGTGTCGGCTGTTTAAGGACACTGGATTACTACAAAATGTGTGGGTGGAAGTCGATTACCGCTTGGATGTGTGACGTGTGGCGAGATTGATTGAGTTGGTGTTTTAAGTCCACTTTATGCACAGTAAGGCTAATCGGGAGACTGGACCTACAGTTTAAAGTAGGATCCGATCCAGTATGTGCCTCCACTGGGTATCGAACCCGGGACTCCTTGATTACAAGGTGACGACGTTGTGTGGCGAGAGGGGCACACACAGAAGATTTGTAGAATGTGAGGAAAACTTGGTGAGTTTACAGTTATTTTCGTGTATCATTCATATCTGTGTGTACAATACTTTGGAAAATACAGTGTTTTGAAATCGAACGAATCATTTATAGAAGCCATAGCATACCTGATGTGACGTCATACAAACTGCAGTAAAGTATATGGATCAACCTTGATGTAACTACCAGGATTGAGAATGGATTTAGTCAGAAAAAGCGGTAGTGTAAAACTGTAATATGCATCAGCAATAAAGCTTACCGGTAAAGTAACACGAGGAACGAAGAGAATGATCACAAAATAAACAAAATTTCAGCAACGTTTCAAATTTTGAAAATAAGGTTACTGACAGCTAAGTTGAACCAAACAAAGGCTTACGAAAGAGGATTCTCCGAAAAATGCCAACTCGTTTAATAATGCACTTGCTGAAAGATTTAAAAAAAGACAGCAAACAATGAAGGGAATACGATTAGAGAGAGGGGATCGGCAACAATGCGACCATAGCGAAACCACCAGAAGACAATCATGGATATTAAAAATCCTAGGATCGATGACAGGACGGGCGAAACACCTAATGAAGCTGTCAGCCGTGTCGCAACGTCTGTCAACAAACACGGGAGTCTTTTCAGTTTCCACGCACCAAGAAGGTTCCCGTCTGATGGCCGGTTATGTTTGCTCATTCCGCATCATTCGTTTGCTTTCGCATCGTTCGGATTTTCCACCTGACTCTCTCTCGTCCTCTTTCCCCCCAAAAGCGCAGCTAAAATGTACCTCCCGTGTTCAAACACGTCCTGTGTCAACACTTTGGAAGCGGCCATTTCCAAATATGGCGAATCAATATGCACGTGCGGCCTGTCAATTACGGTAACTCATACGGTGGAAACGGTTCTTATACGGCACGTACGGTCCGCTGCAGTGAGGCCACCAATTAGAGACAAAGCGCTTTCATTGCCGGCGGATGGCACTTATAAGGGCCATGATTCGCTATCTGCATATGTGTTCATTGCACGGCCGAGTGCCTGCCAATAGCGAATGGTTTCGATACCTCTGGAAAGAGAGTTTTGGATTTAGTGTAGTGTTTCATACAGGTCCTGTAGACGAGTCAGAGATTACGAACTTATCCAAGTGTATACAGGGCAGTTTGGTGGACAAAAAAAATGTTAGTGGTCGCTAATCGCGTGTAATTAGTCCTTAACAACATAAAAACTGCACTGTACTGTACTAAATGAAACATTTAGAGCATCTAGCCTCTATGCGAGTTCCATTCACGAGGGCACGATTTCGGGTGGAAACTTTTCTCTCGCCCATCAATAGGTGCTTTGGGGGAAAGGTAGCTGGACAAACCCCCCTCCCCAAATGTTTTCATGGCAGCCTGCATCCGTGCAGTGATGCCACAATATGAGGGCACAATTTCCCTTTCCAAGGGGCAAAATTTCCCTTCTTGGACCATTTTTTCCCTTCACCTAAGTAAAAACAAATTATACAATAATAATAAGTATTAGTTGTGATAGTACCAGTCCCGGTATTTTTTACTATTATTATTATTATTATTATTATTAGTGGTGGTGGAAGCAGCAGTAGTAGTATTTCCGTTGGTCCATCGACGTGTGAATAAAAAATGTTAAATTTTTCACATATCACTTTCATCCCTTCCTGACCAGATGTTCCAGGTTTGGATTCTGGGAAGGAATCCATTTAATCGTTAATCATCATCGTTACTATTATCCGCTGGTGCAGAAAAGCGTTGTACGCTATGCGCCAAAATATAAAGTACTGAAACTCCCGCATCTCGAACACGTGGTTGCGTTTGTCGTGAAGGTGGACCGAGTTTGAAAAAGGTGACTGGTCTATATGCAACCCAAATGACAATCGTCCACTCCACATGCCCAACCTAACCTAACCTTAGGTTTCCTGACAGTTATGCAACCCAAAAGGCACGATTGTTATTTGGGTTGCATATAGACCAGTCACTATATTGTAACATGTCTTATACTTTTGTTCATCTTTTCATTTCAGAACTGTATATTTTTGCGCATACTGTACTTAACAGAAATATAAATAGATGCAGGATATATTCAAGGGAGCAGAAAAAATAACAGAAAAAATGAAAATGTGAATATGAAACTAGAACTTAACATAAATTGTAATAATGTAGTCAGATGTCTTAAAAGTTCCCTGAAATTGTGGTATTTTTAATCAAAATTCCCTCTTCCCTTTGGCTAAAATTTCGGTCCGAATTTCCCTGCAAAAGGGAAATTTCCCTTCATGTGGCAACACTGCATCCGTGCCGGAGTGGTTATAAAAACGCAAGTTCAACTGGTGGTTGACCTTAATGGCTGTTCCTGGCGCGTCTTGTCCCGCAATCAGGGAGCGTGTGGTCCGATGGGTGTCAACAAACTCCGTTGCGAAGTAAAAGCTGAAGGGATCACATCGCTATCCCGAAGCAACGTTGCCAAGCGTACTTCTGTTTTTGCCAGTTGTCTTTATATAACTGTGTAGTGTGTGTCCTCCTGCATTCCGACCTGTGGGTGGTCCTTCCGGAAACTTCTTCATGCAGAACCACGTATGCAGTGGAACCCGCTGGTTTATAGTGCTGACCGAGAAGACTCTTTCTCGCTTTACAGTACGTTTGGCAACATTTGGTATACCCAACGCTCAACGTTCGGTATCTTGTGACTCGAAAATGTCCGATCTCAGTCGAAGAAAATTCAACTGATCACTGATTCGCTGTTCCCCAGCCGCCAGTTGGAGTTGCGTTCAGTATAGCACAGCCCCTACGACGCGAGGCGTCCACGTTGGAATCCTACCCTGGGCATAGGCGTTCTTTCTGAGTGTCCCTTCATCAATTTCATCATATCATCACTCATCCTCATCTTCGCGATTAGCTAGCAGAATGGCGAAGTTAAAAAAAAAACAATCAATTAATTTCATGACACAGCTCAGAATGTTGCCCTTGTGATGCATTCTGACAAACACGCATTGCTCTTGGAAATTCTCTCATAACATGCTCAACACGTGTGTTAAACGATATCTTGCTACAGGCTACCACAAAAGTTACTTTACCATATCGTTAAAATTTGACACATGTAATGTTATTTTTCAGAATTTTGATATTACATCTATCTTTCGAAAGAATGCGAAATTTCGAAAACGGCTTCATTCCCGATTTTCAAGGCGAACTTTCCAAAAATTCAAGGACACAAACATATGCTTTCTCTATTTCAACCTTAGGTATTGCCGCTTCTCACCACCCACACACAAATATAATAAAAGTTTTAACTTTTCACGTCCACAGAGAAAAATTCAAGCAGAATTCACGCATAATTATCGGTGCCAATAATTCACGCATAATTCCCGGAATTCCTGGTAAGTAGCCACCCTGAATAACGACTGTACTATATGTGAAACATCAGTGTTATCTCGGCAGAAGGCGATCTTCACGGAGCCTGTTTGCCTTATCCTTTCCACCCCTTTTGGGGTATAAGGGGTGAGTGACCCTTTGCGAGGACTCACAAATTCCAAACTCACTTCAACATAATACACCCTGGACCCCTTGATTACAAAGCGAAGACGTTACCACTTCGCCATCGGAGTGACCCTGTACGTTTGTAATTGTCCTTTCATCCATTTCATCTTTAACACCATTCATCCTCATCTTCACGATTACCTAAGTGGCAGAAAAGCGAAACAAAATACAGTAAAACCTCGTTAATCCGGTCTTCGCTTAACCGGACAGGCCAAAAAAAAAGCATAATGAAAGGTTTTAAATGTGGCTAGAAGTCAACAATCGCATTCGTCATATTGCTCCGTAATGACTAAGAATACGTACATCCAACGTCCATGGATTGCTTTTCATTTTACTGTACTGTATAGTGTATTTAGGCCTATGCCCTTTAAATACACCATAATAAACGTGTTTTGTTGCTATAAACGGAGTTTTAATGCACTTTTTACTGTTCCTTTAGGTTATTCCAGTTATCCCGAACTTTCGTTAAACCGGTCAACTTATCCCCCCCATTAGTCCGGATTGACGAGGTTTTACTGTAAATCAAATCAATCAAGTATTATGCGCACTTGCATCGATGGTAAGGGCTATGGCAGACAGAATTATGTAACCAGCCTATCATAAGAACTTGCAAGTAAACCCTAACAACTCCTGAAAGATGGGAGTCGATTCGTAATTAATTAGAGAGAGAGAGAGAGAGCGCGCGCACGGGCACGCGCGAGAGAGAGCAATTAAAAATGAAAGTAAAAACAAGCTGAAGATGTAATCCGAGAAATTCATGCACCCTTCGGCACACAAATTAACGCGTCCCGCGCTCAGAAGGAAAACTAATTACGAGTCACCCTGTACCAGAGAGCATATTCAAAATGAAGAGATGCTGTCGTCCATAGTGCCAGAGATGAATAATTCATCCGGCTGTTTTTTTAGGCGAGAGAGGGATATAAAAAGATACTCCAAAGATGGCTGGCGAAACTGAAAGATCTGTTTTGAAAACAAAAAAAATTGGAGAAAGGCGAGAAGACGTTGGAGGGGGGAGTGTATCCATATTCAAACTGGAAATGTTTCACGGTGCATTTATTCCTCTCTCTTTGGCTTGACTCTGCCTCCAAGTGTAAAAATTACGAGTCGCACCACTTCTTGGCGGCATCAGCCTAATGAGATGCGATGCTGGTGGAGGAATTTCCACCGACGCTCCATCAAGGTGAGGTGTTTTAAGGGAAATGAGAAATATCAATGCGTCGGAATGACGTCTATATTTGGTCGCTACAGTACGCCGCGAATGGTACACAGTAGAGACCTGCACGGGACCACTTTCGCTCGCTCGAGCGTATACAATGGAATATCATTTTATTGTGACAATAATCGTGTGTAAAATATCCGTCCTGGCAGATTCAGCCCACAATCATCCGTTTCATTTTCATATATCACTGTATTGGTAAGATAGGCTAAACAACATTTTAACATGGAGATGATGACTATGTTTACTTAAGTTTCAATTTCACAGTGTTGCAACCTGGAGGGAGCGGAATGGTCTGAGGATTTTGAACGAAATTTGTATTCGCTTTTTCCTAGGCTGTTTTCTACCTGTCGGAGTACAGAACCTCAGCTTACCTTTCGCCTACGACTCTTTTCCTTCTTTTAAAACTTGAACTCTCCGATGGCGCAGTGGTAGCGTCGCCGGCTTGTAATCAAGGGATCCCGGGTTCGATTCCCGGTGGAGGCACATAGTGGTTCGGATCCCACTTTAAACTGTACGTCCAGTCCCGATTAGCCTTACTGTGCATAAAGTGAACTTAAAACAACGAATCAATCCAATCCTTTTAAACTTGAGAAACCATCCATTTAGATACTCCTATGGCGGCGCTTGTGTACTCGACAACATTATACTTAAGTTTATGTAACTCCTTCTGATTTCGCAAATATGTTGCAACATTGTAAACAATTTATCTGGCCTGTCCTCTAAAGGGCTTTCCAGAGCAGATTGTGGATTTCGTTGGACCCGGCATGATTTGATTCTTGCATTTCAAAAATATGCAGCCAAGAGTAAAGAGCAAGACCATTTCAATTATTTAAAAAAAGAACACATGCAAGCATGTTATCAGAGCGATTGTTGTACGATAAACAAAAGAACCCCCACTCGGCTTTTAAAAAAAAAATCCAGGCCACTGCTCGATGTCGCATTCAGAAAATTAAGTCATTCGCCCAGTAGTTTCTCTTTGTTATAAACGTTAACGCGCGTGCGTAATACTACAGTTTACGATCCGCGCACCGTACGCATTTTCAAAGACCGGGTTAAATCAAATGAACCACTGATAAACTGATATGAGCCGGCACCGACAATCTACACAGTAAAAATAGTTTGTCATATTTGTTTTAGCTTAATTTTACTGAGTTGGCACCACTCGTAGTCTCAAGGCCAGACCAGTACGTAGAAGAGAGGTGGGGTGGATGACGTAATAGGAAGTGCTCCTCAGCGATCTGTGCATATAGGGACTTCACTTGTCAGGCTATAGGACCCGTTGACCAACGGGGACGAGTCAGAGATAGAGCAGGTGATTAACGTAACCAAATTGAATAGTTAATTGACTGAGTTTTATTTGGCAAGCACTCCAATAGAATATTAAAATGGAGAAGCTAGGGGAGAAAGGATTAGCACCATAAAGGGGCAGATATTTCAGGATCGCTTGGACGCTGGAACGGTGGCTGATCAGGCCTCTGGACAGGCCCCGGCTTGGGTCCCACGCCTTCTGGGCGGCCCTGTAGACGATTCTCCTTGGCGTGTCGTTGGCTTCTCCTGAGGCAGCTTCTTGACCCCACTTATAGTGTTCTCGGGAGTTGGGAAATGCTTAGGATAGGGTTTCCGGGTATGGCCGATAACGTTACGATTATACGTCTACTACTGGGCTTCGAACGTATGCCGCTCTTTTGCCTGTTCGAGCGTTATTCGCTCAAGCGAAGAGGCTCTCAATTCCGTACGCTATCTAGCGTCGTCCTTGCAAACTATTTGGCGCTCTATTGAAATCCTCTCCCTGCAGTACTCTACCTCCGATACAGTAACAATTACGTAGAAACTACCCTACCAGTGAGGGTGTTAAACGTCTTCTACGGGGGGGAGTGACACCTCCTTCTCCTTAATACACCTGAGGCCTCCCCGTAGCGTATCACCGTCGCTTTGAAATCAAGAGGTTCAGGATTAGATACACAGTGGAGGCACGTGGCGATTCGGATCCCACTTTAAACTAAAGCCTCAGTCCCGATTAGCCTTTCGGTGCATAAACTGAGCTTAAATCAAAATCATTAATCCACTACGTGGTGCTAATATTTCCCATAATTCACGATGTGTAAGGCAAGGTAGTAAAGGTAAAGTTCCTCGTGCACTTTGCATCATGCCATGAGGCATATGCAGGGGGATGTGGAAGTAGGGTCCCACAAATTCTCGTTCAATTTGGGAATGATGTGATCAGCACCACGCACCGGCCGCCTTTACCCCCAATAACCCATTTAATTGAGGCTGGGTGAGCCTCAGAGCCGGTTATATGGAAACAATATCGAAAACAATCCGACCTAAGATCACCCACCCCGGGGTGGCAGTCAGACCCCAAACCAAAACACCAGGCTCCTAATTCACGGTATGCAGACCAGCAAAAATGCTCCCGCAAGGGAATCGAACCCGGAAACTCTTGATTACAAGGCGATTGCAACGGAAAAACTTGCCGAGACTACAGTTACCGCAAGACTGCCACTTACCTTATTCATCAGTTACCGCTACTGAACGCAGGACCTCACGATGCACGTGAGGCATTGGGTACAAGGCCACTCTCACTCGAGAACTGATCCGCTGTGTTCCAATGTCGATGACTGCGACTGCAAAAACTCGACTCCAGCGAGTGACGAAAGGAGAAAGGCGCTCGCCTGGATCGCCGCGGACGTAAGAAGCAGTTACGAGCCGAAAGGATTAAGACCAACAACAATCAACACCCACGATCAACCGCTGAGGGTTGGCCACAGGTCCCAGGTTTGAATTCTTGGCAGGAATTAAAATCTCGTCCAGCAAAGCAGGGAATTTAATGGTCGGAAAGATTTTGATTGATTGAGTTGGTGTTTTAAGTCCATTTTATGCACAGTAAGGCTAATTGGGACTGGACCTACAGTTTTAAGTGGGATCCGAACCACCATGTGCCTCCACCGGGTATCGAACCCGGGACCCCAATGGTCGGAAAGGAAATTTTTCAGTCTGAAGCAGGAAGAACATTGGAAAGAGGTAAGGATGGTCACAAATTCCGGATAACGGATATACGGATTTCAAATTATCCTATATTATTTTCGGAATGCAACGGATAATATGAATATCCGGATAACTTGGACATCTCGGATAGAATAGATTTGATGAAGGATTTGGATCCATACTGTGAAATACGAACATGATGAATAAAAAATATGTGGACAGCCCATAAAACGGATGATGAAAATTTTCGGATAATGCACACATTACAATATAAGGACTTTTAGGATTATCCGGAAAATTCGGATATTTGGGTAATCCGTATATCCGCATATTTGAAATCTGGATACAAAATTATCCGATATTCCTAGATATCCCTAGAAAGAGGACGGCTACGAGTGTAAGTGGAAAGTCGCAGTCATGATGGAATACAATTCTTACAGAGAAATCTTCAGAGATAAGGACTGCCAACATGATGTGTTTTTGTGTGTAAAAAAAAACACCTACTGGTTGTGCATGCCATCATCATAGTTTAGTTCTCCGTCTGAGGAAGACCCTGATATAGGGGGAAAAACGTAAAGTGTAAAGTGCTTTTAATTTTCAATAAACTGCCTTGGTTAGCAACT
Organism: Lepisma saccharinum; assembly: GCF_977018435.1. NCBI lineage: Eukaryota > Metazoa > Arthropoda > Insecta > Zygentoma > Lepismatidae > Lepisma > Lepisma saccharinum. The sequence goes on along the minus strand of NC_139254.1, from coordinate 2,620,505 downwards.
GCAGTGTATTATTCCCTGTTAAGAGTAAAATTTCCCTGTGATGCTGTAATAAATTTCCCTACGAAGGGGAATATTATAATATTTATCCACATCCAATTTCCATATCAGAGGGTGGTTGATTTTTCATTCACAGAGTGGGTAATTTCCCTACTGTGAGGGAAATTTCTTTACCCTGAGGGAAATACCTCGGTTCTGACAAAGTCTGCAGCTTGCTTACACAACAACAGTTGTAATCGGAGGCCTGAATCCCAGGGCAGCTGCGCCAACTCAAAAAAAGAGAAAAAAACGATTTCCCTTTGAATGCGGGGGAAAATATCGTCGTGATTTTATTGTTGTTTTATCGCCCAGTCTATCAGCGCCCCTCTTTTTACTACCGTTACGCGAAGGCCACGCGCCTCTAAAGAAATCCCATCTGCACCTCGAACGTGAATTTTGCATGCCAACATAACTTTATTGTTCGCAGGGGCGATATGGCTGGTATATGTGGAATAACCATGCACCTGCAGATACCGAACCACACCGAGAGAGATCCGTTACGGAAGTATCTTGCGAAATGACCACGAGTGGCGAACCTGGGCAAGAATCGAATGGACGAGCCTGGATTGGGGGACAGGAGGAATGTGATGAGGGATTACAAAGCTGCCAGGAACACAAACTTCTCTCTCGCCAACACCACACGTATTACATACCGAGTACAGAGTTGTAACCGTTCAGTACAGGAGCTCGCTTCAGGGTTCATTAACCACTAGGGCTAAGATTTGTATGACCTTAAAAACACCAAAATTTGCAAAATAAAATATGCTCTAATGACCTAAAATTTTACAAAATATGCACTATGTATTTGAAAAATATGCCCTTATAATTACACTGTTTCAAACATTAAATTATTTTCACATACGTACTAATTTTAGTTCACTTTATGGGCCCTGATGAGTTGAAATGCACAATGAATACCTACTTCCGTAAATTTTCAATTAAAAATTAAAAAGATTTTGCTGCCCCCCCCCCCCCTCCGAAAAAAAACTTCAGTGAACATGGAAGTAAGAAGTAATCAACTTGGAAAATGACTGTATATTTCTTGAAAAAGCGAAAATATGCTGAATATGACCGAAAATCCATCAAAATGTGCCTTATCACGTAGAAATGACCAAATATGCCAAAATATACCCTTAAAAAGCACGTTAATTTAATTGCTTTATTCATAATATGAATTTCTATATGTCTGGGGAACACATCACCCTTACCAAAAAAATATATGCTGAGTCATGAAAATCCTAGCCCTAGTTATCACTATACTCTGCTCCGGGAATCTGTGGAGCAGAGCCGCGCATGACGGTAGAGAAGGGGGGAAAGCGAGTGAGCGGAGCGAAGCAGTACGAGCTGGTATCTCCAGCTTCATTTTCATCTCATACACTCATTTTCCCTCTCACGTGTTCATTGGTCGAGACCTCTCGAGTCACTACTTGCGCAGAGACTTGTTTCCGTTCGTTCGCTCCAAAGATTCCCTGGACACAGTGTAGATAATTTTTTCCCTCCTTCTTTTATCATCAAGTAAACGATACCGCCTTCCCAACGCTGATGAAATAAAATATACTCTGTCCCAGAAATCTGCAGACCAAGGACCCTGTATAAATCAATTACATTTCATAGCTGTGCTTGTCTTGTATTCTTGTTTTCCAATACTTTTCTTGTGCTTATATTGTTATTGGTGTAATCTGCTAATGGTATCTTGAAAGAGGGAGAAAGTATGCAACAATCACAAACATATTATTTTGTGTGTGATTTTGGTAACAGTATACTCAAATTCAAAGCTAATCGCTTATATTTTGTTATCACAATCCTCCGACCGGAAGTCGTTAGGGCGTCTGACTGCCACGCGGGTGACTCGGGTTCGACTCCCGGGTTGGGTGATCCGGCCACCCAGCCTCAAATCAATGGGTAGGGGAGACCGGGGCTAGTTGACACACGGGTAAGTTGACACGCTGCCGATAAAATCCATATTCTGCAGTTGGTAGTCCTGATGGCTTTGTCGTGGAAGCGCGCGACGGAAATGCAGTTGCTGGTGTAGTTTGGAGCGGATCGCAACCATTCAGAGCTTGTGAGAAGAAAAATACTGTTTTTCGAGTGGGTAAGTAAATTTTGACATCATCAGATTTTATGTTTTTCTGTATAGTTTATTTGAAGTTATGAAGATGCCGGGTATTGGCTTTCAAGCAACCATATTTCGTTGATAAACTGTATGAATAGAGAATCTTTCTTAGTAATGGTTGTTGTGAAGGAAAGTTCTTTGTTCAAAATGGCGCAATGGGGTAAGTTGACACAAAGCGCCTGGGGCTGGTTGACACAGTGTGTCAACTTGCCCCATGTGCAAAATAATGATCCATACATATTCGTTGGTAATACTTTTCCGCAATAAATATATGTTTTATTGCTAGTGCTGGATGTATTGGCTACATGTAGATCACTTTTTGCCAAGTATTCCACAATTTGATATTGTGAAATATAATAAAGAGAAAACTAAATTTTACAATAATATTTAACAGTTTAAATTTCGGTTTCAAAATAAATTCTGAATTTGTCATTGTCTGAATGATCATTTTCGAAATTAGGATTTTTAAATTTCTCTTTGTAATTTCGTATTTTCATGACAATAAACTCTCATTTGATCAAGTACATGTGTTACATATCTGCTTCTCTTTCCTTCCAGAAAATGGTACGCAATTATCGTAGGAAGACTGAACGAGCAAAAACTTCAGCAGATGTTATGCTGCGTGCAGCAAGAGCTGTTCAGATCGATGGCAGATCTATTCGGGGGCAGCCAAAGACTTCGGGATACCATTTAAAACATTGGCTAGATACGTGAAGACGCTGAAGGACAAAAATGATGTAAGTACAGGTGCAAACGATAATATAACTTTAAGAGTGGGTTATGTGAAGAGTAGAATGGTGTTTTCAGAGCAACAGGAGGAAGAACTTGTAAACTATTTAAAGAAAGCTTCGGACATTTATTTTGGACTGACCCCTAAAGAAGTTCGGAAAGTTGCCTTTCAGTATGCTAAAGCATTGGATATTAGAATGCCTTTAAATTGGAGTGAAACTGAACTGGCCGGAGCAGATTGGTTTTCGAATTTTTTGAAACGTCACAAAGAACTTTCGATCAGGACACCAGAATCAACAAGTTTAGCAAGAGCATCTGGCTTTAACAGAGTAAATGTTGATGATTTTTTTAGAAATCTGAGGACAGTTTATGATCGTTTGAAGTTACGGCCAAGTGAAGTCTGGAATATGGATGAAACTGGTATTTCGACCGTTCAAAAACCTGACAAAGTAGTTACTAGAAAAGGCTTGAAGCAAATAGGGAAGATTAGATCTGCTGAGAGGGGACAGTTGGTTACCTTGGCAATGGCTGTTTCTGCTACCGGAAATAAAATACCACCCTATTTTGTTTTCCCGAGGGTTCATTTCAAGAATCATTTTGTAAGTAAGGGTCCAATTGGTAGTGTTGGAGGAGCCAACCCATCAGGATGGATGAACGAAGTTAACTTTGTGGATTTTATGAAACAGTTTGTGAAAGAAGTAAAGTGTACCAAAGAAACTCCTATTCTGCTACTTCTTGATAATCATGATTCCCACCTTTCAATAGACTCCCTAAACTATTGCAAAGAAAATGGAGTAACATTATTATCATTTCCTCCACATTGTTCTCATAAACTTCAGCCCCTAGACAGATCCGTATTTGGCCCTTTGAAAAAGTTTATTAACTCAGCCACAGACGCTTGGATGGCAAACAACCCAGGACGTACAGTTACCATATACGATGTTCCTGCTCTAGTTCAAACAGCGTTACCTTTAGCAGCAACTCAAATCAATATCCAATCAGGATTTGTAGTAACGGGAATAATGCCATTTAATCCACACATCTTTCAAGATGAGGATTTCATGCCAGGATATGTCACGGACAGACCTAATGTTCAATCTGAAAGTGTTAAAGAGACAAAAGTCGACAAACTTACCAGCACAGAAGGAGACTCTGTTCAGGATTCGGGAAATATGGACATACAGGCAACACCCGGAACATCACAAACTGTTAGCAGTGTTCAAAAACTCACTATTAGTCCTGCAAATCATTCAAAATCCCCTGAAGATGTACGACCATTACCAAAGGCAGGACCAAGAAAAGAATGCCACAACAGGAATGTAAGAAAACGTCGTTCTGCTATATTGACAGACACACCTGTGAAGGCAAAATTAGAAGAACAGAAGAAAACAGAAACCAAAGCGACTCTTCAGTGATAAGAGAAAGTCAGCAAAGAAACATAAACAGTCAAATAGTTTAGATATATCTTCTGATGAAGATGATGTCTTCTGCTTGGTTTGCACAGATCTTTATTCTAATAATAGGCCAAAAGAGTCATGGATTCAGTGTTCCCGTTGCAAGTATTGGGCTCATACAGCATGCACCCCAGGAGGAGATTTCTATGTATGCCACAACTGTGATTCCATGGATGATTTATCTGACTGAAACATAATGATAAAAGACTGATCACTGCTTAGGTAGAAGAGTGGAGTGTACATCATTTTAGTATAATCACTAAATTATGATTGGCCAATTTGTGTTAATCTCATTACTAAGAATTAATGTGTACTTCAATCTAGTATTAGCAATTCTATAGTTTGAAAAACAATTGTATATTGATTGTATTGTTTAAAACAGAACAATGTATGAGCTTCAAATACAAAAGAGGTAGACAAAACAGTGTTTTTATGTTTCCTTTCAATGTGTCAACCTACCCCACATAGTGTGTCAACCAGCCCCGTGTATGGGGCACATTGACACACTTCACATGCCTCCATTTTTGTGCTCATAGCTCCGAACGTATTGGACGAAAAATATCTCTGATTCTTCTCTTTAGTAGAGGACACTATGGCAGTTCTTGCAATAGTTTACTTTCTTACTCTGGATAAATACTTAGGTAGCTGTAGGCAAGAAACAAAAAAGTGTGTCAACTAGCCCCAGTCTCCCCTACTTGGGGGTAACCCTGGGGGGTAAAGGCGGCCGGAGCGTTGTGCTGATCACATCACCTCCGAAATGACAGAGATTGAGAATGTGTGGGGCCCTACCCGCACATTCCCCAAATGTGCCTTCATGGCGGGGTGCTATATGCACGGGGAACCTTACCTTTACCTTGGAGATTTTGAGAGCAAGATTGTTGGTGGGGGAAATCCCCGTCTCCCCCAGGATTTCGCACCCTTCCCTCTCTTATGTGTGTGTGTGTCTCTCCCATTCTCTCTCCATCTGAAAGCACTTCCCACCCTTTCTCAACCCTTCTATTCCCACCCCCACCCACCAGATGTCGCAACGTCACATGCCCAAGCACCTGCCGGTACACACAAGGAGACGCATTCATAGCCGTCATCCGGAGCGATTCCCAGCGAGGGAGATCTTCTGCTCCTTCGAGCGACAAAACGGACACGACACGAAAAATTCATCCCTTTGCTCCTGCGATGGAAGCAGAAGGGAAAAGTGGGGTAGGGGGAAGGACATCCATGATCTCCCGTGTCCCGCATTCGGAGATGACGTCTCCTCGCAGGAACAATCGCTACTCGTGCCACTTAGGCTCGCCAAGTGGAAGGGAAAGAAGGAACGGAAACGACTCTTCGATAAGGGGGAAGATGCGAGTCGGGCCATCAAGAAGTAAAGCCAACCTTTACCCTGAAAGTTACAGGGTAGAGAATGGCTCGGGAAGCGAGTATATGCTTTTCGCAGGCAGTGTTGCCAACCGATGCATAACAAAGTTCACCAAATTCAGTGATTATTTTCAACTTGGAAGAAAGAGATGGCGAAAGATACTGGGGTTAAAGTAACACTTTCTGTACAGACTGGACCTACAGTTAAGGTGGGGTAGAACTAGTATATGCGTCCATCGGGTATGGAACCAGGGACTGCCTAGTTCCAAGGCTACGCGATCGAGGAGACCTAATATCCCGTTACGTGTATTCCAGTTGCGCCTAATAGCTTATCACTACACCCCCACCGTAGGACCTCGTTGATCTGGGACACCACATCAGCGCTCATTAGCACAGTAAAGCATATTGTTCACTACGTGGGAAAACGCAGCAGGGGTATTCTGCCACAAAAGAAGTGATGTAAGTGAGGTGACAAAAAGAAATTTTATAAAGAATATGGAGGACAGAATAAAGAAAATATGCACGAAAGAATGTGAAAAAGAAGGCAAAATAAATAGCCTATGGAAACAGCTGGAAAAGAATGGCTATGAGAAGGAGGATAGACTGGACATAACAGAAGTAAGAAAAGGGGCAGGGGAGAATTGGAAGAGAAAGAAAAAGAGAGAAGGTTTGGAATAAGGACTATTGGGAAGACCACAGAAAATATATGCAAAGTGCTTAGGAAAGCAGGCATTAAAACTTACAGGAAGGGAAGGAGAAGCATCTTTGGAATAGCGAAGAATGCAAACAAGAAAAAGGAAAACAGAGAAGAGGAAGAGGAAGGGATTATCTACGAAGTGAAATGTAAAGAATGTCAGAGTGTGTACATAGGAGAAACGAAAAAGAGGCTGAAAGACAGGTTGAAACAACATAGGGATGATGTACGACTTAAGAGAGAGAGAGAAATGCGATATTTAAACGCACGACAGAAACAGGACATGGCATAGAGTGGGATGAGGCTAAGCAGATAGGAAGGGAGAAGAGAATGCTAGTGAGAAAATGGAAGGAAGCCAAGGAAATAGAGAAGAAAGGTGAAGAAGACACAATGAACTGGAATGGGGGACTGAAGTTAAACAAAGAATGGAAGGTGTTAGAAAGAGTGGAAAGGCCCAGAGAGAAAGAGGAGAGGAGAAGGAAGAAAAATGAAGGAAAAAGAGCGTGAGATAAAAAGTCGAACCACATTCTATATGGAAGAAAATATGTTTGGCCTTTTAGGTGAAAGTACAGTTGACAAGGGAAAGCCACCTGCTAGAAAGTTCCAGAACAACTTTCTAATAGTCTGGAGGGAGTAATGTTTGTGTATATATAATGCCCTGTTTTTGTATTTTGTTACATTTGTACTTGATACAGAGTCTGAAGAAGACCTTGCTAGAAGGTTGAAGCGTTACGTTTAGTTTATGTTTTTAATAAAATAAATTACTGCCGTGGCCAGCATATTTAGTTTTTCTTAATCATGGAAACAAGGCTTAATGGTGTTATAAGTGGGAAAACGCAGCAACAGAACTTCTGATGTCTGCTTCTATTGAAATCAAATGGTGTAACGCCCACTACAGGGAAACGCGCGGAATTTCCATGCCAGAAGTCTACAAGTTATCGCCCACTGAGATGCCGAAAAAGACGCGTGAAAAAGGGTGAACGTATTGAACACTTACGCGAATTGTAAAAAATCTAGAAGTATGTTTTTCACTCGACGTATGATTCAATAAATGTAAGCGAACCGTTTAATTATACCGATTTTTTTAAGAAAATCTTTCACGTACTTTATAATCACCCTGTATTTCAACAGTCATGCTCATAGCTACGCTTAGCTCAAGGGACGACGTAAAAACGAGACAGAACTCCTTACACGCGAGACTGCATTCTTAATCCTCATTGTCGCGATTAACCTAAAAAAAGAAATAGCAGGAAAGCGACGCAAAATAAGAAAAATATAAGTCGTCAACTTGCCCGAAACTCCAGCCTGTACACTTGTGTTCAATTCGCGTCACACAAGCAGTATACTTCTGGGTTTTACGCCGGGCTGTACGGGCGATTGCACCTTCATGCAGTGCATACGAGATAAGGGCTTCCAGCTAAGCGTGCTGGACACGGGGCATCCGGATAGAATTTTGCTTCCAGTTACGACTTCCAGCGTCGCTTCCAGTTAGAATGTTTCAGTGCAGGCATTCTGATCACGTTGCCCGGCAATAAAGCGAAAAACCGCCGCTTTTTTCCCGGTCTCGGCGGTCGCAAAGCTCTGCCTTCGATAGTAGTATCATCTGCAAATACGTTGATCAGGGTTGCCAACTCACGAAACCGCACCCTGGCATGCACCTAATCTAGGAATTTTTGGGTGAGTGTTCTTTTTCTTTTTTTCTTTTGTGTTGCATAATGTGAGCATTGGGTTTGTGATATCCCATTGTAATTGGAGCATTACTATGTCATGGGATTGCTTATAAATAAATAAATAAATAAATAAATCCTCGCAGTTGTCTCAAGTGTAATATTCTTCGTAGGTTTATTTATCTTACGTTTACATACATTTTCTGTCCTCTAGGCCAGTGTTCTCATTTCTTCTTTTACTTACGATGAACTGTACTGAACGCCCGTCATCTCGTGACACTTATTTGGATTTATAATTATTATTGTTATTATTATTAGGGATAATTACATCAAGAAGATTTAGATGGGCAGGCCATGTGCCACGAATGGGAGAGGAAAGAGGAGTTTACAGGATTCTTGTTGGGAAACCTGATGGTAAGAGATGGATGGAGGGATGACGTTGAGATGGACCAAAAGGAAATCCGTAAGGATGGAAAAGATTGGACTGATCTTGCCCAGGATAGGGACAGATGGAAGGCTTGTGTCATTACATAAGGCCCGGGACTTTATGTCGTATAAAACTTTAAAATATGTATGTAATTATGTTATGAAAATGGAAAAATATGGCATGAAAAATTAAAAATATGTCAGAAAAATTCAGAAGTATCCCCAGTAAAGCCAAAAATATGCACAACAGTACTTTCGAATGTCTCATTATACGGGATATCAGTATCTTCCAGGGAAGATAGACTGCGATGGGGGTGGGGTATTAAATGAAGTCAGAATCCCTTCAACCATATAATGTAGTGGGAAAATACTGACAATATATTGTGAGGTTCACTGCAATTATCCAAAATGTTATTTGCTATTAGCGTTGCCCACGAGACGAGACTTTGGCCTGTCTCGTCTCGTGGAAATGCTGTGAACTGCTGTCTCGTCTCGAAAATATTCGTTTGTCAAAGGGACACATAATCAATCTCGTCTCGTCTCGAATTTTTAAAAGCCTGTCCCGTCTCGTCCCGTGGGCAACACTATTTGCTATCATGTCAGATTTACACCTTTGTGGAAAGTAAAGCATAATTGGCAGCTCGCTATAGAAAAGGGGGTATTTTTGTTCTGTATTAGTTGGTAAGAAGACGACATCCGCTTTAATTTCTTCGTTCGCAATTTCCTTATCCTGCCATAGATAATATGAACTATCCGTTGTGCTAAAGCTACGAATTATAAAATAAAAATAAATAAATTATAAAATAACCGGTTATTTGCAAGACAATTACGAAATTATACAGAAATATGTCTTATTACGAGAAAATTGAAGAAATATGTTGTAAAAACACGAAATTGGTAAAATATGTCAAAATATGCTTTATCAAGTTTGTATTTCAACTGATTTTCATCAGATATGTAAAGCTCTCACCCCAGTATCCGATCTGATGCCAAATAAAAAATATGTTGTAACATAAAGTCCCTGGCCCTAGATTAGGGTCGGCGGAACGAGTGGAGGTGTTCAGGGATACTTCACTACTCGTTCAGTGACTACTTGTGACAATGTTTACTAATTATACAGTAAACACTCGTTAATTCGAACTTAGCTCAATCTGGAATTATCTTGCCAAAGACATTCGAACTGAAATGCACATGTTATAATGCTAACCATCACTTGAATCAGCATTCTACATATTTTTTTTTTAGTTTCTTCTCTCTACCAGCTTTTTGTCTTTATTGCGTCCGGCGAAGAAAACTCTGGGCAAAGTTACACAAGTGTTAACTTGAGGGGTAATGGGAGAGAAGGATAGTTCGTGCACGGACTTGATAAAAAACACAACTTTGTTCATTTCCGTGAACATTTGTACGAACAACATACTTGGAATGTTTTTTCCCCCCTCTTTCGACAAACACGCAAGTCAATCTCTAGTGATTGATTTGTTAAAAGGGAAAGAGTAAAAACAAAGTTTCTTTCCTGCACGCGAACTTCACCATCACGAAGGTGAGAAGATGTCGATTCCACAATAAGGTTAAGTTCAAGTCGACCAGGCGGATTTCACGATGGAGTGGATACATGTCCGCCCGAAAGTGATTCAAGATGAATACAAATGCACTTACGCATACACACAAATCTGAAATATGTTTCTCTTAAATGTACAGGGTGAGTCAAAAATATAGCTACACGTTTGAAGTAAATGTAGGGTGTTACTGTGCAATGAAGAGGGAAATAGTGAATTGCATATTAAACTTGAAACTTTATATTTTCATTTCGGAGTCACGCGCCCGAGCTTACGACATTAGGCAAGATAGCGTTGAACATGCAGCAGCAAGTTACAGTTGCAGCGTGGCCAATTGCATATCGGAATGATCATGAGGGCCGTGTGCACAGCAATGGACTTAAACTAAACAACTATTTGATTTGAGCAGTCGTTTCCTCCACTTTCCCACAGTCGACGGCAACAATGTTACCGTTACGTTAAAACTATGCTTACCATATTTTTTTGGGTCCAACCCAGGACATATTCGCGATCAACTCGTTAATGCTGAATTTCGTTTTCTTTTACAAAAATAAATTGAAATTACTTAAAAGCCTTAACATTTTATTGGAACATTAAACTATAAATTGTACAAGAAAAAATATTAACATTATTTTCTAAAATCAATCAATCAATTTTCAAATCTTTAATTGAATAATACATTTTCTGATGTTTAGGAAACCTCTCTGTTCTAGGTAGCATTATCTCTTAGTTGACTCAGTTGCGCTTTTCACTAGACATGACTTTTTTCAGAAATGGCTTGTTTGTTTTAACATCATAAAATTCACAACATGAAAGTTCTGATATAATTTTAACATTCAACAGATGTTTAACAGTGGATACTAGAAGTTTAACTTGAATTCCATCCTCTATGCTGAAATATCTTACAACAATTGGAACAAGTTCTACTTCACTTCTGTTTGAACTATCCATCGATAATGTAACATAATTAATGTTTTCTAAAGAACGCAACACATTATCGAAAATAAATGGCGAAATAACATTAACAATTATTGCCTCGGTTTTGGTTCTAGCAGATGAAAATGTTGGGTCATATAACTTTTTAACCAGTTTAGAAGTGGAGTCTGATGTGTTGAAACTTAGTTCTTGTCTAGCAGTGTGGTATGAAAACGTAGCTTGTTTAGCAGCACACTCCAGATCACTGTTATTCCCATCTTTGGCTTTTAAAAAATCTTTATGTTTGTTGATGCAGTAGCATTAATAGCACTTCTATGTTGAACTATTTTCGCGTGGTCTTCAATACCACCTCTTCCTTTATGTGCAAGAGAAAATGCTCCATTACAGAGTTTACATTGCACACGTTCACTGTCACTGTCGTTACACAGTTTCAAGAATTTATATTCCTGCTGCAGGTTAACGTTAAATACACACTTTATTTTGCCCATTTCCAAATGTAAAGCCCTTGTAAATAATTATAATTATCAAAAACATGTAGACGAGTAACTTCACACGCTTGCAAGACCAAAACGCTCACGGAAGTACGGAAACGGAAACGCTCGGAAGTCGATATCTCGAAGAAAGAAAAGGTATAATCGATCTTTATAATCGATCGATCCTTGCCGGTCATAAATTCTGGTCGTGAATATTCAATACCGGTAGCTATTTTCATGTTCAGATTCTAAAAACCCCGGACATCGCCCCGGACAGCACTAAAAAACCAGGACTGTCCGAGCTAATCCCGGACGTATGGTAAGCCTAGTTAAAACCACGTCTCGCCAGTCTCACGATCATTCTGGTATCACGTTGCATGTTCAGCGCCACCTTTGCTACTGACGTACGCTCGAGCGCATGACTCTTACATGAAATGAAAAAAAATGAAGTTTAATACACCATTCACTATTTCCCTCTGCATTGTACAGTAACACCCTACCTTTACTTCAAACGTGTAGCCATAGTTCTGACTCACTCTGTATATGTGCACCGTGGCAAATCTGGACAAATAAAAATTAGTGCTTCAAGAAATGGTAGAAAATAACAAACATTACTAAAGCAAACATGTTGGTTGTTGAAGACGTTATTATTAACATTTAGGAACATTGCAGTGTTACGTGTGTGACATTCACACATAAAATTGTAAGGTTCTAGACATACGATTGGATTAAAATGTTCATAACGAACTGATTTCATAGAATTATGTGGTGCCTGCTAGCAAATGGGAAGAACTTGAATGTTATGATATAGCCTGAATGCATCTAAAGTATTAACGAAAATGTGACATTTTGCAAGTTTGACTTCATTTGTCTGAGAAGCATACAGGCTACAGATGTTCATTATTTTTATTGTGAAATATGCAAATTATATGGTTTCACAAATATTTAAGCCTATATGCAATTAAAAACACTAATAATTTCCAGACTGATTCATTGTGTTATTTACACGGAGTAGGACCACTTTTGTGGAAATGCTCCTTTAGATCTATCTGTTTTGTTAATAGAACACATGAAAACTATTCGGATTCCAAATTCAGTGCGGGTATTCACTGTGAAAACTTGCAAAAATTGTATTCTACGAGGTGTGGCTAGAAAAAACCGTACTGTTGCTACAAAACGTTTTATAGGTTATTTTGTACAATATGAACATAATCCCCTTCAAACTACTCCGCTGCACTATCGATACACCGCTACATAAGAATCTTCCATTGCTGGAAACACTGCTGGAAATCATTTTTTGAAACCATGTTCATGACCTCGGTCGCTTTTGTTTTCACAGATTCTACAGTCTTAAATCTGGTTCCTTTCAGTGCTGATTTGACCTTTGGGAATAAAAAAAAAAGGTCGCACGGAGCGGGATCCGGCGAATAGGGTGGATGGGATCCCATACTTTGCCAATAAAGCCTTGACTGACAATGCCGTGTGGGCAGGAGCATTGTCCTGATGAAGAATCCATGAGTTGCTATTCCACAAATCAGGTCGTCATCATCTTACTAGCCCACGAAGGGTCGTCAGCACCGTAATGAAATAATGTTGGTTGACAATTTAACCTTTGGGTACACAATTCGAATCAATTTACCGATATTTGCAATGTTTGATTCCGTTTTTGACGTGGAAGACCGTTCAAACGCTAGTCCTCGCCATCACTTCTCGTCTCTCTTTAAATCTTTCAAACCACTCAAACACTTGAGTGCGTGTTAACACTAATCTCCGTACACTTCCTTCAACAAATCATAAGTTTCGGTGGCGGATTTTCCGAGTTTCATAAGAAACTTCAGATTGATACGATATTCCACTTTCACACTTAATTTGTTTTCCGACGGTGCACAGATGTACGGTTCACTTAGTCCACAAGCTACAGCGGAACCGAGCACCGCGAACCCTGGGCAATCAAACAGTCGATAGGCAGGATATCACGTTATACACTCATGCACCGCTTGACCTTGACGCGCTTGCCGTTTGTCGACAGCAACATCAATCCGGTTTTTTTCTAGCCACACCTCGTATTTTGTTTTCAAAAGTGTTTTAAAAAATTGCTCTCTTTTTGGAACACTCTTGCGCACTGGCGTACACAAGGGGAACTGATGGGGCTACAGCCCCTCCCGAAAGTTTGAGAAAATATATTTTTTTTTTTTTCAAATTACAGGAGTAAAGAACTTGGGAAAACCCAAAGTGATAAATGCTTTTCAAATGACCTCCGATTACAATTTTCGCATTTCACCAACTTTTAAAAAGAAAGGTTAAGAACGCTAAATGCGAAATATTTTGTAGTTTACCCCCTCTACCGAGAAAGTAGCTATGTGATATCCACAGTTCTACAATTCCAGCCCTTCCGAAAAAATCATGCGTACGGTAGTGCTACTCTCAATTTTGTTGCAAGCGGTTCCGGGATCGAGTCCCGATATCAAGAAGATATTGAGGACCTACTTGAAAGGAAGTAGCAGGCTCCTGTAGTTCTAATGGTGACTGATTTATAGTTACTATGCTCAAGAAGTAACTCGGTTACAGTTACCGTTAGTTTAAAAAGTAACTATAAGTTGACTATTCATGGCCACTTAAATAGAAATTAATTTCCATTGCGTTCCAATCGTAACATGTAAATACAGTAAACCCTCGTTAACACAAACTCGCTTAAGACGAACACTCGGTTAACATGAACAAAATGTTGATCCCAGCAGGGATGTATTATATCTTATAGAAAGTTTTATCGGTTACCACGAATTACGAACTGTTTTTTAGTCCCTTGAGTCATTAGATCTCATTTAACACGAACTTTCAAAGTTTTTCATAATTTTTTTCTGTTGTTTCTCTGTCGTTCCTCTGCTAGGTATGTAAGAAATCGCTCAACAATGTCTATCATCTTGTCAACAATCAACTTGTAGAGTATAATTGTAACCAACAGATTCAGATCAACAATGTGTTCAAATGTGTTTTTCTATTCTTTAAAACATAGCCAGTACGAGTAACATCAAGTTGGAACAAGCAGTAAGACGGGAGTCATGGCCAAGAGGAAGCAGACAACCATACACCTGCAAACAAAACTGAAAATCCCCGGTTAGCACGAATTCTTTTAACACGAACTCTTGATTTTTCGGTCCCTTGGGATTCGTGTTAACGAGGGTTTACTGTACATTAAAAATTATAGCAAACAATAACTGTCTCCATTACTGTTGAGTTGTACTGAAAAATAACTGCAAAATTATGAAAACATTAAAATTTACTCAGTTAAAAAAGTATCTATTTGCAGTTAAGTTCGCTTGGTCAGGAGATGCCTTCTTCGAAAATTCTGGTCGCATTATCTGGACGACCAACATCCAGAAATGCGAAAAACGTCGTAAGGGGACAGGCCAAGACATTCCTGCCAAGGAAAATGGTCACAGGGGCACAATACACTCTGAGAGAGGGATATTCCTACAGGAAAAGAAATCCCAAAAGCAACATCAAACGAATACAAGGCTCTCCACAGTATCGCTCCCAGAATAGGGACATAGAACGGGACACACAGAGAAAGAGAAAGAGTTTATATAGTAATACAAACAGGCATGTAAAGCAAATGTACAGTGAAAAGACAAACGAATGTCTCACCAATGACAGTAATTCGGTGATTTTTGCACAATAAGTAGCATGTCGGGATATTATTAGAATAATTAAAGCAAGAAGACTTAGGTGGGCAGGCCACGTGGCACGAATGGGAGAGGAAAGAAGAGTTTACAGGATTCTTATTGGAAAACCTGATGGTAAGAGACCTGTAGGAAGGCCAAGACGAAGATGGATGGATAACGTTGAGATGGACCTAAAGGAAATCAGTAAGGATGGAAAAGATTGGATTGCTCTTACCCAGGATAGGGACAGATGGAAGGATTGCGTTGCTGCAGTATAAACCTTCGGGTTTAAAAATTCTAATAGAGAGTGACTTAGTCAGTTACAATATTGAAGTCCCGCCACTAGTTAATCAGTAGGTCCCAAAATTGCATTATTGGTTTATTTCTACTTCTCTTCTCTGCCAGTTTTGGCTAATCGTGAAGATGAGGAGGACTGATGTGATTACTTGATTAGATTGATGAAGGGACATTCACACACATACCCATGCCGCGATTCGAACCCGGGACCCTTGGCGTCGTAGCGTGATGTGCTAACCACTCCGCCACGGGGCATCGTAGAGACAGATGCGATACATTTGTAAACAGTAAAATGTTCTTATTGTATGATTGAACAGTAACGCGTCACTTTTGCAAGTGCCATTAGGGAGGTTTCACAACGAAGCGACACGCTACATGTACGTCCTACGCACTCCAATTCTGTGAACTGAAGGACAATGAGCTGGAATATATAAAACTGTACTGATCCAGACTTGCATTTGAGAGAAATTGGTCAACGAGTTTCAATATCTCGAAGTTTAAACCACTTACACCATTTTTTGGAAAATACGTTTTATTAATTAATTCGGCTTATAATACTTCGCTTTTTTCTAATCGCGAAGATGAGGATGAATGGTGGCCTCCCCGATGGCGCAGTGGTAGCGTCGTCGCCTTGTAAATCAAAGGGTCCCGGGTTCGATAGCCGATGGAGACACATGGCACAGTGGTTCGGATCCCACGTTAAACCGTAGGTCCAATCGCGATTAGCCTTACTGTGCATAAAGTGGACTTAAAACAACAATTCAAACATGTAGGGACGACAAAACACGAGCCCCACAGAGCATTATACTGGTTGCGAGTCCAGGCACCTGAGCCTCGCTAGTCTGCAAAATGCAGTTCAGGGGAGACAGTAGAAGGGAGGCTGACATTTGTGGGGGTCTTCGGGGAGGTGTGACGTTTGACGCGAAGGGAGATTTCTACATTGAAAAAACAGTTATTCGTACAACACTTCCATTTCTTGACAACCTTGTTACGTTCTTGGGCTTTCATTTAATAAATAAACGACCCTTTGCTCTCTTAGTGGCGAACAATAAGACTTAAATGGCTTGCTGCTAGAACGCCGCAGACATGGACTAAATTATTGAATCTAACGCAGGGGTGGGCAATGTAAGCAATGCTTACAAATCATCCATCCCGCGCTTAATACTACAGGGCGAAATGTAACGTATTCAAATGTTAATTAGTAGGGATAGCTTGTTGTTGTAGACGTAGTATGTAATAATGTCAACAGATGCCGTGGTAAGAGACTTGTAAGCAACGCACTTGCCGCTCTGGCCAGACACGATAGAGGTAATTGCTATAGCTATAGCCATTGGTGGTTGCTGGCACTCGCTACAAGCGCCTGTTGGGAAGAGGAAAACGGGCGGGAAATATCCAGGCAGAAGTTCGTCAATAGCTATCCCTGGACATTGTGTCTGTGTGCGCTTCCTTGTTTTGAGTAGGTCTTTAATCTGTCTTTCAAGAATCTGCAGTCAGTGAGATAGATTGTTCTAGAAAGGACACTGACAAAGTATGGATTAAGAGAATTCTGTTGTATTTTCTTTCCACACTGTGAAAAACTTGCCTCAAGGTATTGATAAATATGGACAAGTTGAATGGGATTTGGTTTAATATAGTTGAAGAAAAATTCATGAATAATTCACGCATAATTCCCGGAATTCAATGAATTCCCGGAGAGTAGCCACCCTGAACTACTCAACAACCTACACGCCCAGACGAGGCACAAGTCCAGCAATCGTACCAGAACGAAGGAAGACACGCATAAATCCCTCTCCCGGAGACCTTTGCAAAATATCTCGCTCAGAGATCTCGCCTTTGAAGAAACCACGGCTCCCTCCATCTAGATGTGGCCCCATCAACATTATCTCCCTTCAAAGCGAAAAATGTTTATGAGATCCCGAAGGTAGCTCGGGACCTTTCTCGAATCGATCATTACCATCTATACGACGAAGATACCCGGCAAGAATTGCCCCTTCAGAAACTTTTGAATGATAACGAAGACGACGGGAGCGAAGGGGGGACGGGGTGGGGGGCTAATGCAGAAACGTCGACGGGACTTTAACCGCGTTTAGACTTTGAAGCATCTATGTACACTCACACTTCTAATTAATTTTATAAAGCTAATTCATTATGAGTTAGGATCTGTCTAAGGTTTACGGATCAAATTAAGCGTCCACCGAAGCGTAATTCTCAAAGCAGATGGAAGGAAAAGACCCGCTCTCCCAATCACCTCGCGGTTGCCTAGCAACGGCTTTCCGTCACGTCTGCCTCCTCGTGGGATCGCTTTCTGCAGCGCCGCTGGGGGGTCTAAGGAAGCGAAGCCTTACTTTTGAGCATGCTAAGACACACATTGAAGACCTTATCTGCTCTCTCGGCTTCTGAATATTCCGACGCCAATTTGCCCAATTGGAAAACGTCGTGCACGTGACGACGACCGTCCAATTAGAAAACCAAATATAGGAAATGCAAGAGCATTGAGGGCTCGTATTTGCCTTCATGTTTTCATGTATTTCTCTGCTTTTCAAAGGAAGATACACTACTGCGGAAACACTCGTGAGCCCGGGACGCGCTTTTACAAATCCCATGTGGGAATCGCAACTGTGGGCGTGGCTGATGTCAACAGCCAATTGTAGCACGTTTCTTACATGACGCATTGCTGCTAAATGCGCCTTAAAAGTGGTTCTCGCTTACAACATCTGAATCATTACATCTAGTGTGTTCGGGAAAAGGCACATAAGTCACAAACTGCAATTTCCTGTTGCTTTCATCCAAGTTACAATGAATCAATTATAGAAAAAATATAAATATAATTCTATATTAGGCATTTGTAAAGGTTCTAAACAGTGAGAATCCAACATGTACATCATGTCTGTAATGTTTCCTATTAAAATGATTATCATAAATAACTGTCTCTTGAGGTAAGGCATTTTTTGACGTAAGATGTTGAGGTGATTTGATTTAGTTTGCTTGGCGTATCTGCCACTGCTAATTGCGATGATGATGAATGGTAATAAAATAGATGAACGGTGATTGGTGATTGATTTGGTGTTTTAAGTCTACTTTATGCACAGAAGGCTAATCGGGACTGGACCTAGTTTGAAAGTGCCTCCACCGGGTATCGAACCCGGGATCCCTTGATTACAAGGCGACGACGCTACCACTGCGCCATCGGAGAGAAGAACACATACGGACAGCACACAACAAAAGTCCCATGGAGGGTTATACTAGTGATGGGTCCAGAAGCCAGGACCTCGTTAGTCTACAAAATACAGTCCAGGGTTATATATCTTTTTGGGAAATCAGTATCCAATCTAACACACTTGACGTAACAACAAAACTAACACGCCTAACTTTACAAAAACATAAACTTACTAACAGATTCGAACCTAACAAAAACCTAAAAAAGAAGTTAAATTACTAATCCTCTCGAACCTACAAAAACGTGAAATTATTAACGGCAACAAATCTACCAATATCGTACATTTACTAACCCCTTCAAACTTGACACAAACGTAAAATTAATAACCACCTCTAACCATTTGTGGAGGTGATGTGATCAGCATCACGGTCCGGCCGCCTCTAACATCTGTTGTTCCACTCAGGGCCCGTTCATTAGATGTTGGGTGAACCCCAGAGCCGAGCCGATTGGTGCAGGGACATTGTTTGAAGAACTCTCATCCCGGGACTCGAAGCTGGAGTAGACAAGGTAGCAGTCAAACACGCTACCGACTGGATCAGCACGACTCTCTCTACAAACCACACACATAGAACAGATTGATTGATTTGGTTTATTTTACATCGCATTTCTGCCACTTTTAGCTAATCGTGAAGATGAATGATGATGAAATTGACGAAGGGACACACACAAAGAACATCCATGGCCAGGTCGGAATTCGAACCCGGGACACTTCACTCTTCTCTCCTATATCATCGCCGAGTACGCGAAGTCACATCGGCTAAGTGCTGAAGCAAAGAAAGACGACGGAGTTGGGGAGGAGGGGGGAGGGGCCTCGTTCAAATAAATCTACCTTATGATACGAGAAGTGGCATCTAAAAATAGCGGGAAGGGAAAACAAATGCCGATCACAGCGGAAGAAAGCGACAGGATGTCTTCTATTGATCACCGCGAGGGGGGAGCGAAGGGGGAGTGGAGGAAGAGGAAATTGAAGAAAACGGAAAAATCTTGAGAAACATCTTCATTAAATGAGCATCCCCATCATTCATCTCACGATCGTTATTTCTCCAAACAACAAAGGAATCGTCATGAGCTTCCCAAGATTGCCAAGTTATATAAGCATCTATTCTCTCTCTCTCTTCCCCACTCTCTCATTCTCTTTTTCTTAGTTTCCGAAAGGGTGGGCACGAAGAATGGGACTGCAAATCTGTTTTTAATGAATGTACAAACAATCTTCTAAACATATGGACTTTAGAAAGGAGCTGTATTGTATTCCAGACTAGACATTGTCAATCCACAAAGAACTGGAATAGTTTCAAATAAGAATCACTTGCCAGAACTTTGTTATCCTTAAATAAAATTCCAAACTTTGTACGTTCATTTTGTACACTCCTGTTCACATAAGGTTGGACAGTTGAAGTATGTGCCACTTTATCTGAACAGGAGTGTACAAAAACATATTTAGATGAGTCCCGCCCAAAACTTTTCGTCGCTTTTCTGTCACTTTTGACTAATCACAACGATGATGATGACTGGCGATAAGATGAAATGGGTGAAGAGACAGTAAGCACCAATGGACAAAACAGACCAGGAGTCCCGCAGAAGAACATCCTGGCTGTTGGTCCAGGCACCAGAGCCTCGACAGCCTGCAAAAGATGCAGTCTAGGCTGTACTATGTGGAAGAAAGTTTGATTGATTGGATCAGTTCTTTTACGTAGCATTTCTGCTACTTTTATCTAATCGATGAGGATGAGTGATGATATAATGAAATTGACGAAGGGACACTCACAAAGAACACCCAACTCGGGATTAGAATCTGGGACACGTAGCGTCGTAGCGCGCTGTGCTAACTACTCAGCCACGGAGGTCGGCTAAACATGGGTTCTGTGTGTGCCACCTGGGAGATCTGGGTTCTGTTTCCAAGATAGGTGATTTCCAACAAAGGACCAAGGCCTGTCAAACCGGCTTCTTTTATTGGTGACCCGTGATCAGCGCATGGAGTCCCATTGCCGCTGTTTTCTGGCTTTCGAGACTGGAGCTTCTCAACTGTCCTCACGACAATGGGTTAATTGTGTGAGAATAGAACTCCAGACCGTTCGCACCAAAGGCGAGGGCGTTAACCATCTGGCTACTCAGGGCCCTGTATTTTGAATTTGAATTTGAATTTAAAATTTTGGGTACGTCAGCACTAAGGCTATTTTGAACCCGTCACATTATATGGGGTCCAGCCCCTCATCGTTACACATAACAAATCTAACGTTGCATAACTAAAATCATAAAATATTAAAATCTTCTGACTTTCGTTAAAAGCTGAGGCTGTAAAGGAGCACTCAGCACAAATAAGGACAACACACAGGACAACACAAACAAAATTATACTGGCCATGGGGCCAGTCGCCAGAGCCTCGTTAGTCTGCAGTCCAGGGTGTACTACGTGCAAGTGAGGTTGACTATTGGGTGCACTAGGCGGAAGGAGCAGGCCGTGATTCGATCCCGAGATCCCTGGCGTCGTAGTGCGCTGTGCTAACCATTCCGTCACGGAGGCCGGCAGAATTTACAGACAGACAAGTGAGCGTAGGAGAGGGCAGAAGGACGCTTTACTGGTACAGAGTTTTCTGACCAAATTTGCCTTCGTTTTGAGTGGAGATTTCTAGATCTCTGTGAGAAGATAACCTTGTGCTTCGAGTACTGACTTCAGAGCGGAACTTAAGCCTACAATGTACAGTATGCGCCAAAATATACAGTACTGAAATGAAAAGTTGAACAAAAGTATAAGACATGTTACAATATAGTGACTGGTTTATATGCAACCCAAATAACAATCGTGCATTTTGGGTTGCATAACTGTCAGGAAACCTAAGGTTAGGTTAGGTTTAGTTAGGGCATGTGGAGTGGACGATTGTCATTTGGGTTTCATACAGACCAGTCACCTTTTTCAAACTCGGTCCACCTTCACGACCGCTTCCGTATGAGCGGAAATAATGCTCAAGTATGAATACTTTTTCCTCCGTCGAGAGACCCATTTCCAACAACAACTGCACAACACAACTTCCTTTTCACTACTGCGAACACGTGCAGCTGGAGCTATGCCCCGTCGACAAACGCAACCACGTGTTCGAGATGCGCGAGTTTCAGTACTGTATATTTTGGCGCATACCGTATTTGAGAAACAACAAAAAATCCGGCCCTCGGTTTACAATTCGACTGGGAGAGATTCGGTGCGGTTTCTTGTCGCGCACCCTGTAGCCGAGAACGAGGAAATCATTAGGAGGAAGAGAACCGCTGCATCAGCCCGAACGATGGGGGACGTCGTGTAGCACCAGATGGGATGATAAACAGACTTCGATAAAAATAATCGACCATCTGGCGACCCTTGAACGGGCTTTCAAAGCGGGCTGTACTCCATTTCCACAGTCCTCAATAAAATCGACTTTTCCCTGAAAAAGAGGGAAAGGATATGTAGCTCGGGGTAATGTGAATGTGCGCTGATGAGAAGGGTGTACGTATGTGATCGTTATGTTTAATACTTCCACTACTCCTTACTTTTGTTTATGCATAAATGGACGGGATGGAATCATTGACGTGTACCTCAGGGATGGCGCCAAGGGGGTGCGAATGGGTGCCCACAGGGTGGATAAAAATAATGATTTTTATTTTTTAATTTTTTTTATTTAATTCGATTTTTAATTTATTTAAATAACACTCTTAAAATTGCTTGTATGGTTTTTGGCACCATACATACATGTATTACGCTTTTTCTTGTAAACGGCCCTATAAAATATTTGAACAGATTGATTAAAGTAAATAGAAAATTATACGTAAATATACGTTTCTCTGTTTCTGATACTGTATATATGAACCTACTATGTTAACGTTTATTGAGTGTGTTAATGAAACTATAATACGTTTAGTAACTTTTCTTCCAGATAAAGTAAAAACATTCTGGATGTACTCTATAATTATAACTTAAAATATTTTTTTTTATATTCTTTGTAGCTGAATTTTAGCAATTTTTAAATGATAATTTGCAAATATCAGCTGCCATGTTTATTTACAGTTTAATGATCATTATTAGGGCTCGGAAATTGAGGAAATATCCTTTCTTTCCCCCCAAGCGTCCGAAGACGAGGCCCAACATAATATATGTTCATTTTGGGTCATTGTAGGCCAGAAAAAGGTGAGTTTTATTTGTCCTTTTTCGCCTTTTTCGGCGTTTTTTGGCTTATTGGTCCTTTTTTAGCCTATTTTTAGGTCTTAACGGCTTCTTTTTGCAACTTCACCTTTCGACTATGTTTTTACTGCCCATTCTCAATTCGAATCATCATTAGTTCATCACCTCTTAAACATCCTTTCTGTAGTAAAGAAATAAAAAAAGAAAGAGAGAAATATATTTGAACCATCCCTGAAACGAGAGAAAAACATTTTTGGACGACTGAAGCAGGTACGGTACAAGGTCCTTTAACCGTAACTTATCTGGAAGTTGTAAGTGGCAACTTTCTCTTGTTTTGAAGCTTTCAGGACGGTGTATACGACCAGACAGCACGCGCCTGCAAATATCCCAAGTCACATAAGGAGGTGCCGCGCATATTCATTAAATATGTAATTAGAACTGAAGTTATTAATTAATTTGGGTCACATTTATACGTCCTTTTTTCGGTTTTTAGGTCTTTTTATAGGTCTTCAACTTCCGAGCCCTAATAATGACACTATTTACGGTTTAACATGATTAGTATTTTGTATAATTTTCTACACAAAATGTTTGCTACTTTTTCCTATAAAAATTATTGAATTTCAAATCAAGAAATATGTGTGTTTACAGTTTACATATTACATTTCCTTTCGTATGAGCTTCACTGCATCAGTACATATATTCTGTATACTTTCTTTTCCTTTCTTAGAGCCTAATAAACACTATTAAATGATTACGAGATTAATGTACTTTCACCCAAAGTAATTCTGATATCTATAAAACTCTTAACACTATTCTATCAATTATTTATTTAAAGTGATTTAAATGTGATTTTTTTTAAAAAAAAAATCTCTTGATTTAAATCGATTTAAATCAATCCACTTTGGGTGTCCACCCCTTACTTTTTTCCGCAACCCCTTCTTCAAAACCTATTTTCAACCGAAAACACACTTAACTCTTGCAGTGTCATATTGTCATATCATAGCCCCTTCGTAACTTGTGCCTGAATGTTTACACTCCATGTCCACTTTCGTGGAGTGTAACACGTAATGTGTCATTGGACTGCTTTCAAATTTACAAATGGCCTCCTCGATGGCGCAGTGGTATCATCGTCGCCTTGTAATCAAGGGGTCTCGGGTTCGATACCCGGTGGAGGCACATAGTGGTTCAGATCTCACTTTAAACTGTAGGTCCAGTCCCAATTAGCCTCTCTGTGCATAAAGCGGACTTAAAACATCAATTCAATAAATCAATCAAATTTACAAACTAACAGAAAAACGACGTACAATAACCAAATTCAATCACTCAAATTTCCAAACATGTGTTTCTTGTGGAAAAATCAAGCAAAAATGGAGCAAGTCACTATCTTCGGTACTTGATGTAGTGGCTAAAGATTGCAAACATATTTCATTTTCCTCTATTTTAAACATCAGACCGCACCCCCTCAGCGCCCCTAGATGATTAATCCTGGCGCCGCCCTGGTGTTCCTCCTTCAGGAATCAAACCCGGAACCTGTCACTCTTCTTCTCATTCTTCCTCCTCTTTTATCACTCATTTATCGTTTCTTTCCGGTCTCTATTCTGAAAACTAGAGACAAGTCGTTGCTTATCTGAAGTAAGAACGAAAGCTTGTCAAAAAGTCGACGTTTGTTTTAGGTCCAGCTGATACTCGGATAGGCTAATCGGGTCTGGACCTACAGTTTAAAGTACAACCTCAATCACGGTGAAATGTCTCCGCCTGGAATTGAACCAGGGAGAAGAAAAGAGAGAATAAAAGTGGAGGAAATCTTGTTTTAAGTCCATTTGATGCTCAGGTGGGCAAATAGGGACTGGGCATACAGTGTAAAGTTGGATCTGAACTACCGTGTGCCTCCACTGGGTATCAAACCCTCGACTTTCGATTACAAGGCGACGACGCTACCGCTGCGCCATCGGGAGGTCTCTAGAGAAATAATAGCACATATGATGCCCGAACATTTCTAAGAATTTCATTTCGCAAGCTCTAGAAATGTAGTATGCCAAAAAAAAAATCTGTAAAATGAATTCGCTTTTCTGCCACTTTGGCTAGTAGAGAAGATGAAGATGAGGCATGATATTATGAAATTGATGAAGGGACAATCACAACGAACACCCGCCTCTTCGATGGCGTAGCGGTAACGTCGTTGTCTTGTAATCAAGGGGTCCCGGGTTCAATACCCGTTCGAGGCACTCGGATCCCCCTTAAACTGTAGGACCAGTCCCGCCTATACGTGCATAAAGTGGACGTAAAACAACAAATCAAACAAACAAACCCAGGATTCGAACCCAGGCCACCTGCCGTCGCAACGCGCTGTGCTAACCACTCCGTCACGGAGGTCGGCGGTACAAAATTAGAATATATATCGTTACTAGACATTTTCAATTACTCTTGTCTTGCAGCTCGAGAACATGGCGCAGGTTCCACCACGAGGATCCATCCACACGAAAGAACACCTCTGCCAGTGGGAAAACAACGCGTCAAATGTAGGATTGGAAACGAAAAGGATGCTCCGGGCCGGTAAATAAAATCCCTCGCGATTCCTGCAGATCAATTCGGGCGTTAACAGCTTCCGGACAGAGTATCTTCGCCTGCAGCGAGGATGACGTCACAAACAGGGACCGGTGCTCTCACTCTATTAGGCATGATGGGACGAAATGGGGAAGCGTAAACGTTATTAGCGGAATGATATACACTTGCATAGGCAAATGAATGCGCGCCCGAACTTTACGACGGGCATAAATGCATTCCCTCCCCCCATTTTTAATCATAAATGGCGACTGCATTAGCATTCCTGTTCGACATCGACTTTTGAACGTGAGTAAAATAGTGAGATTTGCATCATCAGTGCTTTTCATACATACATGAAAACACACACACACACACACACACACACACACACACACACAAGATGAAGCAAAACCCTGGCCACAACTTCATGTCACGGTACATCTGGAGATAGTCACTTTTCCACCACGATAATGCACGTCCACATGTAGTTCTGGTTTCCGTGCATGCTTTTGTGATGTTGAGAAACTTGCTTGGCCAACCAGGTCAACGGATGTAAAGTCAAGGAACGGAATTTAGTGAAAGTCGTTGTCTTTTTCAATACTTGATCACGATGTTAAACACTAACAAAATTGTCTTAGGGTAAAAGAAGGGATGTTCGCAATGCTGGGAATCTCGCCGTACTTGTGGTTTTTGTAATCGTAGATAGAAACTATAGGTTTGGAAACACTCACTGATGCCTGTAAAAAATCAAGTAACATGTGCCTTGTTTCCACTGAAAACTACAGTGTGGTGAGCTAACTAGCAAGCAAGCAGTACAGTTTTGGAATGCGCGGTTGCTCTACACAGAAGACAAAGAAAGGTGCCGAATTGCAATACTACGTTGGAAATTGTCATTTCGTGGCAGATAAGAATTATTTTTCTTCCTTTTAATTATTAATTATTGATATCGTAACCTCAAACCTTAAGAATGTCGTGAAAAGATTTGCTTTGGAAAGCGTACATGTACAAATAAACATAAGTTGTTTCCTTACGACTATGCATTTGCTGGTAAATTCGCCAGAGTAACAGAAAATGTGTCGAATTTCCCTTCTTACAGGCGATCTTTTACACACAATGCATATGAACATTTAGGCCTATGTTTCTTAAACATGTTTGTATTGTATCTTTTTAAGCAGTTTTGTATTGTCATGTGTAGGTCTTTCATACTTTGTTGTCTGACTTATTGGAAACAACTTGGTATTTCATACACTTAAACTGACGATAAAATTATAAATAAGTTATATTGCGAATTTTCCAGCATGTGGCGGGAATTTCGCACTTTTTCTCATTTTAGTATTTTTAATATTACGTCATAAGTATAAGTAACACAGTATTTATGTTATATTCCTCATAATACACAATGACTACTTTTTATTTGTATAATTGTTGTCCTTCTCCCCCAATTCGTTTAGAAGGAAAAAAAATGAAAAGCATTTTGGTGGCGAACTTCCCTCCTTTGCCCTATTTTATTTCATTTCCTGTTTGTAGATATTTGGTGCTGAAATCGAAAATTAACCGCATTTTTTTAATATACTTAAGGCTTTTTAAAATATTCACCTCTATATTTTCCTTCGTTTTTGCTATCCATTTAAGAGGATGTTTAAATTTGATTTTGATTAATTGATGATTTTCTGCAACTTTCGGCTAATGTTGAAGAAGAGGATGAGTGATGATATGACGAAATTGATGAAGGGACACTCGCCAAGAACACCCACGCCTAGTCGAACTCGAGACCCCTCGCGTCGTAGCACGCTGTGTTAACCATTACCGCCACCGAGGTCAGAAGGATGTTGAAAGTTCAAAGACGGCAAATGCCTTCTTGCAGCCTGGTAACAGTTAACAGGAACAGGAAAGAATCAAACACCCAACATTGAACTTAGACGCATATTAAGAATACATTGACACAATTGGCACGTCCCTCTAACTTCAACGACAAGTGTCTGTTAGCATCGAACTATTCCACTACTATCACCTGTTATTTATGGAAAGAAAAGTGTACATTGTCATAGCTGAAATACCTTTATACCGCATTTTCTAAACGTTTTGGATCAATTTTCGTCATTGTAAGGTTACTTTTGAAAATTTTTACGTCCTCAATTTCCGAGCCATGCTTATAGCATACTGAACATCTATGGAATCTGCTTGTGTGGCATCTCGCACTCTCGCGTGATTTCAGGGGCCTTGAACAGCAGATACGGCGTTACGACCCCCTCCCTCCCTCTTCCGTGCTCGATACCCGATGAAGACTCACTGCATAGTAGTTCGAATCCCACTTTAAACTGTAGGCCCAGTCCCGGTTACCCTACCTGTTCATAAAGTGAACTTTCAACAATTCAGACAAACAAACGTACTGAGTCCCACACTCTGGACGTCTCTATGTCGCCATCAATAATAATCGCTCTCTGTTGGACTGTGCATTGTGAACTTGCTTTCGTGTTTTATTTATATATTTGACAAAATCCCAGATACGGCAGAGAAACCCATTTTACCCTGAAATTGTCAACAATGAAAAACCAAAAAAATCGGGCACCCCGTGGCGCGACAATACAGGGTGAGGCAAAAGTTAGGATACATAGGTCACCACGTTCGCCAGACCTAACACCTCTAGATTTTTAGTTGTGAAGATATGCAAAGACCAACGTGTACGCTAAAACAAAGTAAGAACCTGGAGCACATCGAGGAAAGGATCCCATGCACTATCTCCCAAATCATACAAGCAGACGTTCTACGCAACTGGGAGTCGAAGCATTCATTCAAGAACGTGTTGTGCGTGTTGAACATGCACTGTAAGTGTAACCATTGCATATCAACCATGGTAATGTTTGTCACGTTCTTGTTTTCCTCTCACTTTTGCCTCACCCCGTAGATTCAAGAAGGACATTTCCTTCGATGAAATGAAAACGTGCCCCGAACGATCGCGAGGCTGGGAGCTACTTACTAATGCAATACGACCGAAACGGAGAGGGAAGAAGGGGTCAAAGAGTGTCACCGATGTCCCCCTCCCCAACGACCGTTTCCATTTACGACTCCCCAACACCGCGAACATTAAATTGAATTCAGAAGCCATTCCCGGCGCCACCATTGTCTTCCCGAACGACTTGAACCGCCGTTAAAAAGATACTCCGCTGCAGTATGCAGACGATACTTGGCGCTACAATCGACGTAAATCATCGTCTTGCTGTTTCCACCCCGAGAAGGACTCCTCCGGCCTTCAATCTTTGCTCCGCCTTGTAGATTGGATCTTAATGCCTGGAGTTATTGGGGCGACCAACTTAATCGGCCAAGTTTTATCGCTTAATTAATGTTCACCTCCGAGAATCAAATGGCACTAGGGCACTTTGCAGAACCAGGGTATACAACGACATCTCCATCCACTTCGAAGGCCACGGCCAATAGCCACTTATGGATTTTGGATTCAAGGTGGTGGGAATTGTAAGGATTAAGAGAAAGTGGCCAGGAGACGGTAGTTGTATTCAGCGTCGCCTTTTGCCACTTCTGACCAGGGTGCGAAATCCCGGGGTAGACATAGGAGAATTCCCCCACCAACAATCTTGTCCTGAAATTCCCCCCCCCCCAAATTTTTCCTGGGGGGGGAAGAGTTTTTGTTCTAACAACAAACAAACAATTAGTTTTGGAGTCGAATATACTTTACTGGAATAATATCGAGAACATAAGCTACACACAGAACGGTCAACAAGAGCCTCATCTCGGAGAACACTGAACCCAGCAATCCCCAGAACACACAAATTAGCCTGATTTGTTATTTCTTCTCCATTTCTCATCGCCTTTCGTCAGCTACCGCAAAGTATATAAATATATTTTAAAAAAACGTAATAGCATTTAGATGTGAGGAGACTATTACCTTCTTAATGTCTTAATTTTTGTCCCTCCCCCCTTAGTCACGCCAAATCATTATTCATGTTCATAGCATTAGTAGTATATTCAAATTTTCAATTTGTAAATGAAAGGAAGGTTGATATAATATATCGTATATTTTATAATGTAATTTGATTATTTACTAATTGACACATATTTAATGACATGAAATGTATATAGATAGATAGATAGAGTGGTGTGTGTGTGTCTGCCTGTCTGTCTGTCCAATCTGCAGTGATTTCGCACCCTGCTTCTGACAATCAGGATGGATGGTGGTCACATGAAGCTGACGATATCCATGCCTAAGCCAGGACTCGAACTTGAGTCCAACTGCTCGGCCTTAAAGGTGACTGGTCGAAATTCCAACATCGGGGGGTGTGGCGCGATGGGTGTCAATAAATTCAGTTGCAAAGTAAAAGCTGTAGGGGTAACATTGGGCACATCCAGGAACGCTCAACGTTGGAGCAAGGACTCCACACGCTACCTACGGTCAACATAGTCATCTGCTAGTGGCAAGATGGCAGACAGGGGCACGAGCAGAATAGTTTCAAGGGTATAATGCACAAAGATGTCATCAACGTTTACATAATTCTAAATAAGATATACAACATTGTTCGTAGTTATTGATATAAATGAATGAAAAGAAATATATATTGTTAATTTTTTTGGCTGTTTAGTCAAGTGCAGTGTGAAAAGCACGGATCGCGAGATGATTGTCAATTGTTATCAGCTGTTGCTCTCTGCCACTCAACTCTGCATCCAGAAAATTGACCTCCTTGTGAATTTGTGTTCTTTGTGAATGTCGCTTAATCAATTTCATCATTCATCCGCAACTTCACGATTAGCCAAAAGTAGCACAAAATCGAAGTAAAATAAACCAAATCAATAACTCAAAAGCAACTCACTACTTGCCTCCACCAGGTATGGAACCCGAGACCCCTTGATTACAAGGCGACGACATTACTACTACGTCATCGGGAAGGTTCGTAAGAAATATTACAACGATGCGCACTGTGCCCTTGGCAACGCTTGAGAAAGGGTTGATTTGCAAGAAGCAAGAAAGGTTACAGGCTGAACTGCAACCTACCATTCTCAAGAAAATGTCGAACAATCAAAACGGGGAGAAACAGCTCAAACAAGAGGTTCTTTTTTCTTAAGTTATTCCGTCGCAGAGGCAATCCGAAATAAGATATTCATCCGCCGAGAGTTCCCGAAGGCAACAAAACCAAATTACATCAATTACGGAAGCCAACCGCATCTCGTCGATTCGAGAGACTCGCCAACAAAAGCGAAGGATCCTGCCTTAACAAGATAGGCACTTCCTTCAACAAGTGGGGTAGGAGGGGGGGAGAGACCCTTTATAGTCGATTTAATGAGATACAGAGACGTAGCTGGGAATTTAACCCTGAGCTGATTGCTATCTTCAGGTGGGTGCGTTACTTTCTGAATAATCCTCGTATATGCGTAAGTGTGTGTGGACGGGGATGTAAAAATAACTAAGTTACTTGATTGATTGACTTTGGGAACATCAGCACATAGGTTATTTTGCCCTTAACTAATACTAAATTGAAAACATGGCCTTAAGAAGAAAGTAAAATGTGTCTGTTAAAAACTTGCTTACTCAATTTTAAAACTAATTCATTCATTTATTACTTAATAGAAACTAAAACTATACTACTAAATCAGTGGCGTATACTGAGTGAAAGGTCTGGGCTATCTCACTATGTCACAAGGTCCTAGGCTATGAATAGAAATAAGTTTACCAACTCCTAAGAAATCAGGTTGACAACTCACAAGAAATCAGGTTGCCAACTCATAAAAAATCAGGTTGCCAACTCATTGGAAATCAGGTTGCCAATTCACAAGAAATCAGGTTGCCAACTCACAAGAAATCAGGTTGCCAAATCATAAGAAATCAGGTTGCCAACTCACAGGAAATCAGGTTGCCAACTCATAAAAAATCAGGTTGCCAACTCATAGGAAATCAGGTTGCCAACTCATAGGAAATCAGGTTGCCAACTCACAAGAAATCAGGTTGCAAACTCCAGAATCAGCATCATCATCTCACTGATATGAAAAATTTTATTTACAATTTCTGATCAATTTTTTTCCTGTATTTTATTCTCTAGACGTCAGACTTCGCTGATAACCTAGAATATACGCTCCTGTTATTCCTGAGGACTAAAATCTTTTTACCTAGGTTAAATGCTGAGGCTGTAAAGGAGCACTCAGCACACAGAAGGACATACGCAGGAGCACACGAAACACAAAGGATTATCTTGGTCGTGGAGGCGCCAGAGCCTCGTTGGCCTGCAAGAATGCAGTTACTGGGGTGGACTACGCGGAAGTGAAGTTGACATTGGGTGCCTTACCAGAAGGTCAGCCCATATACGCCCACTAAGTTACTACAATTCTTCTTCAGTTAAGGTTTCTTTTAACAGGGTGTCTACCAAAACAACAAATCCAAAATTCTTGACTTTTTCATGAATATTTCTTGGCCTTTCTTTCCTTTTTCTTAACATTTATTTAATCATTCCCCGATACTTAGGTATATAGAGCGACCACAAACAAAAGCAACTTCGGCGCGCACTTTCCTTTCGATCCGTTCAGCTCGGGCAATAAGGAAGCATGGTTCACCCTGCCCTCCCCTCCTCGCAGGAGTATACGGTTCACGGGAGTCGCGGGTCTGCCTAGGTTTTTTGCTGGTGGTTCCACTATAGTTGAAAATTAAGAAAAATTATATTTTTATTAAATGAAAAGCCCCTACCACAAGAAAAAACTCTTTGCTACGGTCAATAGGTAACCGGATTAACCCTTCGTACACCAAGGTGGGTTAAAAATTGTCCACACTTTGATTCGGATAAGAATTTTTATGGATATTTCTTTAGTATCATGTCATATTTTCTGTCATTCAATACTTTTAATTTCTAGAAAATAACCCAAAATTTAAAAAAAAAGCTTTCATGGTGGACATAAAGTACCCACCCTTGGTGTAACGTGTTACCATAATGTGCATGTAAAAGAACCGAAAACAGGAAGAGGAAGATGTGTTCTTTGTTGCAAAGAAACCAGATCAAAAAATGTACAGTTGAACAAGTTTGCAAAAACAACAATTGTATGTGGAAAATGTGAAGCCTTTGTTTGTGGAAAGCATAGTGATAAAAAGTAACGTGTGCCGCTCTTGCATAAGCAAGACTATTGATTCAGAGTAACCAACAATGACTTTTGGAAAGTAATATAAGACAATAATGCTTACTCTGTAGCTTCCAACAACAAAAATAATTTATGTCTGTAGTACTACATCATTGCTCTTATAATTCGGGAAACATGTGAATAGAATTTCCATAATGTTAAAATATATTGTAAGAATAACACATAAAAATGGTGATATATTTAATAGAATTTCCATAATGTTAAAATATATTGTAAGATTAACAAATAATAAAGGTGATATACTTAATACCTGCTCTGTTCGTAGCCTTCAGTTGTCTTAATTTATAGTTACTACAAAATAGAGAAGAATATTAAATTTTCTGGGACAGAAAATAATGATTTACGTGGTGGACATTTTTTAACCCTCCCTTGGTGTGCGGTGTTAGGCGTAACCCCTTGGTGTACGTAGCGTTAATGGCGTAGTGACAGAGCGATGAAACTTACTGGATATGTAGGCCAGGCTGGGGTACGCCACATGTCTGCGACACGAGTTCCAGACCGCGTCGCTAGGTGGCAGCACTGGCAGGGAAGGAAGGTTGTGTATGTGCAATTTGCCTCCAAGGCGCCTGTCAGTCATACTTCATAATTTAAACAAAACTTGAACACACACAAGAATGCAATTCTTAAGAAACAAAGCGAAGATATCTTAACCCCAACCCAATACAATTTTAGATTTCCAAATATTTAATTTTATCAAATCCCAGTGCAGGTATATAACAATGTAAATTCAATATACTGTAAAAAAAAATAGCAAAAATTCTTAACCACTAGCACAATCCCTGACCTTTCCTTGACTTTCTTGACCTACCTGTTGATTTCATTACTTTTCCTTGACTTTCTTGACATTACTGACTGGTAGACAACCTGTTTAAAGAAATTACTGTACTCAGTAATACTGCTGTGAATGTTAGTGACAATTACGAGTGCCGTTTGGCTCAAACAGTCATTCGACCCTCTCTGAATATTGGCATAATTCGTTTCAAATTAAATAAAAACAATCACGACAGAAATAACGTTACGTTAATTACCGTTCCAGCAGAATAGCCTAAGGGAAAATGAGTCAGCTCGGAAAAGAGTATAAATTGTAGAAACCAAATCAGAAGTTCTTGTTTTCAAATGTTACCACCAAGTACAAGGAATCAACGGTTATATGACTTTTCACAATTCCAAAAGTGAGATATTTATGCGAGAGCTCACACAATTTAAATTCATGACTAAAATTTACCCAAACTTTGAATATTTTTCCTGAATTAATAACTAAAAGTTATTAACATAGAATAATTACGCGTTGCAGTACAGCACAAGTCAATTTATACCGGAAGGGAACAATAATTATAATAAAACATTAAAACGAAACAAAACAGTACCAAGATAAAAAGAGGTCAGTTTCACAAATAACATTACTTGCGACCAATGTTCTGTAGGTTGGTGATAAAAGACGAATAACAGTTGAAAATATCTATTTGGTTTGAGACGTTGTTAAACTGATTACGAAGTCTATGGAATCAAGAACGTTGTATGAGTGAGAGTCTGGGAGTTACACTGTGGAAAGTTTCCTTGCTCCGTGTTTATGTTCAGGTACTTTGAGAGAGAGTTCGTGAAGTGAGATGCTACAACACAAGGTTCCATTTGAGACCTTACGTAGAAATTTCATATCTGCAATGTATCTGCGTGATTCTAGAGTGTTAATGTGTAAATTTTCGAGCAAATCTCTCTTGGATAGATGTCTTAGGGCTGGTCCTCTAAATCGAACGATGGAGAGGAAAAAGCTGAGAACACTGTCGATCTGGAGGTATGAGAATGGGCAGCCATGTTCCAGATGGGTGAACAGTATTCTACAGGGTGGCTCAATAAGTCACTTAACACCCTCAGTACAAGGCTACTGCGGCATGGAATGTGAAAATGGCGATGACCAATCATTGCCTGGCCAAGGGGGAACCACATTGACGCCACCCACACGGTCGGCGGCCATCTTGATGTCCGCCATCTTGAATTCAACTTCAGAATTTTAAATGGGAAGGGGGTCGTGCGACATATCAAAATGGGCTAGAATTTCACGAGAAATGCAATGGTGAAGGTTTTTTCGACGTATCTTTAACCAGTAAAAAGTTATGACTGAATTCTTGTACCAATTTGATCCTTTTCGAGGTGTTAGAAAAATGCCTTAAAATTTGTTTAGCGCATCGGTAATGCATCGAGATCAAAGTGATGTCTAGGGAGAGAAGTTCGCATGCCATTGCACACGATTTTAATCGGATACATCCATGAAGAGCTGCACATTATGAATGGTTGTCGCGAACAATTTACAGTGTGACGCTTCCATTGAATTAAAAGTCCTCCACAGTGACAAGGCTAATGTTTATGTTCATAAGGAAGTTTATAAACAGAATATTCGATGCTTTTTATCTGATAACTAACTTTGGACAAAAACAGGTTCATAACGTTCCCAGAAGTGTTCTGGTGTTCTTCCCTATTGAAACAAATTTTAAGGCATTTTTCTAACACCTCGAAAAGGATCAAATTGGTACAAGAATTCAGTCATAACTTTTTACTGGTTAAAGATACGTCGAAAAAACCTTCACCATTGCATTTCTCGTGAAATTCTAGCCCATTTTCATATGTCGCACGACCCCCTTCCCATTTAAAATTCTGAAGTTGAATTCAAGATGGCGGACATCAAGATGGCCGCCGACCGTGTGGGTGGCGTCAATGTGGTTCCCCCTTGGCCAGGCAATGATTGGTCATCGCCATTTTCACATTCCATGCCGCAGTGACCTTGTACTGAGGGTGTTAAGTGACTTATTGAGCCACCCTGTAGAATGGGGGACATGAAAGTAAATGAAACAATTTTTAGAATATCCTGTACATTTTTACTTTACCTAATTCTAGGTGTAGTGGTGTGTATGGAGTGCAGCCTAAATAGTTGAGTTGACACTTTTTTGTATAGGTTAAATATTCTAGAAATTTCATTTCTGTAATGTATATACGAATGTTTTTAAGTAAGTGGAAAGTGCTTTCGGGTTATTGATTTCTGCGAATCTGTACAGTAGGCCTACCATACGCATTCCCTTTCTGTGGTGGTTGAGATGTGATTTCATGTATTGAGTGGAAGTCTTCCAAGGGAGACAATAGTAATGATAACAAAATTACAATAAAAGACTAGTATGTTATTAATTATTACCTCTACTATTGAATGACTGCTACACGGGAGAGACTGATTCGATTCCCGGATTAGGAGATTTAGGATGGGAATTTTTCCAGCAATGCTCCTGCATGGAGAGGCTCTATGGTTCACCCAGTCACAATAAATGGATACCTGGGCCAGCCTGAGGGGGTTAAAGGTGGCAGGAGCGTGGTGCTGATCACACCACTTTCACAAATAGCCTAGATCGTGAATGTGTGGCGTCCTATCTCCACATTCATTATACACAACACACACTCCAAAAATATCTCATTCCATTTTCCTTTTCTGTATCTCTGAAATTTTGTATGCGTTTTATTAGTTTTTTTCTTTCTGGTTTTCCATTAACAATTTCGCGCGCATTTATTGTGTGTACGTATCTACCCTCTGGCTCTGTTGCACATACATACACACAAATCCTCGACCACCTAAACACACACACAAACGTACCTAAACTTCTCTCCCTCTCTTCAATCTCTCTTCTTTCTGCCCAGCTCCCTCTCCTGAAGAGCGTACGTTTTGAAAATTCACAATCTCGGGGTGGTCCTTCAAATTGGCAACTTATTTTTTGACGAGCCCCTTACAAACAGTCTAAACTTAACAAGAAGCAGAATCCGCATACTACAAACGCGCGTAGGTTTCTAAGTGATTCCAGGCGAAGAGACGAAAAGAAAATGACGCTCAATCAGTGGGTTCTCGGGAGCAAGGGGGAAAACTCGGAAGGCTCCCTGTGTCAATAGCAGGTTCGATTTCGGGAATACGGGGGCAGATTAAGGGTGCGGGAGGGGGCGAGACTAATAGCGACCCTCGAAGACGCAATTAGAGAGATCCGTGCTCGAACAATCGAATTCAAACGATCCCTTTCCGGCTCGCAGAGGTGGAGATGGCCACGGAGGATAAGCCGAAGGTTCTCGTCGACAACTGAAGGGCGCGACAGGCTAGCCGATTGCCCATTCAGCAGTCGTTTCCCCACAACAATGCCTCCCCATCAAAAAACCGTCTTGAATGTGAAGTTATAACGTTGTTGTACAGTCACCAGCAATAAAAATGAGACCCATATATAGATCCTGAAATCTTCGTTTGCCTGCAAGGTGTAATGTGTTTTGCCTAACTTTACGGCGATAAGTGATTTGTAATAGCAAATTTTCAATGGCAACTTCTATCACCCCCGTAGAGTTAGGCAACATACATGACGCCTTGCAAGGAAGCAAGTACAGTAGAACGTCGTTTATCCGCATAAATTGAGACCTAAGGTTATGCGGATAACAGGAGCGTATATTCTAGGCTAATTAGGCTATCTGCGAAGCCTGAAATCTATAAAATAAAATACAGGAGAAAAATCCATCAGAAATTGTAAATAATATTATTCATATCAGTGAGATGATGACGCTGATTCTGGAGTTGGCAACCTGATTTCTTATGAGTTGGCAACCTGATTTCCTATGAGTTGGCAACCTCATTACCTATAAGTTGGTAACCTTATTTCTTATGAGTTGGCAACCTGATAAGCTATGAGTTGGTAACGTGATTTCTTATGAGTTGGCAACCTGATTTCTTAGGAGTTGGTAAATTTATTTCTATTCATAGTCTACGACCACGTGACATAGTGCGATAGGCCAGACCTTGGACTCAGTGTACGCCAATGGCGGATAACGATTTTTGCGGATAACGCTTGGGAACAGTGAAATTGCGGCACAATGTTTGAGAGCTAATTTAGGGCGATTTCATGCTGCTGAATAATGATATAATAATATATTTCCTGAATTGGCTCTAATTTATGAAATAAATGCAACTAATCCAAAATGGCGGAAACATAAGACATACATATAAATGAACTTCCAACAACAATGTAATATTTCTTTTTGTGATTACAATCATTATTATAAAAATAAATTTATATAGGCCTATGATCATAATAATTAAGAAAATATGTACACAATGAAGTAACAAACTAAGTGAAACGTTTTCTATACGATTTCCTGCTGTATTGCTTTTTAGGACAATCCCTCGTTAAGCTCCAACAGTAGTCGGCCATCATGTGGCGATCCCACCGTCCCTGGTACCTTTCTTCCATTCTCCTTATATCCTGAAGGAACCTTTCTCCCTGTTCTTCACTAAAATCACCAAGGTTCTCAGGGAATCTGTCAATGTGGCTATGTAGAAAATATATCTTCACACTCATATTAGCTCCCAATTTCTCAAAATGTTTCAACATATTTCCAACTATATCGCGGTAGTTTTCAGCTCTGTGATTCCCCAATTGCCTAGCAATGCTTCATAAGTTGCCTAGCAACAATTTACAAATAAATTAATAAGTTTCTTAATGGGGATTTCAGCCCATTATCAAATTTTGATATTACCGAGAAAAGCGTGGAGTAATTTTACCTCCTACATTTTCCATGATGTGTTTATTTTTATAACTGGAGTTAATTCAACTGAACCAATCATACAATTGGCAATCACAGCTGTTTTGTGTGCTGAAACTGTTATTAAACTTTATGCCACAAAATAAAATCTTTTTTCTTGTTGCCCAGTGTAATCAAACATGTGTTTATTTAACAAAGAAAAGCACGTACACTATGTTATAGATACTGTACACAGTACTACATAAAGAAAACAAAAGACACGACAAAATGAGAAAACACTCGTTGAATCTTGCTTTTTTGAGTGTGCGGATAAACAACGTTATACTGTAATTCAGAATCTAAAGCGGGCTCGGAGAAAGAACCATCTTCAAAATTCTATTTTTGTCTCTTCCGTTGAAAGCCAGGGAAGGTCACATGAACCGCTGAACCAATCGGCTTTGTCCAGTTGCATTGTTGAGGGGAAATTCTCGTGGTATTCTGCGTTGCCAATTTTTTTTTCATTCGAGTCGTTTTCGAAACAGGTGGCAGCCTCAACAAGGCAAAGCACGGCGAAGCCTAATGGTTGCCGCCGCGTAGTAAGAGAATGGGTCTCCGATTCTCTCTAAAATCGAGCGAAGGGCGCATGTTGACAGCAGACAGAAGGTGTCGTGTACGGTTGGACAAAAATCAGGCATGTGTCAACACCGCTTTTCCCCCCCTTGAAACTCCCACAACTGGAGGCGAAAAGTCTGGGTTTCCTGACGTTTATTCTTTGGCCGGTAGAGCTTTAGGTGTTCAATTTTTATTGTCATTGACTGTACAAGAGTCCTCCTCCGTGGCCGTGCGGTTTAAGGCGCTGTGCTTTGGGCTCCGACTGCGGGACGACATGGGTTCGAGTCCGCCTGGGTTCAGTCTCTGGGTTTTCGGTCTGTGTACAGGACCGGTGGCAACCCACCATCGTGAGGAAGCTACGAGTGACTAGCGTAGCCCGGTCTCGGAACTCTCCTATAACGGATGGGGGTTCGACGTGCTGACTCCACGTCACCCCATTACCGGTTGAAGATCTCCACACCTCTAGGTAGGGGGTGTAAGGGGTGACCTTTCACGTAGTACACCCAAATGTCAACCTCACTTCCACGTTAGTGCACCCTGGTCTTTAGACTAACGAGGCTCTGGCGACTGGCCCCATGGTCAGTATAATTTTGTTTGTATTGTCCTGTTTTTGTCCTTATGTGTGCTGAGTGCCCCTTTACAGCCTCAGCTTTTAACGAAAGTCAGAACATTTTAATATTTTATGATTTTATTTTTGCAACGTTAGAGTTGTTATTTGTAACGATAAGGGGCTGGACCCCGTATAATGTGAAGGGTGCAAAATAGCCTTAGTGCTGACGCACCCAAAATTTTAAATTCATATTCATACCTCTAGGTAGGATTGTGAGAGGCAGATATGCCTAGGCCCTTCAAGGGCTGTCGAGTCATGGGTTATTATTATTATTATTTGAATGTACAAGAACATTACAACTACTGTAATTATAAAAATAGTGTAAACACACGATTTAAGTAAAGTGGGATAAAATAACAAGGGGAGCCCATGATTCCTAGGAAATGACGTTCTGGTTTAAATTTTAAGACATCAGGACAACATGCGCATACCCCTGAATGTATTCGTGCGTAGCAGAGCTTTTTCAGAACCTCCCCCTCTTAAAAAGTCAACTTTTTTAGTGCACCGCTACCGCAGTTATTTGCATGCTTAAAAATGCCAAGTACGCCAGATCGGAAACACACACACCGTAATCCCTGCCTGCAATGAAATCATCTTGTTTTAATGACAAAAACGTACGAGCCAAGTTCCATGGAAATGTAATGAATCGCGGGCACTAAACATAATGCTTTAGCATTCATTAAGCTCATCATTCCTCTGTTCGGCGTCCGTGGCCCGGTGTGATGGCAAACAGCGCGTCATAATTAGGCATTTTAAGAGAAGCATCACGAGTCGCGCACGGTCATTGGTCGAACAGGCATCACGTCTGCGAACGATGGGAAATAAAGAGTGACGCTGTCATATTTCATTGAGCATATTGACCGGCAAGTAGACGATTTAAAGAATACAGAGTTGGATTTGACTGCATGATCAGTCGAAGATATGAAGAAATGCTGTTTCCTCGGTGACTTCAGGAGATAATTTAGCTTCCGAAAGAATAAGATTCTACGATTGATTGATTTAAAAGTTTTGGGTGCGTCGGCCAATTTTGCACCCTTCAATGTATACCGCGAAAAATCCCATTATCTGAAACCCATTACAAGGGCTTCCCCGATGGTGCAGTGGTAGCGTCGTCGCCTTGTAATCAAAGGGTCCCGGGTTCGATACCCGGAGAAGGCACATAGTGGTTCGGATCTCACTTTAAACTGTAGGTCCAGTCCCGATTAGCCTTACTGTGCATAAATTGAACATAAAACCCCAAAACAATCAATCAATCAAAATTAACAATTAAAAAAGGGTTGTAAAGTGCCCCTTGAGAAAGGTTAAAAATGTAAGTTGTAATGCAACCTGCATTGGGCAAACACAACACATTAAAAATGTAAGCATTGTCTAAAAGCTACCTCAGAAACAGTGTAACCGGCCCGCTCTTCTCACAAAGCTAAAAACATTGGCTAAAACACTGTCATCGTCTCCCAACATTAGCTGACAAATCGTTGGGAAGATTAAAAGCCGAAAGAAGACAAAATCGGCACATTCGAGAAGATGAAAAAAACACTCCACTTCGGGTAATTGTTTGACATGTATTGATTATGCTGTGTAAGAATTTTCATTGTGGTAAAACCTGGGCCTCCCTATCAAACAATTACCCGAAGTGGAGTGTTTTTTCATCACAACATATTTTAAAGTTTCTTCTACTTTCTGAGTAGGTTAGAGTGATAATATAGTCATTTTCTGTTAGGACTGTCCTCCTCTCCAACAATACCTAAATCATCAAAATGCTCCACATAGTTTCCGAGATATGACATGTTTTGTGTCACATGGTGCGTTCGTTGGTCGACCTAATTTCTGAAAATCTTCAAACTTTGAAAAAATTCTTTACTTTCAAAATACTTGGTTTGGTTTGAGTTTGGTTTGAGTTTGTGTTTTAAGTCCACTTTGTGCACAGTAAGACTAATCGGGACTGGACCTACAGTTTAAAGTGGAATCCGAACCACTATGTGCTTCCACCGGGTATCGAACCCGGGACTTTCAAAATACTTGTTGGACAAGTCTAATATTATATATTTGTCATATTGGACCAAGTAAATATCAGTAAAAAAAAAATATGAGGCAAATACATGACTATGACGCAACTTTTTGTCTTTCAATTGAGTGATTTCATGTGG
Organism: Lepisma saccharinum; assembly: GCF_977018435.1. NCBI lineage: Eukaryota > Metazoa > Arthropoda > Insecta > Zygentoma > Lepismatidae > Lepisma > Lepisma saccharinum. The sequence continues at coordinate 2,579,179 of NC_139254.1, read as the reverse complement.
AATGACCCACATACATACGGCCATGACAATCATCATTACATTCTCATCATCGCGAAGTGTGTAAAGGGAAACTCTTTCAAAAGACATCCAAATGTTCACCACTCTTGCACATAGTACACCCTGGACTGCATTTTGTAGACTAACGGGGCTCTGGCGTCTGGAACTGCAGCTATGAATTGTGTTGTGTCATCCATACGTTCGTCCATCTCACAATTCATCCCCAATCTCGAGATTAGCCAAAAGTGGCAGAAATGCGATGTTAAATCAACTAAACCAATGGAAATCAATCAAACATCATTGCGATTATACAGAGTGTCCCACTCGTAAGAGTCCCCGGAAAAAGTGTTATAAAAATCTTAATAAAAGAGTATATGAAACCAAATTTGTACATGACATACCTTTATGGTTGAGAAATGAAGGTACGTTACAAGAAGTGCTGGAAGTGCCTCCCCCCACCTGTATACACAGTTCAAGACGGCGCTGCATGTTCGTGAATGTTGCTGCCAGAGTATTCGGCGTGACTGCCTGGATTTCACGGCGGATGTTCTCACGTAACTCGTCGATGGTGCGTGGTTTGTTCTTGTACATACTACCTTTAAGGTGTGTGTACAAGAGTTACGAGTTACGTGAGAACATCCGCCGTGAAATCCAGGCAGTCACGCCGAATACTCTGGCAGCAACATTCACGAACATGCAGCGCGTGTTGAACTGTGTATACAGGTGGGGGGGGGGTCACTTCCAGCACTTCTTGTAATGTACCTTCATTTCTCAACCATAAAGGTATGTCATGCACAAATTTGGTTTCATATCCTCTTTTTATAAAGATTTTTATAACACTTTCTCCGGGGCCCCTTACGAGTGGGACACACTGTAGAAACTTGCAGAAAAGCAACGTAAAATATAAAAATACGGAAGAAAAGAGCTGAATTTCGTGATCGCATCCAGTGAGGAGGGGAAGGAGGGATTTTTATTCACCACCACGAGGCTGGGAAAACGGCGACGCGGAAATCTTGAGAAAACAAATCAATATCTCACCCCAGCCTTCGATACATCAGGAAGCCTGCTGGCCACTTGTAAGAGGCCCAAGAACCAGAATGACCATCCGGGGCTATGAATCCAGCATCCCGATCAGGAGCAGGCGCCCGCGGGGGCAACCCATCCAGCTGGAAGCCACTTCAACGCCTGTTTCCTCCATATTTCTTCTCGGACGTTTCTCCTTTCACGGCCCTCGCCCCGAGAAGTGCCATAGAGCCACGGACAAGAGGCATGCTCTCAGAAATTATGTTCCACCGATACGTAACGGTGAAAGGTCGTGGAAAACTTCTCCGCTGCGAATATTGTAAAGAATACCTCGAGAGGCATACCGAGGTATTCGGGCGAGAGGGGAACTCTTTTCTTCTCTTAATGCTTTCTGTAGCTTCCAAATACTTCTGCGGTTTATTTTCTATTTCATTTTTTTTTTTTTTTTTAAAAAAAAGAAACTTATCCGGCGGAGGTTTTCCGATTCTCAGTGTTTTGTCAACAACCAGAATCATACCCGGTGTCGTGAGCCAAGGACATATTTACCAAGTACTGAAATTAAATAACCAAAATGTATTTGAAGAAAGTCTTTAAGTTTTCTTGGCGACGAACGTTGAAAAGATCTCCCTCTGGCTATCAACTCACCTGGTTGACAGTCAGAGAGGATCCATTCATAAAAATATACAGGGTGAGTCATAAATATGGCTACACGTTTGAAGTAAATGTAGTGTGATACTGTACAATGTAGCGGGAAATGGTGAATGGTGTATTAAACTTGAAACTTCAATTTTTAAAACAATCAGGTAAGTGTCACGCTCCCGACTTACGTCATTAGCCAAGATGGTGCTGAATATCCAGCAGCAAGTTACAGTTGCAGCTTGGGTAATTACATACCAGAAAGATCGTGAGCTTGGCGAGACATAACTTTAACATAACATTGTTGCCGTCGACTGAGGACAAGTGAAGAAAACGACTTTCTACATCAAATTGTTGTTTAAGTCCATTGCTGTACACACGGCTCTCACGATCACTCTGGTATGCAATCGCGCACGCTGTAATAGTAACATGTAGCTGCATGTTCAGCGACATCTTGGCTAATGACGTAAGCTCGGGCGCCTGAGACTTAACTGAAATGAAAAAAAAGTTTAATACGCCATTCACCATTTCCCGCTACATTGTACAGTCACGGACACTGCCGGCTCGTAATGAATACATTGACTTTCAATGGAATCGTTACAACCCGGCAGTGTCCGTGACTGTACAGTGACAAATCATGTTTACTTCAAACGTGTAGGCATATTTATGACTCGCCCTGTATTTAAACTACTGTTTGCAAAATTGGCTTGCTTCTAGTCTCTCTGGTGGGGATATGAACTAATGTGTCTTCCCAACATGAAGCACTATAAAATTAAATTTTATCCAGCACGGGGAATAAGAAAAGGCAATTTCGAAAATCCCTTTCCACCTCATATCCATTTGATTTCAATCTTGCTCTCCTTCGTAGATTTGTTTCTTCATTGGGGGAGGGGAGGGGGTAGCTGGAAAGATTCATGCTACCTATTCTCTATCCCTTTCGCCGTCTTATTTTCTGAAGTGGATAATCAAGGCGTTTGCATCTGTAGCAATAGAGGCGAGTTATCCAGCCCTGTGATCGGCTGGCGAGCGAAGCTTTAACAAACATTTTTCACGAACCTTGAATGCCTCTCTGATTAACAGTCGACTTGACGCCGGCAGAAAGGTAATTGCTTCGAATCATGTTTAATTTAGAATGGGCAGCGGCATTTCGGATAGGGGGGGAAAAAAGGGGGGGATAGCACGCAGGTAAAATGAATCATGAGGGAATTTAATGGCTGAAATACACAAACTTTCCCAGGCCCGTTTTTTTAATGTGTCGACTACGAAAGCCGTGTTTCTGTCAGTTGTTTTGGCTTGTTGTTCTGCGTTACATATTTTTAATCGTCCGTTTCAACTTTGCCTTTTTTTGTTGGATTCAATTGTGTTGTGGTGTATTTGTGTTCTCTCAAATGAAATCATAAAAAATGCAGTATCCATAAATTATTGATCACACTATAAATTTTATGCGAGGTATTAGCAAAAAGTTCCCGGAATTCGCCTACCAAATGTATCCAACTGAAGTGTAGTGTCTCTGAACGAACACATTTCCTCCTAACATCCAGTTACTATCAGAGCGCTTCTGATTCGCCTCTTTTGTTCCTTTGGGAACGTTTACGGCAGTCCTGTATTGAGAGTACGGAACTGCCAAAAGTCGGCAAGTGCTAGATCAGGCGAGTAAGGTGGCTGAGGCACTAGTTTGATGTGCTTCTCCCCAAGGAATCTGATGTTGCTGGTGTTCCTGAAATTTGACGTTCCGTCACATGCACGGGGCAGAACCAAACTCGGCAGTTTCTACGCACGTGATGCGTTCATCAGCACCGCGAGTAATGCAACACGTTGCTAGAACCTACTTACATGCACCTACGTTTTACAATTACGCCCAGTACTAATAATGCCTACGTGGCTTACGTTAAAAGAGGCAGGTTTAGGGTTCGTAGCTATCAATTTTCGCGACATACGGACGTATTGTGTGCTGCTATGGCGCAAGGTTGCCATGTACCATCTTACGAAGCACAGTTGTCACATGTCTTGCACAAGCACAACAGCGCCACTTCGGGAAGTTTTTGCTAACACCTCTCATGAATGTAACATTAGCATCATCATAATCACAAGAGGATCAATGTTTTGGAGAAAGGGTGTGAAAGAGGTGTACAGGTAGACTGGTAAAGATACTCTCTGGGGAGGTAGGGTCCAACACAAGCCCGCAGCTAGAATTGAACTCCAGGGGTGGCTCGCGGGTTATCGGGGGGGGGGGGGGCTTTGTAAACCAAGTCCAATTTTCAAAAGTTTAACAGTATTATACGGCGTACGCTTTTAGAAGGAACATGAGTTCGGCCAATACCCAGCCAGTGCTACTGCGCTGTTGCCAAACTAACTGCTAGGGCAAGGGAAGGACAGAAAATTCGCGATGTGTCCATTGTTTTTGATAATGCATGCTCGGTATATATGAGTACAGTGAAATAATATAGTGAATATTTCTACACAGGATTATAATATCATATCACTGTAGCATATACGAGAAACAGAAGCTTGAAGGTATTTCTTTATTCATCACCGCTCTCGTCGTCTTCCTCGGTCTCCGCATGGACGTCCGCAGGATTTTTTCCAGGGAGGGGCAAGGAAGGTGTTTTTTCCAGGGGGGGGGAAACAAGGGACATTTTCCTCCATAATAGTGTTGTTCCCTCAAAAACATTGCTTAAATTTGAATATCATATTCATGCAATAATTAACACATTATTGTGGCTGTAATGAAATTATATGTGAAAAATATATAATTTTTGGTTGACTTTCATTTTCCAGGGGGGGACCACGGCCCCCCATTGCCTCCTTCCTCCCGGACACCCATGGGTCTCCGTGTCACTGAATTCACTCATTTCCGAATCACTCTCCTGGGGGTTAATGATTAGATTTTGCACCCTTGATGTCTGTACTACTGGTGCTAAGTTTTGAGAGTGACATTATTTATAACACACGGAACACACACTATCGGAAGAAAGGGCTGTGTTTAATCTTTTCACAAACTGTTGTTTTTGGCGCACGAGTGAATGATAAGCGAAAACGCTGAACTCAAACTGACCCAGACTTTCAATGTTCGAGAATGCCCAGAACAATGAAGGGTCATTGTTTATATCGAGACGAATTTAACACCCACAATTTTCCCTAGAAACAACAACTCAGCTGCGTCAACACGGTGGCAACGAAAAAAACAGACGGAAGGAAATGAAAGGTGATGTTTCCCTTGTTTCTTCAAGGAACGATAACTCCGGCTGTAGGCGACGGAAATTCACGGGATTTGGACAGTCAGGTTCAAAATGTCTTTCTCCATCTTATGATGAACCTTAAAGTGACGAGTTTTATGAAAACTTCTTGCGCGCAAGAAAAATACAGAACACGGCTTTTAACTTCTGCGCCGCAGTCTCCTAACTGTACAACGTTGCACTCCTGCCATTGGCTGATCGCCACGCACACCCTTGGCTTGGCCCCGCCCGATATCGCTTCTAAAAGCGTGCGTCGTATATATTAAGGTAAATTTTGTGTATGGGGCAGGGGGCGGTCATTAAGTGATATGAAATTTAGAAATATCATACAAATACTGTATTTTTCTATATACGTATTTTAAAACATCGTTTTCTTGAAGTGTCGACTACTACTGAAATCATTCCTTGCTGCACACTCCATACTACTTTTGATGATACACACAAGAAAAAATGCACAATATTAATCATAGTGCCTACAGTACATTCCACTCCCGACGGAAGCAATGAAACTCCCCTTCCTTCCGAAAACTTGGGAGCAGTTAACCTTTGACACAGATGCAGAAGGAATTTGCATGATGACATCGAAGTCACAGATTTCTGTCTAAGTGGGAGGCCGCAACAGGGACAGCGAAGGTACAGATAAAGAAGCACTCCTGTGAAGGAACCTTCTTGAATCTAGAGAAGAGAATCTTCTAAATACTTGCCGCTACTTATACTTCTTCTTACAAATAAGATGAAGAAATGTGTTTGATACCTGTTGTTCATGTTCTGTGAATTCATCCTTCACCTAAGTTGTGAGAAAAATAATATCTGCTGTCTACATTTTCACTCTTCACTTTTGCCTAATGTCAAGGGGGCTGAAGGCAGTACCAGGAGAAGGGGGCTGACGGTAGTTCCGGGGGGGCTCAGCCCCCTGCCTGGCTACGGGCCTGGTCCAACATATTCACAATCTCGGCCATTGCGGACGTGACATGATCAGCACCAGGCTCCGGACACCTTCATCACAGAGGACTGCCCCAAAGCTATCCATTTATTCGAGGCTGGTTGTATAATAAAGGAATATTGCCGGAAATATCACCCCTCAGATCATCCAGCCTGGAAATCGAACCTCGTCTCCATGACAGCCACACTCCCTATCAACTTTTTAAAAATATTTTTAATTTTATAATCTGAATATTCGGATAGAACAGATTTGATGAAAAAATCCGAACAGTGAAATGCGAAAATGACGGATAAAAGAGTGTGTGTGTAGCCCGTAAAATCGGGATATTTTCTTTTCCGGATTTGCCCATTCCGACTCACACATGAAACGACAGCTGTGGTTAACACAGCGCGTTACGACGCCAGGGGTCCCAAGTTCGAATCCCGGCTTGGGCATGTGTGTGCCTAGTGAGTGTCCCTTCATCCAATTCATCATATCATTCATCCTCACCGTCGCGATTGGCCATAACTGGAAGGGAAGCGGCGTAAAATAAGCAAATTTAATCAATCATGAAACGATATCTGCAAACGTTACAATGTTTACTCTAACCCTTCAACCACGAAGGACAACACGAGCAGCACTGAAACGCAGACAGCGTTCAGACAACCAATGGTAAAATTTCCCTCCACTTACACCGTAAAGCCATTCCCACGGCCGTTGAAACCAGAACAATGTTACAGCGCCGCTATAAGATATTACGACCATCAAAAGACTCGATACCTCGTTACCTCCGTAATTAAATTCTTTGTACGGACGCTTTGGCGCTGTGTACACACAAGCTGTAAACTTCTGAGGTGGAATCTCACCCAAGGACGTGATTTACGGCAACGGTCAAGGACTAATATTCCGTAATTCCGTTCGTCTATGCGAAGGGGGAAAAATGGAAGCAACCCTCCGACGCCACCACCATCCCTCATCTCGCGTATATACAGCGACTAGCATCTCTTCTCAGTAATTTCCTATTTCCCGTCAGTCAGCAGCATGTAGTTAAATTTCCTCGACGTGATAAAAAATTTCCCCCGGTGAGAAAAAATTCAATCTGCATGACGAAAAAATTCCCTTTGCACGGCGAAACATTTCCCAGTGCACGACGAAAAATTTCCCTCATGGTAGGGCAAAAAAAAAAGTCCTTGACATGAAAAAAAAGATTTGCGGGAAATTTTCATGTGCGTAAAAAAATGTTCCTCGAAGAGTGAAAAAAATTCTGCCCGTTCAAAAACCTGTCGCGACGATACACAGGCGTATGCATGATTTTTTTTTTCGGGAGGGGCTGCAATGGAAAGGTGGATAGTTTTAGCTCAAAAATAGCCGAATTGTTTGTATGCGGCCCTGATGTACCAAAATGTGTTCGGCCCTGTGGACCAAATGTGTACGTCTGTTGGACTGAGCTGAGTCTGCCTAATTTTGTACGATGAACGCGAAACAAAGATATTATTACTTACTGCGCGTCGCGTTTATACTGCAGTCCTTAGAAAGAGCGTTTTGCGGGTTAACAGCAGACGTCGCTCGCACACTGTTGCCGATACTCTCGTGTCGTCTGCTCCTCAGCCCAACAAACAGGTCGAGCTAGCAAGAGACAGAGGTCACTCACCCTTCCAGAAGGGTGCAGCGAGCTAGCTGTGGCAACCGGGTTCGCTCATTTGCGGACCTGATTGGTTCTCGCAGACACACACCCATATTGTCGTGTGCTGCAAGCACGCGAAGCAATCTTTCTAAGGCCTCCTCATGGAGTATAGTACAAACCCTTGCCTCTGGAGTGGAGGTATGTTGTGTTCCAATGGGTTGATTCAACTCGGATGTTTGCGGAATAACACTCACTGATAATAACGAAGATATATTGACTAAAACAGAAGATTACATGCTTATGAAAATTTGCTACAATGCAAAACGATGGACGGAATGAATCACCGCCCTTTCCGCCATATAGCCTCTCCGTTCGAGAGTAAGCATAGAAATGCAAAACTGAATTCCCCTGACATCTATTGATAAAAATTACAAACATATCAATTATGATCTGAAACAATAGCAATTGTTTCTTTTTAGACGAGTTTGAATTTACCACTCTGTTTTTATCGCCGAGTTCACTGCTTTTATTTGAAAAAAAATTATTTTCTTAAAATTTCAGAGGGGCTGTGGCCCTTTCACCCCCCACCCCCTCTGCGTACGTCAGTGCGACGTTAGGAAAGAGATCGCTCTTCGCTTGAAAAAAAAATTCTCGTCAATTCGCGAGTTCGTATCCATCCACGGTAAAAATCTATGTAATTATCAAAATAAGTTTCAGGGGAATCTTCAAAAACAACAATTTATTTTATTAGATTTATAATAGACAAAAATCCAAACTAGTTTCCGGGGAAATTCTAGGGTTTTCGGGAAAAAGCACTTAAGTCACAAATTGTTATTTTCTTTTGCTTTCATTTAAGTCACACTAAATCAATTCAAGAAAATATTATGAGTATAATTTTATGAAATTGGGCAAGTGAAAAGATTCTAGACGGTGATGATCCAACATGTTTTCACTTCTGTAAAGTTTGCTATGTTGTAATAGAATTACATTCCTAGAAAAAAATAATTATTCCCAACAAATACAAATTCTTCAATTGGAAATATTGTCTTTAGAATGGGTAAAAGCATTTTTAAACGAAGTTTTGGGGAATTTAAAAAGGATTATTTTTAAAGTACGAATTTATCTGTTGTGTAAACGTAGAAATATGCTTCTCTTTTGAACTGAATATTTAAGTTTAAGGTACGAAATTTTCATTCTATATGAATACATCTTTAAAATGAAATTTTTTTATTCATTAAACTTAGATTTTATGTTTACAAAAGGGAAATTTTGTTTCCTTTGCGGGAATTTCGTTATCGCAACCCACCGTCAGTGATCGGTTCGGGCAAGGCACGCCATGGAGTGTGCCCCTCCTCCCCTCTCCGTGACAGGGAGGAAATTAATTTCTCCCCTCATAAAATCCGGCCATCAAAACCAACGTAATTTCACTCAGCGCTCGTTCCGAGATTACTGGTCAGCTGAGAGTCAAATAATGCAGAGCTCTGTCCATTTTAATGCCCTGCAAGCCCCTCGCCCCCCCCCTCCTCGCCCGCTTCAACGCCGAGGAGAAGAGAGGAAAATGACAAACGTTCGCAATCGCTCTTCTCGCCTTGCTGCAACTAACTTATACCTGTCGGATATTTCGTTCCATATCTTTTTTACCCCCTCCCCCACAAGAGCAGCTAGTGCATACTGTCAGGAAATTGCTTTGGAGCTGTGGTTAGTGCAGCAGCTGCAAGAAAATGTGACGAGCGATGAAGCTGAATTCTTGTGTCCAGACGCAACTTCTTGTTCCGACGTCGCACAGTGTGGTATTTTGGTAATCTAGCTGGACAAAAGTCAATTTTCGCATTTCGGTACATGGGTTAAATACTTGTTAACTTGCAAAGGAGTTGAACCATATTACATGAAACTAGGCTTTATATTCCAAGAAATCACACTAAACAATAGAAAAAAGGGCCTCACTAGCCGACTACCTGAGTTCCGCCTGCCAAGTGCTGCAAGCGATCGCCTCATTCGTCTGAGTTTGCTCGATGAATACGGTCTGTTTCTGTGCGCTAGTGGTGATTGTGTGGTGTTCTTATTTGCTTTCGTGTTTCAACGTACGGTTACACTTGTTGGTGTATTATTATGTTTGAGTTTAAGCATGAGTACCATCAGAAAAAGTCACGTTTATTTCTGTATGAGAAAAAAGAAGTCAGTCTGAACTAGAGTTTTAGTACATTATATTGCATTATACAGATCGTTTAGCCTAGTTTTCTGAAAGAGTTACCTACACAAATGATGTTAATTTGTTTGCGAATGTTTGAGACACTCATACACTCATTTTTTAAAAAATGACAGAATGACTACGCAAATTTCACGGCGGAATTTTTTTGACTTGTGGTACATCAACGCCAAAGAATCAAGAACGGATGCTTTGTTAAATTATATAGGGGAAGAATGTGGTACCTCGTCCTACGTTTAAAAGTAACAATCAGAAGTGTTAGCCAAAAAATAGAACAAAAGTGGTTGAAGTCCGGATAGAGAACGCTTTTTAAAAACGAATTCTTTGTGGTTATTTATTATTTAGTAGGAAAACTTCAAGAGTTGATACAAACAGAGATTTAATTATCAGATTGCTTATTACCTCAGATTCATTTCTTGCAAGTTTACGTGTTCCTCCCAAAACTAAACGTGGAACAATTTCTCCAGAACTATGCCAGCTCTTAGAAATGAGAGCTCCAGCTATGGAGGAGGACGAAATCCAATCAGATGAATTTGATGGCGATTCAGAGGAATCTGCAGAAGATATCGAAAGTGATTACGCTTAATCTGATAGTGATTCCAAATAATTGCTATATTTTCTCTGAAATTTCTATAGTTTTGTATATTATTATTATTATTATTATTATTATTATTATTATTATTATTATTTGTTGTACCTCTATATATTTGTACGACTATGTAGGTTCTTGTTTTTATATATTCTCTTGAATACTTTTCGTTTCTTCTGTGCTTTGGTTTCATTGATATTCTTAACCGATTTAACATCATTGTCATATATTTTATTATTAGTATGATATATTTTCTTAAAATATATGTCTCAACCCTTGGTAGTGCTTTTGTATTTCATCTACAACACTTTAGAGCATACATGACTTACATATTGAAGGCTAAATAATTTTATCTAGCTAGATTACGGAAATACCACACTGTGCGTGGAACGGAGAATAGTTAGTTCTGTCAGGTTTGTTTCTCTTGGCATAAATACACCGCAAATGTATTATTTATGCTAAGAGAACTAAACCTAATAACTTAGGCATTTAGCCTAACAATGAAAACATTCCGCGGTGACGTGAGGTTGTTCTAGCGTTGTGCAATAAGGGAGACCCTGTCTGGACAGGCCATCCTGAGGTTATCTGTGATTTTCCTCGCGAATTCTGGGATGATAGCTTTAACCAAGGCACGGATTATTACCTACCTTCGTTTAAGCTTTCTTACATCTTCCAGTCGCGAAAGCAAGAATATCGTCGCCCTGTAATGAAGGGGTTCCAGATTCGATGCCCGGTAAGGCATGTAATGATTCGGATCCCGCTTTAATCTGGAAGTTCAGTCCCGATCAGCCTATCTGTGCACAAGTAGACATAAAATAAACTTGGTTATTTTTATACGTAGCTTCTCTACCTTTCACGCCCGACCCTGTGGCCGAGTGGTTAGCACATCGCGCTGCGACGCCAAGGGTCCCGGGTTCGAATCCCGGTCGGGCTTGGTTGTTTGTGAATGTCCATTCATCAATTTCATCATTTCATCACTCATCCCCATCTTCGCAAAGTAGCCAAGAGGCACAAAACGCGAAATAAAATAAACTAACTCAATCAATCAATCTACCTTTCACGGTTAGTCGCGACGGTGAGGGTGAAATAATGATGGGACAAATATCCATTCACTACGTCTTGAATATCTCTCATGGAAAGACCCTGTAACACCGTGATCTTCAACCCGCGTCCCGTAGGCTGTAATTTATCGGTCCGTAATAAAATAAAAAAATGAATGAAAAAGTGCGAACCAGTTAACTCAAAACATGTGAAAGAGTCAGAATTGAGTTTTTGTAAACTGACATCAGCTTGTAATACAGCACTGGGACATGCAAGAAAAATTAAAATCTGAATATTTTATCTTGTATAAAGATAGCCAATGATTACAACTCTAGTAAACTTTTTACAGTGTAGCTACTAACTCGCAACTAGAAATAATTGCTAACTAGCGAACCTCATTCATACACAAAAAACTCTCTCGCTTATTCACCAATCACTTGTTTCCAGTCCAACAAATGCAACCTGTGCCTCCACAACGACGAAATTCAAACATTAAAAAGGAAAATGTTATTAATTTAACTTGCAATCTGCATTTAAGTTGGTTCACCAGCGGCAATTAGTATTGCAATCATATCCATCACCGAAATCAATCTGCTCCGGACAGCCAATCAAGTTGGTTAAATAACGAAACAAGATAAATGGAAACAGAGAGAGAGAGAGAGCTAAAAGATTCACAAAATGAAAGCGAAAAAAAGTCCATCATTGAAATTAAATGCCTACTTTTTCCAGTATACAATTGCATCATATCGAATGTGTTTGGTGAGTTAATCAAACAAAGTAAGGCGTTACGGTTACTTTGCATCCAAAAGTAACGAGTTACTGTTCCAGTAAGGGTACTTTACTGATTGTCAACCTCCGTGGCTGAGTGGAAACGATGTCGCCTTGTAATCAAGGGGTCCCGGATTCGATACCAGCTGGAGGCACATGGTACAGTGGTTCGTATCCCACTTCAAATTGTAGACGCAATCCTGATTAGCCTATCTGTGCATAAAGTACACTTAAAAACAAAACTCACATTTACAATCGCTGCAAAGCGATTAGAACAGCGCCCTACGATACTGTAGAAGTCCCGGGTGTGTTTGCCTAAGAGCAAAAGTACAATTCAAAGTATAAGTGGCATGGGTGTTCTCGGCCAGGGCATGGGTGTTCTTTCTGTGACCGAAAGGTCCACCAAACAGGTTTCAAGTACGGTCTTGTCGGCAGTGACGTCACCTAGTGCAGTTCGAATGCGCCAATTAAACGAGGATTTGAGCACGCAGGGCGCAGGACTCGAGAATGCCGTATTCTGTACTTGACTAGGAATTACCGATCGGCGTCCCTGCTTCACTCGTCTGTTCCGTTTGTTATTCATTTCTTTGAAATTATCGGCCAGTTGTTGGTTGCAGTTCTTCTGTTGTGTGTAAATGCAAATATAAGAACTATTTAAAATGCCATGCGATTTCTATGGTGAAAAACAAGTATATAACGGGTGATAACGAGGAGCATTGTCATTTCTGATTGGATGGGTGTGCGGTCATTCACCTTCGCAGGGATCGACATTTCAGTCTAACCTTGGTATTCAGTAGCAATAGAACAGTGGTCGGTCGAACACCGCATGTTCACATACGACGCGTATGTTTGAAACGGTGACTCAGTGGTAGCGGCTCAACGAGCAATTCGTCTTCATTTCAATGTCAGCCGGCATGGAGCTGTCCCTAGCCGACCAACCATTATGAAATGGTAAATGGCATATCCCCACAATCATGTTACATACGTTCAATAAAATTGTTTTTTGAAAAATTAACTATGTTTAGCTTGTTTCAAAAAGACAATGCTCCTCGTGGTCACCCTGTATAACGCGGGATAAACAATGTGTTCGTAATTTTGTCTACTGATTGTATTAGGCGCTGCAATTAAAGTGTAATTCGGAAGATTTGGCTTCGAGACAGAACAGTGAGACCATTCTTGAAGTATGCCCTCAATCTCTCATAGCGATTAGACAAGTAACAAGCCCTCCCCCCCCCCCCCCCCCGACATCACATAAAGAACATGTAATACAGTATACCAGATCGTGAGGGACCGGCGTTAGGAAAAAGAAGATGCTATCTGGATTTCCCCTTGGAAGCCGCAAGCCCCAATAATTCAGCCCATCAACACAGCGAAGGCGTGTTCTATGGCGGGCATTGTTCCCGCCTGATCGATAACACGAAATTTCCACTACTAGAGAGAAGGTGATTCCCCTGGGTGGGCGCACGCCCCCCTTCCTCTCATCTGCACGTCATGCTTATCTGGCTGTGGCAAGTCTAAAGAGATTACGTGTAGTAGTATCCATGACAACACTCTGTATTCTATCGCCTGTCTCCTGTTGCCAGTAATCACGTGATAAATTGCGTGGCAGGGTGGGGTGATGGGAGTCTGTGAAGGACGTGAAAGAAATTTAAGATTACTTATTTTGGGAAGAGATATTCGCGAACCTTGGCTGAATAACAATAATGGATGACGCAGAGACCATAAAGAATGAGGACGAGCAAGTGAATATTGTTGCACTGATCAGTGGCGTAGTTCGAGGGGAGTTTTGGGGCCGGAGCTACTGTACTATTCTATTTATGCGAATGTGCATTGTATAGTTGAAGTCCTGATTCGAACGTCACTTTACTTCAAAGAAAGTTCCGAAAGTTCAGTTTCCATATGACAACCACGTGTCAAATCCGCCCAGTATATCCTCCCCTGAAACCATTCCCTCCAATAGCATCCGTTGTAGGAAATGACAGTACTTGTCAAGTCCTCATAACGCGCGGCTGCGGTTATCCTTGCTAGGTACGTGCGTCAAGTAGGAATCGCCACATATTAATAAATTATGAAATTATATCTCAAACGTTTGCACATCGTTAGCACACGAAAGCACACTATTTATTTTAATAAGCACACAAATATTAATCAAGATATTAATGAGTTTATTGTGGCGATTCTGGCTTGATATCAAGATAAAATCGCCACAAATCAAAAAATTATTTTTGAGCAACCAACCTGTACTATCCTTTAGGCATTCGTTAGCACACGAAAGCACACTATTTATTTTAATAAGCACACACATATTAATCAAGATATTAAGGAGTTTATTGTGGCGATTCTGGCTTGATATCAAGATAAAATCGCCACAAATCAAAAAATTATTTTCGAGCAACCAACCTATACTATCTTTTAGGCATTCGTTAGCACACGAAAGCACACTATTCGCCACAATAAACTCCTTAATATCTTGATTAATATTTGTGTGCTTATTAAAATAAATAGTGTGCTTTCGTGTGCTAACGAATGCCTAAAAGACGGTACAATTTGGTTGCTGAAAAATAATTTTTTGATTTGTGGCGATTTTATCTTGATATCAAGCCAGAATCGCCACAATAAACTCACTAATATCTTTATTAATATTTGTGTACTTATTAAAATAAATAGTGTGCTTTCGTGTGCTAACGAATGCCTAAAAGATAGTACAATTTGGTTGCTCAAAAATATTTTTTTGATTTGTGGCGATTTTATATTGATATCAAGCCAGAATCGCCACAATAAACTCATTGAGATCTTTATTAATATTTCTGTGGTTATTAAAATAAATAGTGTGCTTTCGTGTGCTAACGAATGCCTAAAAGATAGTACAATTTGGTTGCTGAAAAATAATTTTTTGATTCGTGACGATTTTATCTTGATATCAAGCCAGAATCGCAACAATAAACTCACTAATATCTTTATTAATATTTGTGTACTTATTAAAATAAATAGTGTGCTTTCGTGTGCTAACGAATGCCTAAAAGATAGTACAATTTAGTTGCTCAAAAATATTTTTTTGATTTGTGGCGATTTTATCTTGATATCAAGCCAGAATCGCCACAATAAATTCATTAATATCTTTATTAATATTTGTGTGCTTATTAAAATAAATAGTGTGCTTTCATGTGCTAACGATGTGCAAACGTCTGAGATATAATTTTATAATTTATTAATATGTGGCAATTTCCACTTGACATACGTTTGCTAGGTTGTGTTTCTTTATACAGTGTGGAGACCTTGGGAGTGTAGTCGTCACAGTTCGTGTTGAAGATCTTAAACACTGCAGAGAAACAGGTGTTGGCTCGAAACCAGATACGTGTCCGGTAGGTTCTCTCTCGAGCTATATCAAAGACACCGAACTGGCGTTAGAATCAGGACTTCAACTATACAGTCACCGGCAATAAAGGTTACCACTGAATGTTTGCTTTTAAAATCCACGTATCGCCGTAGAGTTAGGCAACACATACGACGCCTTGCAGGGGAGCGATTATTTCAGGGTCTATTTATTGACGGTGACTGTACATACGTTTATTAAGCCTACTAAAGTCTGAAGGTAACAATCGCGGGATTTTTTTCAACTCAACTGTTTATGTCCAGCAATGAATTACATGTCGAAAGTTGTATTTTAAATTTAGAAATGACTGTCTTTTTACATTAGATTGATTGGTTGATTTGGTGTTTTAAGTCCACTTTATGCACAGTAAGGCTAATCGGGACTAGACCTACAGTTTAAAGTAGGATCTGAACCACTATGTGCCTCCACCGGGAATCGAAACCGGGACCCCTTGATTACAAGGCGACGACGCTACCACTGCGTCATCGGGGAGGCTTTTTTACATTAGAGAGAGAGAGAGAGAGAGAGAGAGAGAGAGAGAGAGAGAGAGCTGTGCAACAGAAAAATGCTGCCAACCATTGTATTTCCATTGCTTTCAGTAGGCTCTCGTGGCGTAGTGGTTATCACAGCGCGCACTAAACGCCAGGGCTCACAAGTTCGAATCCTGGCCTGGGAATATATGTTGCTTGTGAGTGTCCATCCCTTCATCAATTCCATCATATCACCCTCATTCTCGCGATTAGCCCAAAGTTGCAGAGAAAAGCGACGTTAAATAACAAAATATTAAATTACGATTCAATATTACTGCTGACCATGATTTCACCATCATTGTTATATTTGTATCTTGCACTACTTAAGTCTGAATCTCGGTGAATATGAACTTTCGCCGGAATGAGCATAATTTCAGACATATTGGATAAATCCATTAAAGACGAAAATCCTACACTCCTTTACGGTATCTTGAGTCTTAAGTGCATCCTCGCCTTGCAACACTGGCGAAGAAAATCAATTTGTTGTGAAGAGGGCGAGATTTATAGCATGTAGCTCTTTCGCCTTGGAAGGAAGTGCGTTTTTGTGTTTCTCTGTCGGAGGCCCATATTTCTAAACGCCACTGGTTTCGTATTTAAAGGGGTTACTAGGATAACAAATGTGTCCTCAGCGTATGATATGACTTTTGGGGTCAAATCCCGCGTATCGTCACCATATGGTTTAGTAGAATGCGACTGATATGATGAGCGTGATTAAGGATGATACAAAGTACCGATCAGAGTTTTAAGTCCACTTTATGCACAAAAAGGCTAATCGGGAACAGTTTAGAGTGCGATCTGCGAACCACTGTGCCATGTGCCACTATCTGGTATTGAAGCCGGGACCCCATGACGTTACCACTACACCATCTGTGAGGCTCTATAAAAACATAATGGGTATGGACACAAATTTATGGTAAATAAAAACTGAGGAGAGCGGTAAATAAAATGTTAGATCAGCGGTATATACCAGCGGTGAAAAAAAAATTGGCACACACTTTTTCATTATGAGAGAAAACAACATTGAAAAGAGCTATACATTGATAAACTACTTCATTTTTATATACTGTACACATACACAAGTAATTAGTTATCCAACCAAAAAGAGAACATCAACACAAAATCGCTTCATTTCTAAATTGCATATCTCAAGTGATTTATTCATTGTATGTATTTAAAGGATATCCTTGCTGTCCAACAAATAAAATAATCACTACTGTACATACTCAAACACATGTTGAAAATCACATAATGATACACAAAATTCATTCATGACTGAACACAAATTACACCATTGTTTCCCTTGATGTGCGGGAACAGACTAATCTTATCGCTGCTACAGCTAGCAGGTTCAATGAAACGAAGTTGCGTAGACATTCTGGGGAAGAAAGGAATGCAACTTGACAGGAAGTGAAGATTTAGAACTGAGATGATTATGTGCATGGGAAATCCCAATTTGCAGCGTCTTCCTGATGTCATCGAAGATAAAACTTTCTTCAGCTGCAAGTGGTAGGAAACTTTAGGCAAACAAATCGTTACAAATCGACAGTTTGTGCGCTAAACCTCGATTGCCGGTTTTTGCGTGTTTTCTACTTAATTTGATGATATTTCACTGTTATTTCGCCAAAAAGCATCCATTTCGTGGAAAAGCACACATTTCGCATTACTTCGCGAATAAAACTCATGCATATTTCATCATTGGGGGTGTAGTTACGTGCAGAATGTTCAAAATTGCATCTTTTTTTCACATTTCGCGATTTCGCGCATCGCGAAAATTCAATGTCCCTAATAATGGGATACCACTTTGCCGAACCAAATTACTTTTCCCGACTTTCATATACTTTTAAGTAACTTACTACGTAACTACAGGTGTACCGAAAATACATGATAAACCTTCGGGAATGGTTCCTTATACGTAACGTAAATTTCCTGTACACTTTGCACCGTGCCATGAGGCATACATAGGGGGATGTGGAGGTAGGGCCCACTCGGTAATTTGTTAGGTGATGTGATCAGCACCATGCTCCGCCCGCTTTTATCCATCAGCTACCCATTTATTTGAGGCTGAGTTAATTCCAGTGCCACTTTATGCATGGCTACGGCCGGAGAAGTTCCAACCTTCGATCACCCACACCTGGATCGAACCCGGGTCTTCCATGAGGTAGTCAGACGCCCTGCCGACTAAACCACCGCGGCTCCCTTTACATGTAGAGAAGGGGGAAAATCAACATGGGTCCGTAAATGTATTACTTCTGAGTAATCCAGGTAATATATGTGCAAGGATATGTTGCGGTTGTAATTTTAATTATTATATCTCTGATATTCGGAGGACTCGAGAATTCACCCCGCTCTAGTGCAAGGCATTCAACATATTCCGGTGTTGTTCTATTTTGTCAAATCAAGTTGCCAGAATGGTCAAATTGTCCTCCATTATTTTATTTCATTTTCTCTTGCATCCCAAGTGTTGTGGAATTGTATACTGATTGTGGTGCACTGTTGTTTCGTTGCGGTTTTATTTCAATTCTTAACCTCTCATACTCTACACAGCATGGTCAGCACGAGCCAAAATAGCATTCTGCCAAACGCCCTCTCCGCACGTCCACACCCCACGGCGTCTCTCGCCAGACTGAAAGACGATCGCTCGAAGCGCCACCTACTACACCGAGGCACAGGGATGCCACCGTCAACTCCTTGAAGCAGGGTTGCCAAATCTCGCCATTCCGCGAAATTTCTGATGCAACCTCGCACGCTACGAAGGCAAAATCTTCCTGGCCACCGTAGCGAACGAATAAAAATTCATACCGACGAGACAGCTAGGTTAATTCGGCCATTACTCTTCACTGCCGTGTCCCCATATCAAGCGAAATCGCACACGCCCTTCCTTTCCATAGAGCAGGAACGCCCCTCTGACGGACAGTGCCGAGATGAAAAGACAATTAGTCCGAACCGAGGCAGCAAAAGGCACCAAATATTGCATGGATCTCTTCAGTCATGTTTTCAGGAGACGTACGAATGTGCGTCTGACGTTAACGCAATTAAATGTAAATATTGAAATGGCTGAAAAATTAAACAATTCTATCTGGCGCTGCCTGATTGTACGGGCATGAAATCGTTCTGGGTGGAATTTCCTTTGATTGGAATAAATCGCGGGAGAGGGTAGGGTATTTTAATCACAGATTTTCGCAACCAATGGCGGAGTATGTAACCTCTGTCATGGGGATGGGGTCGGTGAAATTAATTTAGATGCAGTCTGCTATGTTTATTGGAGGTCTGTTTTAGTTGGATTCGGATATAGGATCCAGGATTCTGGATACGGATATGGATCCATAATTCTGGATACGAATATGGATGCAGAATTGTAGATTTGAATATGGGATCTAGGATTCTAAATTTGGATATGGGATCCAGGATTCTGGAAACATATATGGATTCATGATTCTGGACATGGGTATGGATCCATGATTCTGGATTTGGATATGGGATCTGCGATTCTAAATTCGAATAAGGGATCCAGGATTCTAGATTTGGATATGGAATCCAGGATTAAGAATACGGATATAGAATTCTGTATTAAGGCATGGGACCCAGGATTCTGGATTCGGATATGTAATCCGGGATTCTGGATTATACCAGATCCAGTATTCAAATCCGGATGAATTCTAAATCGGATTCGAATGTCCAGTCCCAGTTTCTAAGCCGGCCTCCGTGGAGGCTGAGTGGATAGCCCAGTAAGGTACGACGCCATGGGTACCGGTTTCGAATCCAGGCCTGGACATGAGCGTTTTTTGAGTGTCCATTCTTCAATTTCACCATCACTCATTCTCATCTCTGCGATTAACCAAACGTAGCAGAAATGCGAAGTAAAATCAACCAAATCATTCAAACCCTAGTTGCTAAGTATCCCCTCTTCTATGCTGGACAGCACTCACTTATGAGGCAAAACGTACAAGATGTTATATGTACTGTAAAGGACAGAGCAGGGACGTCTGGCTCCACACGTTTCCTCGAGCAGTGCTAAAATCACCCCAGACACACTAAAGAAAATCCCAGGTGTCCATGGCAACCACACAAGGAGGAAACAGAAGTCTTCTTTGGTACCCGTCTCCAAGGAGCCTCGTGATCGGATGCTGTTAACGCTAACAAGCAGCGCCGAAGCTGGTCTTTAAGAGACCTAGACCTCAGCTGCAAGGAGAATGGCTACCATAATGCCTTTTTCACTGTTGTGCTGAGAGGAAATTACGCCACTGGGGCTTACCGTATAAGGGGAAATTTCCGTTGTTAAGGGCATACTTAGAAACACGTGGAATTACTACAACTTCCTCAAAAATAATCCTTCTTCGTGTGTTGCCTCTTATGGGAGTGACAGTCTCGCACCAGATGCATTTATTTCAATATCGTCGGAATGGGCACTGCTACTGAAAAAAACAAAACATAGGACAAGAGAGTATGAACTTCCCTCCATGTTGCAAGTGGAAGCGTTTTTCTAAAAACAAATTATATTATTATTAAGCTATATAGGATGTTTGAAAAAGATGATGAATAAGAATTTTCAGAATCCTATGTATTCCTTATGGAGAAAAAAGACAATAATATAAAATAAAATAAATAAGGGGTGTACGCCCATTTTGTGACCACCCTGTACAATGTGAAGCCTGGTAGTCAGTCAAATCACTGTTGAGGAAGGATCAATATTGAACTGAATTGTTGTTTTAAGTCCGCTTTATGCACAGAAAGGCTAATCGGGTCTGGACCCACAGTTTAAAGTGGGGTCCGAACCAATGTGCCATGTGCCCCAACGGGTATCGAACCCGGGACCAGATCAATAGTGAAGTCTCGCAGGTATTGGAATATAGGTGTGTGGCAAACTGTACTTACTTATACACAAACATCTGTATGTCGCCAGCGCTTTTTAAAAAGTTGCGTATGTATACGAGAAGTCACAAGATTGTAAATTATGCGAAGGAGTACTCTATTCATGCCAAAATGGAGCACTTGCTGGCTTCTTGAGAACCTAATACGAGCTAATGCACTAACTAACTCTCTAGCCTTCTTAAACCCGAAGGTTTATGGCTGCAGCAACACAAGCCTTACATTTGTCTCTATCCTGGTCAAGATCAATCCAATCTTATCCTAGGTCCATCATCGTCTTGACCTTTCTACAGGTTTCCCAACAAGAATCCTGTAAACTATTCTTTCCACTCCCATTCGCGCCACATGGCCTGCCCACCTAATTCATTGATTGAGTTTATTTTACTTCGCGTTTTGTGCCTCTTGGCTAATTTGTGAAGATGGGGATGAGTGATGAAATTGATGAATGGGCATTCACAAACAACCAAGTCCGAGCGGGATTCGAACCCGGGACCCTTGGCGTCGCAGCGCGATGTGCTAACCACTCGGCCACAGGGTCCGGCTGCCTGCCCACCTAAGTCTTCTTGATTTAACTATTCTAATAATATCTGGACATGAGCCAATGTATTAAGATAACGTTACTTACAAACACAATGAAGGCACTCAAATTATCCAATGATAGATAAATTAAATATGGGGGGTGCTATTTGCGAAATATCATTGGTCGTGCGGAACAACTTCATTTGGAGGTGGCGGTGGTGGAGAAGGAAGGGGGAGGGGGGTTTGAAATGATTGCTACAGCTTCAGGCCAATGTGTTCGACATGAATGAACCGTTCTATGGGCATGAAAGCAAAGCACCTCTCTGCACGATAGTCACGGAAGTATGCTTTGGAATTCATAACAAATGCCTCACTTTATACTTGGTCACGGTCACTCAAAAGAAACATGCGAACGTTCGATAGAAGTTGGACAGCAATAAAAATAATCTTTCCCTACATTTTTCTCTTTTCTTCTTTCGCTTTGGTGTGTGCTGAGACCATGATCTGGTCAGCAAAGGCTTCGAGTTTGAGTTTTGGCATTTGCATTCCTTAAGAGTTTTCCTTCATCATTCATCCTCATCGAAGCGGGTAGCCAAAAGAGGAAGAAAGCAACTTAAAGTAAGCAATTGACCATTACATAGTTCACCGTAATTGATGTAATTTTATGATCGACTTGGTTTGTTTTGCTTCGCTTCACTGCCACTTTTGGCTAATCGCGAAGATGAGAATGGGCGATGATTTGATTTGATTGATTTGCTTTATTTTGTTTTGCTTTTTGTGCCACGTTTGGCTAATTTGCGAAAATGGGGGTGAGTGATGACATGATGAAATTGATGAATGGACACTCACTAACATCCATGCCCAGGCCAGAATTTTCATCGTAGCGCGATGAAAATGGGTTATGATTGATTGATTTGGTGTTTTAAGTCCACTTTATGCACATTGAAGCTAATAGGGACTGGACCTACAGTTCAAAGTAGGATCCGAACCACTATGTGCCTCCACCGGGTATCGAACCCGGGACCCCTTGATTACAAGGCAATGACGCTACCACTGCGCCATCGGGAAGGCGAAAATGGGTGATGATATGATGAAGGGACACTCGCAAACACCCATACCCAGACTGGGATTCGAACCCGGGACCCCTGGCGAAAATGAAAAACTCCATAAGGAACTCTAAATTTAAAAATACAGGGCTATAGACACTTTCAATGTCTCATAAAACAAAAACTATTCGTATAGTCGAGGCGCTAGCTACGTTAACGACCGGCTGGCTTGGAAGTCCACGGAGCGCGCCCACCAGCTGCAACAATCACATTCAACGCACAGTGTTGCCACACATCTACTCTACGCAACCTTGACCTTCCGCGCACAAGCACCTTCACATGGTCTCCACATTGAAGTTGCAAAGTACAGCAACAGCGTATCCGCAATCATGTGACTGAGACTCCACGTGGAGTAGACGAGCAGAATGACAGCTGGGCCCATTGGCTGAAGGTTGATTGTCACTGGAGGAAAACAACTCGCCCGCTATTTATTCCCATCCACGTTTATGACGGCGGATTCTTTAATTCTTCGACGTTAACGAAGTAAACGCGTGGAATATAATATCGACATGAATTTTGCGCTGGTAGGTTGAGGAACTGTGAAAGTTTCGATAGGACACATTGTTGGTGTTTGTTGTTGTCGCTGATTATTGTTCCAGCGCAACAATTGCTAAGATGGCTGCAAACGCTGTTGAAAATCATATTGCTTTCTTGAACTAGCCAAAACAAACTCCGTTACTGTCGTACAACTATATTTTCGAACACGTTTCGGAAAACCAGCACCTACTAGACACTCGATCTACGATTGGTACAGAAAATTTGAAACAACAGTGTGTTTATATGTAAAGGCAAAAGTCCCGAAAGACCCACCGTGTCAGAAGAAAAAGTGGATCGTGTCCGTGCTGTTTTCCAGCGAAGTCCACAAAAGTCCACAGCAAGAGTGAGTTTGGAACTCCAAATGCCACAACAAATTATTGTGTGTGCTCAACATTCAGAAAACGTTTTATTTTATTCCACAACCTTCCAAAAGTGTAGACGCAGGTATCTTACGCCGGGTTTGGGTTGAATTTGATTATAGTCTTTATGTGTGCCGTGTGACACAAGAAGAACATATTGAACATCTGCGAGTTCCCGAAACGAAACTTAAAGAATTACTTTATAAAACAGTGAAAAGTGTTTCCTGATTGTGTTTGGTTTTATAAAGCATTGAAAGTGTATATTTCTTTTGCAATAGCCCTGTATAATAATTTAGAACTGTATTCTTCTGTACCCCTTGTCTCAATGCTGTATGCCTGTACGTTTAATATCGCAAGGGGTTACCAACGCCATGTTTCCATCTCTTTTCTAGCCACAGCATGCGCTCACGAAAAGTGTGTTGTAAATTTCTAATTGTAAATTAACAGAAAAACTTTTAACGGTACAACATTGTAAATTTTAAGGGTAACTTCTAACAGGGTGAAGAGCGACACGAGGAAAAGTGTCCCGAAACTAAACATGGATGTCATAAAAGAGGAAAATTTCTCCCTCCGTCTGAGTTATATAAAGACGGCCTCCGGGGGTAGGAGAAACCAGAGAACAGCGAGGACCGCGGCACTCAGCAAATGGCGTTCCCAAAGTAAACGATAACTTGATAAATTAAGACCAACATCGCCCTATCTTCTTGGGCAAATATTTTCTGCGTCGGCTCCAACCAGCGAGAGCAAACGGACGACGGTGAAATTGGAAGACCGCCGTGCCCTGAGCTACGGCGCGATCGGTTCAGAGTTAAAGAGTTAAACGCCGGCAGGAGTTTCACAGTTTTTTTTAACTCTTTGATCCATATTTCAATTTCGCGGTGCCGACTCCAGTTCATGTGTCCTATTTTATATATACTGTGTGTGTGTGTGTGAGTCTAGTCGCTTGGGAAATTGACAAGTCGTTTCGCAGACATTTTCGGAAATGCGATCTCTCCCCCCCTCCAGGACAGATCGTAAGGTATAAAAGCAAATATAAAAACTGATTGAGTCATGTAATCTGTACACCCATAACCCTTTTCAAAATTCTCGTTTCTAATTTGCTTCGCGAATTAATTGCTTTTGAAGTCTGTCGACGTCGAGAGGCCAACAATTAAAGCCTGTGGCGTTAAAATTAATCTTGCTCGTTTAATTTCCTTAAAATGGTTACGAGTTCTGATTATATGTTACAGAATCACTTCTAATCGTATTTATCTGGTTGAAACGTCGAATGCAAAACACACCACAGTAAGATACGTTGTGTTAATCTTGTTTTCACAAATAATCAGCTTTGAATTCCGATCTAACTTTGCTTGATAGCAAATAAATTTCAATTATTACTTCCATTGAGTAGTAAGAGTTTATCAACATTATCTGTTTTATGTGGAATGTTTATATTTATGATTTAATGTTGTTTAAGTCTACCTTATATTCGGAGGCTAATTGGGACTGGACATACAGTTTAAAAGCTGTGCAGTGCAATGTTATCATGGTCGTATCGTAACAGTATGTCACAATTCATACTGTCAAAGAATTTTCATCAAGCATAACAGTTGTTAAACCTTATCACTAGCCGTTGTACTCTAAGGTATTTTAAAAATGCTTGCATCAGTAATTAATCAATCTCCTGAAACTAGTATTGCATACAAGTGGCCATGTTGCTGACCTAAAAGGTATCGTAAAGTAATGAGTCAGTAAAGAGGAAGAGAAGTAAGAACAATAAAATTAAGTACAACGGACAGTGAGGGGTCAGTGATTAGAAATTCGTTGTGGTTATCGACCATGCAGTCAGTCTTTGCCTGAGGAAAGAGAGGAGCAATTGGAGAAGCTAGAGTTGTACAGTTGTACGTTTAAGTTGCTCTTCAACGAGACCTTCATCATCCATTGATAGGTAAATATCCTTACTTCTTACCATGCGAGATCTGGATTGGAAAGTGTAAAACCCAAGTAATTGTGTGTTTGCCATTCAAGTATGTGTATTTATAACCTCTCGCCTTTTACCATCAAGTTTACCAAGCGAGTGCTCTGTTGATGAGGGTGAATGATCATTGAGATACATCTACCCATCAGGACAGCCAAGGGTCCTGGTTCGATCCCCCGTTCTTGCAGAACGTTACGGTATTTTCAGGGGCGGATTAGGGCTCAAACCCCTCCCGAAACTTGGGGGGATTAATGCAAGTTCAAAAACAAAAAATGCAAATCATTTTCAAATACTTACTTTAGAAGAATAGAACAGGGGGTCAGCGCTAATAGAGCCCTCCCTTGAGATAGAGTGAGAATTATCAAATGTGTGGAATTCCTGAAAATTAGAGGAAAGAGGTATATTCCTGCAATCCCTCTACTCTTGACTCCTGGGGGTGGCCTTTTGCAGACCAACGAGGCTCTGGCGCCTGAACCCACGGTTAGGATAATCATCTGTGGGGTTTGTCGCTTCATTCACTTCATCTTAGCACTTTCATAAAATCGGCGTCAAATAAACTGAATCAATCAATAAAAAAAACTCGCTTCTGGCCATCCTGTTTCCAGTGTTGTCCCTGTTCAGACTGAAAATACATTTTCCCTTTGTGTTGTTAGATAAGTTGTTTCAATCCACCCTTGTCAAAAAGTCGAACCTCGGAAGCCCACAAAGAGCACTACTACAAGTTTTCAATGTGTATGGTGAAAACGGTCAACGACATTAATCGAATTAAACAAACAGGAATGCGGATACGTTAGCACTTTCCCTGTGTTTATTAATAATTTACCGCGTCTGAAGTCCCGTAACATGAATAAGATCGCTTATTTATAGCGCTAGGTTAACAGCAATGCAGGGGTGAAAGAGTCGGAAATGGCCATGGACGTTGCCAAAACATTTTGCAGCGTGGACGGGAGGGGCAGGACTTTGATAAAAGTTGAATAGCAGAAATAATAATAATTATTATTATTATTACCAAGATTGTAAATGTTACTGTAAATAATAAATGTAAACTAATGAAAACATTATTATCTAATATATAACAATGGATGTATAGTCACGAACACTGCCGGGTTCTAACGATTCCATCGAACGACAATGTATTCATTACAACCCGGCAGTGTCCGTGACTGTATGTATATATGTTTGTTCCGGCATAACTCTCCAACGCCTGGAGCGTTTTCAACCAAACTTGGTACACGTATCACTTGCAATCTCGAAAGAAATACTCTTCTTTTTATCCTTTATTAATTTATAAGGGTCGTTCAAGGTTGACCTTCGTGCGTAAAATGTTAATGAATCAACGTAGCGCTGCAATACTTCGGCAGGACAGACCATGATTCCTTGCGAGTAACCATGATCCTTTGCGACGCATTTGGTGCATGCGCAGTAGTGTAAACAAAGACGGCGGCAAGTAGTGTATCTGTTGCTGTGGAAATTTCTCGTGAAGGGGAAGGTGAAACCTGCTGAAATTTGGCGTAGACTGCAAGCACAGTATGGTGAACACTGTCACGGGCAAGAGTGTACGAATGGTGTCAACAGTTCAGTGAAGGGCGGGAGTTGATAGCAAATGAACAGCACGGACACGTTCGCCCAACTGCAGTCACTCCGGTGAATATCGCGCATGTTTAGCAAGTTATCCTTGAAGACCGGCGAGTAACAGTGCGTGATATATCGCATACAGTCAATATCAGTGTTGTATGTGGGGCCGTTCGGAAGAAAAGACCTGGAATCTTGTTGAAACATGTAATTCTTCTCCATGACAATGCCAGGCCACACACGGCCCATTTGACTCAAACAACACTGGCCAACTTGCACTGGGAGGTTGTACCACACAGTCCTTACAATCCAGATTTAGCCCTCAGTGATTTCCACTTGTTTGGTGCTCTTAAAGAGCATTTGGGCGGGATGAATTTCCAGACAGATGAACTAAAGAACGCTGTCCTGCAGTGGTTACGACACCAACCTACTTCTTTCTACGCCAAAGGCATCAAGGAACTTTCACAACGATGGCAACGGTGTCTGGATGCTCAGGGGAATACTTTGAAAACTGACTTAGTTTGGTGCATCTATGTATGTATATTTCCTGTCTAGAAATATAAGTCTTGGTCAACCTTGAACGACCCTTGTATTTGCTTCCTTCCTCATTGTATTATATTTCTCGAGGTTTATTCGTGTCTTTATTTGCATTACTTCTTTTCTTGCTTTGTTCTTTTCTTCTATTATCCTCCTGCAATCCTCATCTCACCATTCATTTCTGGGTGCACTTCCTTGCTTTTGTATAACAGCATTACCAGTTTCATTTATTGCGGTTTGTATATTCGTCCATTCTTCATTAATATTTCTACTTTCCATGAGATCTTTCAATTTCTCATAGAGTGGTGTTCTGTATTCTTCAATCTTTCTAGAATTTTGCAGATTTGTTGTGTCCCACTTTATTGTTTGTTCTATTTTTCTTGTAGATTGCTGGTAATGTTTGTTTTAAGTTGGCTTTCACAAGGAAATGGTCAGAGTCAATGTTAGGGCCTCTCAATGTTCTTACATCTTCAATTACATCCGTTTTTCTGCTATTAATTAGTATATGGTCAATCTGATTAACAGTACTTTGGTCTGGGGATGTCCATGTACCTTTATGTATTTGTTTATGTTGGAATTGTATGCTCATAACTACCATACTATTTGCAGCTGCAAATTCACATAGGATTTCTCCATTTCTGCTTGTTCTTTCAAGTAAGCTTGCCTGTCATTTTCTTGAATATTTCTTCCTTTCCTAGTTTTGCATTAAAATTACGCGTGCGTACCTAGTATTATAATCGTGTCACTTTTTGGTGCACTAACTAGTAAATACTGTATGTCTTCATAAAATTGCTCTCATTATTTCTTCGGCTTCTGTTGGTGCATGTGCATTAATTAAAGTTATGTTGTTGTATTTATTTTTAATTCTTAGTTTACATGTTCTTTCATTATATGGTACAAATCCAAATACATGTTTTTGCATTCTTTTCAGTACCACAAATCCGGAACCAGCCTGTCCTGTGTTATCTTTTGTACCGCTGTAGTATACAGTGAGGTCCATCTTGTTAATTACACCATTTCCCCTCCATCTGGTTTCTTGCACAGCAACTATTTCAATTTGAGTTTTCTTGATCTGTTCAGTTAGTTCTTGCATCTTTCCTGGCTTTAAAAGAGTTAGGACATTCCAGGTTCCAATATAAACCTTATTCTTATTCTGTTGTACTCGCTTCTTTCGACATCCATTAATCTGTCCGGCTTTTCTCTGTTGAGAGTCTTTAGCGGTCGTAATTTTTAGTACTAGGATGCCGACCTCGCACCCAAACCTTTACCTTGGAGGACCTGGAATTTATATTTCAGGGTTATCTCCCTTAGAGGGATCAGCTTCACCATGACTTGGAGTTCCCTCTTCCCCTTGGTTTTCTGTCAGAGTTTTCCTTCCCTTAGCCTTTGAGGATCCCTCCTCACCACAAGGCAGTAGGTTTACTCTTCATTTTTAACCCCAAGAGGGAGGGTTGCCTCTTCCGCCATCTGCGCTGTACCGAAGGTCTTCTTCTCCGCCGCATCTGCCGTGGAGGTCTTCACCGTAACTCTGGCTTGGGGCCCTTACAAGGTACTACCATCCGGAGCCAGATGGACCAAGGTTTTTTTTTTAGAGAGGTGTTACTCCTCTGTGTTCTCCGCCTCTGCTGCCGTTGAGATGACCATCCATGTTCTTCCGCCTTTGGAGCCCAAATAGCTCGAGGTCCCTTGGTCGCTACTCCACGTACTTACTAATAGTAAGCCCCCTTGAAGGGGGGGGGGGGGTGTATAACCTAGTTTCTGTATTTTTCAGCCATCTAATGCATTTTTTTACTTTGATTATCCTGTTCGAATACTAAATATTTGAAACTTATTTCTGCAATTAACAATAAAAGTAACAAACTTTCTGCTTTTAGTAACTTGAAATGAACGTCCAGGGGGGTTGTTGGCCCCATTCGACCTTCCCTTTATAAAAGGTGCAATCTTTTCATTATCCTGGAGTTATTGAGCAGCTGTTGTTCCTCTCATTCACTATCTAAAGTCACATGAATATGTACGTAAAAATGCAACAGGCCTCAACTGGGGGCACTACTGCATTTCGCCATGCTAGAACTTCACACAAAAAAGTAGATTATTTTTTTAAATTTCATAATAATTTAGAACGGAGTAGTAACTTGGACATTGCAAAAGGTTGCTAACAAATTTCCCTCTCAGAGCTAATTTACTGTTAATTTGCTTGAAAATATATGATAATTACATGATATAAACCATTGTTACAGAACATGTTATTCAAAGAGGGGGAACGAAGAAAATGCATCCCTACCAGTGCACAAATTATTGAGCATTATGTTTTTCAAACAAAAGCTGGTTTAAACAAAATGTGAATTTCCTTCATACAATGCTTCAAACAGACAAAACAGAAATAACAATTACCTATTGTGCATGCATCATGAAAGAACAATGTGAACAAGAATACAAAAATTTCCAGCAAAATGATTTTACAAAGGACCTGTCTCTTGGCAATTTACAAAACTCACAGTATGCAAACCTGAAAAAATACAGCATATTAACTTTTGTTGAACAACTCATTCAGTATAAATTATTTTCATTACATCACACAATATCAAAAATAAACATGCGCAATTGCAATGCAAATATTCTGAATGGTTTAGAAATTCTGTGGTTATATTAGAATCTGAAAGTACTAATTCCAGTTTCAAAGAAACATGCTGATATAAAAATTCATAAAAATACACCTATTTAGAATTATCATCATTAAAATTAAAATCAATGATGAATTTCTCATAGCCTATGTTGTCCAGATATTCATAATAGTTCTGTGGTTCGCTACGTCAATTATATTTGTATTTTTGTCATTTAGCATTGATTTTCTGGCACTTTTGGCTAATCATAACAATGAGGATGAGTGATGAATAGATGAAGAGAAACTCATAAGGATTGAGCATGGACTCAAAAACCCCCGGAACCTTCAGTGGCGAGATCAAATGTCAACCACTTATAGACGAGGGTTGTTCCGAAAGTTCTAAGAATCAGTCAGAGATGACGTTGCAATCGGAACAAAAGCATGTGCATTAGAAGGCCACATCTGTTCTGAACGTGCAGGGAAAATGTCATCGCCACTCTTCCAATTGTCTACGTAGTTTCCATAGACACGTGAAGGAGCAAGAGTGCAAGTGATCTGACAACTTAAAACAAAAGGAAGTTTGTGTGGTCATCAAGTTTCTGGTGAAGGGGTAAAATGTGACAGCCATCAAAGCCGAATTGGACACAGTGTTGCAACGCCATCTCTGGCGATTCTTAGAACTTTCCGAAAAAACCTCGCATAACATGCTTGGACAACGAACTGGCTGTCAATTTTCTATTGCGATTATACAGACAACAGTGAATGTAACCCACATCTAGGAAAATACTATACTGGCCAAACCCTTCAGAATTTATAATATTGGCCTTTTTTTCTTTAATAGCAAGATCCAGCGTACCATTTCAAAATAAAGGTAAATGCACACTTACATTTCAGACAATAACATGTCAAAGAGTTATTTCCATCATATACTTTAAAAGAAAGTGAATACATTATTCCAGAATTTCCTAATGAACTAAAATATATTTGGCATATTTTGTATGGATATTTATTATATCGGGTGTTTCATAAATACTTGAAGGGTTACAAAAAATTTATTGCAAGTGAATATTGAACTTACGTTAATGAAACCAGTCAAAACGAACGAGAAACTCAAACAGTTTTTTTTTTACACCTACAAATGTTCAATGTGTGCACCACGGGTGACATGGCACACATCAACACGATAGTTTACTTCTTACAACACTCGCATCAACATGGGCCTGTCGATAGTGTCTATCGCTACGATTATACACTCCCTTTGGGCTGCGATATCACGTGGCATCGGTGAGACGAATACCCTGTCTTTGATGAAACCCCACAAAAAGAAGTCAGATGGTGTAACGTCCAGTGATCTTAGGGACAAAAACATTGCACAAAACACTGTCAGTGATGTGGGTGATGTGAGTGTCCCCAGCTCTCAGCTTAACAAAACATCCGTGCAGAAACTGTTTGCACTCCTCGATTGTTCTGGACTTTTTTTCATTAACGTAAATTCAATATAGTTTACTTGGAATAAATTTTTGTAACCACTCAATTATTTATGAAACACCAGCTATGTTTGTTGCCAGAAAAAATGTACTTCATTGATTGGTACATCACTATAGAAAATTCAGTTTTACAGTTCCTGTGTCTGTTCTCTGTCACTTATTTGCGGAAACCATATTTTGCAGGGGAAAAGAATCAAAACATGATTATTAATACCACAAAAGGTATTTAAAAATATGCAAACATGGCATACAGAGGATGAAAAAGGCAGTTTGTTCCCATTGCTGTTTCATGTAAATATGCATCCTGTTTGAATGTCTTATTTCATGCTGATTTAGAATTTACATAATTAAAACTTAAATACATTCATACCATCAGATCAAGCTTCACAGTTTTAATTACACCACAGAAAAAAACAAGAATACACAAAAAACAATCAGGTAGGTATGTTATGGACAAGAATAAGCATGCCACATGCACAAATCCGAAATAATACTGTGTGGATATATTAACATTGACATCCTAAAGGAACCTAGAGAAAAAAACATATTTGCTCCATTCCTTAAACAACAGAACATTCCAAAAGTTGCCTAGATCAAATCATTACTGGCAAAAATCTATCTATCTAACATAGTTTCAAATTCTGCTACTGGCCAATCAGATCACAATGCTATAGGCATTGAAGTAACAGTTGATGTAAAAACAAAAAAAATCTTTTTCAGACTACAATGGAGGAAAGGAGATCATTCAGTGAAACCAGTAAAAACTTTTTTAAATACTTAATCAGTAAAAAAACTTGCAAAAATGTACTCCAACAAACAGACAAACTTAAAATTGAATAAAGTCTTAGACACTATAAAATACTATTTTAATATAGTTTTTCCATTAATAACAAAAAAGATTGAAACAACAAACACACGTACAAAAAATGATTGGATTATAAGTGGTGTTAGAACAATGTAATAATAAAAGAGAGCTGTATAATAAAGTTAGGACTAGTTCCAACCCTCAGATGAAAGCCCATTACAGGGAATACACAAAGACACTCAAAAAGGTCCTAGCAAAAGCAAAGAAACTGGACAACAGTAACCATGCAACAAAAATAAAACAATATGCGATATAATTTAAAAAAAGAAACTGGGAGAGGGGAAAACAAACAAAAAACAAGCTTATCAATTGTACATAATAGAATTTCTGTAGATCTGAGCAAGAGGTTCGTTCTTGCCTCTACATTTAATGCCTTTTCCTGAATTCTATTAAATCATCAATTTCTGGCGCACTAAGTGCAAATCAAATCAATAACAAACAAAATAACAATAATAAAATATCAACATCACCAAGAACAATTTCTTCATTAGCCCAGTCACTCCGCATAAAATAAAAACCATAATAAAAAAATCTAAAAAAATAACACATCCTGCGGAAGCGATGGCATCAGACTTCATTGCAAAAATTTGCCCCGATGAACTCCCACTAGCAGATATAAGCAATACCTCTTTTGCATCTGGTTGCTTCCCTGATTCATTAAAAATAACAAAAATTAAGCCTGTACACAAGAAAGGAGACAGAACAGACAAAGAATTACAGGCCAATATCCATCACATTTCCATTGTCAAAAATTTTAGAAAAAGCAATGTTTAATAGAATAACATCATTCATGGAAAAAATAAATTAATATTTTCCAATCAGTTCGGCTTCAGAAACAGTTACACAAATAATGCCCTGTATTCTATCACAAAACAAGTCCAAGAAGTTCTTGACAGGGAAGGGGGAAAAATAGGTATTTATGATGATCTGACAAAAGCATTCGACCTGGTTGACCATAATTGACTGCTAAACAAATTACAGAATAATGGAATTACAGGAATACGAGTATACCCACACAATCGAAAGCAGTATGTTGAAATTGAATCAACTGCGTCAAAGATCCTCACTGTGGAGACAGAGGTGCCCAAGGCATCTGTTTTGAGTCCCCTTCTATGTCTGGTATTTATAAATGACATGTCTCGGTCAGTGATACCATCCAACATATTTCTATAAGGAGATGATGCAAGTATATTTGTTAGATCTAAAAAATCCAGAAACATTACAAATAGATAGTATAGCGGAAAAACCAACACAATGGCTACAGGAAACAAACTAATATTAAGCAGAGCCAAATCAACTTTCATGTACTTTAAACACTCACAAAAGACATAGTACGACTTTTAAGTGAAACTTAACAACTTTAATGTAACAGAAGTTACGAATACAAAATCCCTAGGACTATGGATAAATTCAAAACTAACATGGAATAAACACACTGATATTTTTCTAAATTAATTGAGTCAAATGTGCTACATGATCAGAGCAGTAAGAAATATTATAAATAAGAAAACAGTACTCAAGCTATATCATTGTTATGTTGAATAAATAATATCCTTTGTAATACTTGTGTGAGGACACTTGCCAAAGATAAATGAAATTTTTAAAATGCAGAAAAAGATAATATGAATCATTGAATTTGTGCCTAGCTTTACATTCGGTAAACAATTATTTTCTACACTAGGAATCCTGACAAGTCACCTGCATATTCATTACAGAAACACTAAATTTAATTCACTCAAACCAACAAAATTTACCAAAATCCAAGAAGTACACAGATACTAAACAAGAAATTCCAGTCTTCATCTGGAGAGAGACAAAACAAACCTCTCAACTAACAGTATTTATCATAAAGGTCTTGTAATGTACAACAAATTATCTCAAAATTACAAATCAATGAATCTCTTGGACTTTACAAAAAATATAATGTTTATTCTGTATCTGAATACCTTGATGCACAGCTGTAATATATATTCCACTTTATTTGAATCTATATGTACGTATGTATGTGTGTGTGCATGTGTGTCTAAGAATATCCACCTAAATATGTGTGTTAGTGCATTGTAATGACACTGTATATTGTAAAAAAAATGTACTCTTGCTAGAATGCATTGTATATAATATTTGTACAACTTTAATTTTATGAAATAATATTGTATTGCTTATAAAAATGTTAAAAATCATGTAAGATTATTGACACCATGGATTATTGTAATCCCTAAAGGTGAATAAATAAACCAAATCAATGAAAACAAGTTAAAAATAATAGGGTGGCAAATGGAAAATGAAGGATAATAAGTATGAAGCCAACAATTTTCAAAATTGGCACTTTAACCTAATAGCAAATTAACTAAACATGTCCTCAGGCTATCAGACAATAATAAAAAGAAGAAAACAGCAACAACAAATACTAAAAATGCAATACTGAAAGGAAAGCAGAGGAAAATGAAGAGTCCTTTTGCGCACCATCTGTATGTAATATAGAAGGGAGAGTCAAATGAGAACCTTAATTTGTTTTTGTTTCTTATCTAGTAGATTTCTGTTGCACAAGTTTGCTGCATTTTAGCACAGACCTATTGCTGCTCTACATACATTTTCAACTTCGAGTTAGTGCCTGTATACTTCAAGAAGAAAAATTTTTGGGAGTCCACGTGCAATCACTTATGAGCCACTGCTAAGGCCCTTCCACCCATCTCCCTGCGAACTGAGGTCATTGTCGAAATTTCTCCTCCATTAATAAACTTACAGGTGTGGTAAGCATGCCCAGAGATATTGAATTTTCAATTGCCAAGAAATTTCTGTAAGTTTTAGGTTGACAGGGAGCAAGAAACCATTCCTCTTCACTGGTGCAAGTGTGTAGTGGAGGCTCAATCTTTACAATGATGTTTTCAAGCTCACTTGATTAGTGTTGCAGTGTTTTTTTGTAAATAACATCTAAATTTGAGCTGTATACAGTCTGCCCTGCAATTTTTATTGGACTTTTAAAGTTTTTATTTGACTCTTGTAATATATATTAGTGAAGGTAATTTGAATAATAAATTTGTACAAGCACTTCAAACTCTTACATTCAAGAATACTACAAAATATTGGTTGAAACAAGTATACGTAGTCCATCGAGGATAAAGTATTTGAATTTCCCTCTTTTATTCCTTGCCTTTCTGCCATGCAATAATGAGGATGAATGATAGAAGGAACTTGTGAAGAGATGCTCACAAAGGAACATCCCTACTCAGACCAGGACTCAAACCTGCAACCTTGAAGACTGAGATCATTGATTAGACTGCCCAGCGTGGTTGATCATTAAAGCAGCCAAAGATTCAGGTATGTATCTGTCCTACACAAATGATTTTTCTGTTGTTTTGTGATGTTTAATTTATTTCTAAGGCTCTGGGGTTAATACAAGCAGAGAAATTATTGTGTAATAAGTCCACTTTATGCACAGAAAGGCTAATGAGGACTGGACCTACAGTCAGTGTGTAAAAACAAAATTCCCTGACTTTTGCAGGTTTTCCAGATAAAGAACCAAACTTTTCCAGACTAAGCTGTTAGGGCAATTCATGTATTGAAATATGTGTGTGAGAAGGTTATTATATTTTAGACAACACTACACTTAGAATCTCACATATCCAAGTTTTTAGAATATTCATTTCACATGCAAAAGTGATAAGAAAGGGAACTGCATAGAAATTAACTGCTTGAAATGGGGGTCAGGGATGAGCTTTTACGTAAATACTTTGCATATATTGACTTATGGTTAATAAATATTTTTTTTCTGTAAACAATCATAATTTAGTAATAGTATATGTATTAAACACAATATCTACCAAATACAACCCAAAAATTGTGAAAGTAAGTGGGACAATAGCCACTTATTGTAGTAGATTTCATGTAAAAATTGTAGGAAAATGTCATGTTTTGAAGAGTATTTATGCACAATTTTACTATAACTGCTGGCAATACTCAGTATATCAAAACCGAAGTATGTTTTGACTGCAACAAATTTTAAACAGTAAATTTCCTGACATTTCCATGAATTTTCCAGAAAAAGTAAATTCCCTGACTTTTCCAGAAGTTCCAGGTTTCCAGACAGGTAGACACCCTGACAGTTGAAAGTGGGATCCTAACCACTATGTGCCTCCACCAGGTATTGAACCTGGGATGCCTTAATTACAAGGTGACGATATTACCAACGCCATCAGGGAGGTCCTAGAAGCAGAGAAACTCTTTCAGTATGTTGCCAACACAACTAAAATCAGTGATCAACAATCTGATTTCACATTTTGCCAACCATTTTTAGAACTGTTGGCATAACGTTGTGCCAACCACTTTTGGTTACTTGGCTTATTCTTAACACATGCATATATAAACATTTCCAGAAGTATTTCTTTTATTATTATTATTTTAAACCATTAAATGTGCACTTTCAGCTATTTATTTTAAATTCACGTGCAGACTATCAAGTGGTCCTCAAGAATTTGAACCCATAGCTCCATGAGCAGGCAGTTTTGTCCAGGAACCTAAAAATACTTATTCTCAAAGCCAAAAATGCAATTCAACCTTTGTTGCGAATTAAAACTAATTTTTCAAATACAGTAGATTTAATGGTGCTTAGATGTTCAATGCAAACGTCAAATCTCCATTGCCACTTTCAAAAAACTCTGCGTTCTTCTTTCCCATAACGTACTAGAAAACCCCTCATCAAAAGGAGAGTGCCTTTCTTCACAGTATTTATTACTTCTCAATGCAAGAGACTCCCCCACTTCTGCTCTGCTGCTAGCTGGCCTTGAGGTGCAGTGTGCAAGCCGGAATACTGTACCATTATGGAGTGCTCTCTGGCCCAGATAAATATTTTCCTTTATCATGGTCCTGTGGTCTAAGGCAAGGATTTGGGCTCTGGCTTGGGTAACCTGAGATTTTGGCCGGTGCTTGGAACTGCTTGGAACTTGGAACCCACCA
Source organism: Lepisma saccharinum (assembly GCF_977018435.1). Lineage (NCBI taxonomy): Eukaryota > Metazoa > Arthropoda > Insecta > Zygentoma > Lepismatidae > Lepisma > Lepisma saccharinum. The sequence continues at coordinate 2,541,874 of NC_139254.1, read as the reverse complement.
TCGTGATAAAATGGAGAGCTATAAATAAGTAGTGTAACCTGGTCACGGAAACTACAATTATGACTGGGAGTTCGTCACGCTGACGTCACGTCACCCCATAGCTGGTTGGATGTTCCCCCACCTCTGCTGAGGCACATGGGAGTGAGGCCGGCAGTCGGTAGGTAGCTGTTGCCCTCAATGGCTGTTGCACCACAGGTTACTTATTTTTAGTTGATAAATATTATCTTAAAGTTCAGGTCAAGAATATACCGTTACGATGCCACCAAGCACGCTAGGCCAGAAATTAAAAAGAATGGTCAAAATTTGAACACACGATGCTGTCAGCATCCCAAATAACAAAATAAAAAGCACAGGAAACAGAAAATCATGTAAACTCCAAGATTATTCACATGATGACAGTGGAAATCACAGTTAAATAGAATGCTCTCAGTACATGAGGAAAAAATCACAAGTCTTCACTTTATCTGTTCTTAGTGTAGAGATTTTCACTGATACGTGGATCATTATCAGGCAGGTTGGATGGAGCTGATGCTCTAAAAGCTTTACTTGGTCTGTCAGAATTACATCAGAATATTAAATTAAATGTTAACACAAAATTCAGTTTTTCAGCACAAAACTGGTGAAAATAAAAAAGAAACTTGGAATTTTGTTTAACTTCCAGGATAATTCAAAGTAAAGTAAAGTGTTCCCCTGTGCATAGCACCACGCCATGAAGGCGTATAGGGGGTGTGAGGGTAATGCCCCACACTTTCTTGATCCGGTCGTGAGTGGGCTTGATGTGATCAGCATCACGCCCCTGACCGCCTTTACCCCCCAGGGTTTCCCCCAGGTACCCATGTTATTCGATGCTGGGTGTGCGCCGGGGCCGCTTCCAGGATAATTCGACTCTGCTAAAGTGTCAGACGACACTTTTGTGGAGTCTGTGAAAGACTAAAATGCCGGAAAGGTATTGATGGGTATTGGTAAATAAATTCCAATGAACACTTTCCGATAGCAATACCAAGGGTTAGGCGGGAGAACAGCATATGCTGAACCTCACCTGCTTAATAAAGATACAGGATTTGTCCGGGAAGTAATGAGACTGGCCACCACACGGCACTCCAGTCGTCGACAGCACGTCCACCACGAGCGGGATTGGTGGTGGGGGGTCTTAGCTAACAACGCTACCTGGATCAGTCGCTTTCGAGCTCTGGTAGAGTAAACAACGTCGAGATTTTTGGAAGCTCAAAATGCAGAGTTTGCTTGAGCAACGCCATTAAATTTTGCTTCAAGCTTGGAAAAACCGCTGCAGAGTCGTTCACCATGATTAAGGAGACCTACCAGGACCAAGCTCTGTGAAGAGCCCAGGTTTTCCGTTGGCATGGAGATTTCAAGAACGGGCGGAAAAAACGTGGAGGACGACAAACGCTCTGGATGCCCTTCGACAAGTCGTGTGGACGAATATGTCGTCAAAGTGAAGGAACTCTTGGACCAAGACTGTCTTTTCAGTGTGAGAATGACAGCCGAAGAACTGAATCTACCGAAAACAGTGGTGCACGAAATTGTGAGTGAAAATTTGAACATGCGCAAGATTTGTGCATGTTCACACCGGAGATTGCCAAATGCTGGAAGCTCCATCACGATAACATGCAGAGTCACACAGCGTTCGTTGTAACGCCATTACTGGCTAGAATCGGCGTTGCCACATTGCCACAGCCAACGTACAGTCCTGACATGAGCCCAGCAAACATTTTTCTATTCCCCAAGCTCAAAATAAGCTTGAAAGGTTGTCGGAAGCTGACTTCCAGGAGGCGTACGCTGCGTGGAAATCGTGCTGGCAGCGGTGTGTCAATAGCCAAGGAGAGTAATTTGAAGAATTTTAACAAGTTGTACCCATTGGATCAATAAATTTTATTTCCTGGACCCAGTCTCATTACTTTCCGGACAAAGCCTGTATATTATTATTACTGGTGTTGGCAGATACCGATACATCAGCATTTGTATCAGCTCAGCCCTAATCCAAATCATTAATGTCACGTTGGTTACAAGGTAGTGGTCCCTGTGTGATTGAACTGACCCACTGTAATTCACACTCAATCAATTAATGATGTTTCACTGCTATGGTGAGTGTGGGTTTACCTGTGCAGAAGCAACTAAGACAGTGCTCAGATTTGGTGTGAACAAAAATTAGAGATATTGGTGAATACAGACACTCCAAAAGTGAGAGATCTGTTATGTATCACAATTGTGCACATTCAAAAGTGGAGAGAATGCAAGAGGATACTATCTCCTGTTGCTCCATACAAGCATCCACTTACCTAGGAATTTGCACTTCAAAATCCTCCATCCAATAAATTATTACAATGATAAGATATGACTTCTCAGCTGGTTGTAAAAGACTAATGGTATGAAATTCCAATTGTTATAACCAGGAGTAGAAAAATTCAGGGCACCTGAATTTTTAAATTCAGTTCTAAAAACAATTTAATATTTCGTGTTCACTTATGGAAATTTCCATTACCTTTTTTTTAAAAAAATAATGAGTACTGTATGTGGGTTTTTTAATGATCGTGTGTTTCCTGCATTACGTGTACCATTAAATAAGAAAAATATCTATGTTCTTCTTAAAGGATCACATAACCACTTATGTACTAGATGCAAAATAATCTTCTAACACAGTCATTTTTAGTGGTTTTTATTTTATCTGCGAAATTTCATCCTGGTTTCCCAGAACTTTTTGAAGCTACACCAAGATAAACATAAACAATAAAAAAAAAAGCTTGAAAAAGTTCTGGGAAACCAGGACAAAACGTTGCAGATAAAATAAAAACCACTAAATAACTGTGTTAGATTATTTTGCAAATCAGAATAATAAACATACCACTTTGCACTGTTGCTAGCCGAATTTTAAAATCTGCAGCAATATGAAAAGTCAGTCATATATTAGAATATACTGCATAGTTATTCATGCTGTCACATGTTGAGTATTCTTTAAAAAGACCACTCCAGTGCAAGATTTAATTACTTTTGATCAAAATTTCTATTAATTAATAAATCTAATGTTTTACAATTACATTTCACAGCTTATCTTAGTTGAATTCACGGCTTTCTTAGTCCGTATTTGCAAAAATAATAATAATTAAATACTGGCTCATGAGAAAAGAAGGCTGGCACCTGAATTGCTTTTAGTAGTTTTATCTACCCTTGGTTATAACACAGAGCCATATTCATATACCCTTAATATATTTTGTACCATTCAAAAATCCAATTCTCGAATAACTAATAAAAACAATACATAAATTACAGAAAAGAAACACTGCATTTCTTAGAATCTAAATGTGGTGCTTTTGAAAGTTAATGAACATGTACGTGGATTCATTAAACATTCTGAAATTTCAATGTATTCCTAGCTCTTGAAATATGTGTAATACATTAAAACATCCCACACTGCGGCCATGCGGTCTAAGGCGTAATGCTTTGGTCCTGTGTATGAGACTGGTGTAATCCACCACCATGAGGAAATCAGAGAGCTATGAATGAGTAGCGTAACCCGGTCATGCAAACCTACAACAACTACTGGGGGTTTGTTGTGCTGACCATATGTCACCCTGTAAATGGTTGGATGATCTAGTGAGACCGGCAGTCGGTGGCCCTCACGAGCTGTTGCACCACAGGTTATTGTTATTATTTTAATACATTAAAAAAACAGTGCACTAAAGAAACAGAAGTTCTGTTTTACACTATTATTCGTCATTACACATAACTGTACAGTCAGAATAAACTGACATTGTTATGTGATCGTTAAAATACACCCTAAAATCATTGCTTGAAGTGAGAGAGAATGATATCCCCCAGCCAGTCCAAAACACAATCAAACATCCCCCCCGGTTAGTGATTTCCACTTGAAGCACAGAACGAAATTACTTTACTTTATGTTGCATTTTGGAATACAAATCAGGCAATGGTAACAATTCAAGGTTGTTTTCAGAATGTAGTGTAAATTGTAGGAATTTAAGCAATATATTCCAGACTGCTTCAGCAATGACATGTAAATTGCAAATCTGAAACCCAGTTACAATGCTGGATAACATTTCTAAGCAAAAACTACACAGCTTGCTCTGATTAACCTCTGTGCAGAAAAGTAATGCTAGAGAATCGATAATTATAATAATTTAATGTTGGAAGCAAAAAGTACTATCCCTATATTTTATATTGTAATGGTCCAAAAAATTATTATAGATCTTCCCACACTAAATGAACACTAGTATATAATATGAGCTTTGTGTATATCGATGATTTGGGCTACACACTAACATTACATGAAGATGAACTTCAGAAAATAAGCACATGCAAAATATCAGGCTTCTCGCGGTTGAACACTTGGTAATCAATATTCAAAAAATTAGTACATCTTGTTTAGTTTATATTTCCAATGTAGATATATTCATTATGGTGCATGTGCTGGTGTAAACTAACAACACAACCAACATTGGCACATGTATCAATAAAAATCTCAATAAAAATACATGTATGCTTGCTCAGTGAATAAAAAGTGAAATTTCTACAAGCAACACAACGTTTACAGAGTAGTCTCCACTCCAATCATAGGCCTACAAATTCTTTCTTACGTGATCGGTTTGTTTACATTAACCTTTACTGCTAAATGTCCCGATGTTCTATCGAATTGTAGTAAAGGGATGAATATTAATGCACTTTTTATGCTTGTGATCAATGTAAAATTAAAAGTTTTAGATCCTGGTTTAATTTTTGTTGATAAATATTAACTGTCAACATACGAACTGGCCACTCCCACATCTGCTTGTCTAATTTTGGCTCCGGCTAGTAGGCGAATGTATTGAATACGCGGAATAATAACGTTAATAATGTATAAATATAATCCTCACTTGTCTTTCAGTGGCATTCCGAAAGTAATGTGTACAAAAACAATCAATAATCAGCATCACAAAAGTTGCCACCCCGTCTCCCAAACCGTCGTGTCAAAACTTCAACACAAAACCCGGATGATTTACACACAGTTCACACAATGGTAGCATAAGAAATGATCATAATATCAATTAAGAATCTACATTACCCGTTCATCATATGGAGATCTTTCAACGCACGCAGCTTCGGCCCTAAATCCGTAATATCTGATTCACGTTGTCACAAGCAACACAACAAGTGGTCTTCTTACTATCCAATATGGCGACCTCCCTTACTCAAGAAAAGCGCCATCGTCATAGAACAAAATATAAAGAGAAAGATAAGCATTGACCATTCCTGTAGAGTTACATTTCCTCTAGTTTATTCTTCTATCAAAGCATACTTGTAAGTTAGGAACGAATTACCTTACGTGAACATGTACTTTATTCTAGCAGACCGAAACATCATCAGATGTTTGTATTGGCTGTCATCTGTTGTTTAACACCAAATTAGGAAAACAATAGACAGTTGCCATGCGTAATTTCACTTGCGCTTGACAAAATAAATACTATATACATTTCAGCGATCAAATTAAATAAAAGTATTTAAATATGTGACGTTTTCATTAAAAAAAACAATCAAATAGTAATTCATACTAATTTGTGAGGAAATATATGTGCGTAATCATAAAAAAAAGCAGAAAAGTAGCACAACAAATTCACGCTGGTTTATTTATCTGCGTTTATTGACGCAAGATAAAACAATTGTCACGTCTTTCTTATTTGATAGATCATACAAATGCCCGCATTCAATGGTCTCGGATGGCAAGTGCATCTGGGTATATTTATTATTGAAACGTGTTATTGAGATATAGGCTCTTTTGGCCAGGGAGGACGCCAGAAAGAGTGAATTGTCACTAGAGTGCGAAATCGTTAAGTCTCGGGGGGGGTCTCACTCTACACACACACATACAATACAATACAATACAATATATTTATTCATCGTTAGACATTGTACAATGCAATAGATGTCGTCAGTTATTGGTTACATATTTGTTATTGTATATATGTAAATATATAATTATATATAGAGAGAGGGATTACATGGAACTCCAATATGTTATAGATACTAATATGAGAGTATATGCATATATAAAGTAAGAGTACATAGACATTAGACAATTATAATATTAGTGACGATGAAATAATATAAATATGGCAGTGGCAATATACACAACAATAATTCATAAAACAGGAAATAAACAATACAATACATTCTAGAATATTAAATCATTTTTGGGATGGATTTCAAATTCTTCTAGATTGTAGAAGACCTTTTCTTTTAACCATATTATGTGATATAAATATTTGTAATGTTATTAAATATAAATGTAAATTACTAAATATTTAATTGATTGAGTTGGTGTTTTAAGTCCACTTTATGCACAATAAGGCTAATTAGGACTGGACCTACAGTTTAAAGTGGGATCCGAACCACTATGTGCCTCCACCGGGTATCGAACCCGGGACCCCTTGATTACAAGGCGAACTAAATATTTACAAACACATTATTATTATTATTATTATTATTATTATTAAATAAAGGGAATTAATATGTTACTTTTATATATTTCAGAGAAAAAAATAATTCCCTTAATAACTAGTTAGGGATGTCAATAAATTACAAAATAGTTGGATTTTTTATGTATAAGTTCTTGGATTCTATTACTTACAAGTAAATTATTTATTATATTTATATTTGTCTTACATTACTGTTTTACTTTTATCGTGCGTATATTGGTATTCGTGTAGATATGTTTGTTAATTATCTATTTTGCAGAGAGAGAGGGGAGGGGGGACCATGACAACCACACTACTATGTGTGCACTTTCGATTTATCATTTGTAAAGTATATTTGAAGTCAAAAATTATAGCTGTTGTTACAACAAATGCTCTCCTCCCTCGGAAATTTTTGGTGATTTTTGAGGACAAGATTGTCGGCGAAGGGAAATACCTCATACGTCCTGTCCCCCTCCCTCCATTATTTCGCACCCTGACTGGCACACCACCCAGTTGACCAGACCGCCCCTGCCGAATACCAGCAAGTAAGAAATTCAAATAATAATAATAATAATAATAAAAAAAAACTCCAGTGGTGTATTTAGCGGGGGCACATGCCCCTCAAAAGCGATTATGAAAAGTGTTGACATCACTCTATCCCCACGAAGATAAACATGTTCGAGCAACAGAAAACAGAATCCTGCAATGATATCCTGGTACTATTATCGTATGAGGGAAACACCTACGAATCATATATTTCGGACTTCTTTACATTGCTAACGTGTTATTTTCGAATGTGGAACATTTCCTAAAGTGAAATAATGCATATCAATGTCTATTTCTTCTATTTACGAGTACTTACTGTTACTTGTTGTTTCGAATCTGTAACACATTATGGCCGTGATAGCGTACTGGTTTAGGGGGCGTTCTGAGAGTGTTTTGTCGATTTATGCAGTGTTGCAATCTGGTTCACCGGAAAATATCTACTTTCGTGCCCGGATTTGAAATTATGCTAATACGTCGCAAACCATTGACGTTAGCCCCACAAAGCATTGACATTAGCCCCAAAAAACATTCACGTTAGCCCCAAAAAACATTTTCCGTAAGGTTAGGTTAGGTTAAGTTAGGTTAGGCAAGCACAGTTAAAAAAAAATTAAAAATACTTGACACGTCATGTTCTAGTGAAAACACGGCGAGGCTGAAACACTGGCTACGGGGTTGCATCATCTTAACACACGGAACATTGCACTCTCATGCAGAAAGCAAATGGCGGGAGCAGAAACAGCGTGTCAGACAGATTTTCGCAGAAAACAACACGCATTCACATTAAAATGGATCAAATCTACATTCAGGAACTTCCACAAAGCTAAAGAAAATGATTTCCGTAAGTACTTTCTCCTGTAAATTTGAAGGAAATTTGAAGGAATCCGTTTCCCTCATACGATAATGTTACCCCTAACCTAACAGGCCTAACCTAACCTAGTAGGCATACCTCGTCCCCGTGATGGTTTGTGGGGCTATCGTGAATTTTTGGGCTAACGTCAATGGTTTTTGGGGCTACCCGTGGATGGTTTGTGAGAAATAACGAACAACAGTAAGTACTCGTTAATGTAAGAAATATACATTATTTTCGTTAGAAATTCATTATTTCACATAAAGAAATGTTCCGCAATGCAGAATAGTACGTTAACAATGTAAAAAATTGCGAAATAAATCATTGATAGGTGTCTCCGGTATAGTAAAGTAGTACCAGGTTAGGTTCCATTAGCACTCATTTCGTTCAATTTAGCATATACGGACAATACGAGAGCGTAATGTGCTCTCATGCTGAAAGCAAATGGCGGCAGCCGCAATAGCGCGTCGGAAATAGATTTTCGTAGAAAACCACATGCATTCGCATTAAAATGGATCAAAACTACATTCCCGAACATCAACAACGGTACAGAAAATGATTTGCGTAAGTACTTTCTCTTGTAAATTTGAAGAAATCCGTCTCTGGTATAGTAAAGTGTTACCCGGAAATCATTTTCTTTAGCGTTGTGGAAGTTCCTGAATACAGATTTGATCCATTTTAATGTGAATGCGTGTTGTTTTCTGCGAAAATCTCTGTCCGACACGCTGTTTCTGCTCCCGCCATTTGCTTTCTGCATGAGAGTGCAATGTTCCGTGTGTTAAGATGATGCAAGCTCGTAGCCAGTGTTTCAGCCTCGCCGTGTTTTCACTAGAACCACGTGTCGAGTATTTTTTAATTTTTTTTTTAACTATGCTTGCTTAACCAAACTTAACCTAACCTAACCTTACGGAAAATGGTTTTTGGGGCTAACGTGAATGGTTTGTGGGGCTAACGTGAATGGTTTGTGGGCCTAACGTCAATGATTTGTGGGGCTAACGTCAATGGTTTGCGAGGCTAACGTCAATGGTTTGCAACGTATTAGCATAATTTCAAATCCGGGAACAAAAGTATGTATTTTCCGGTGAACGAGGTTGCAACACTGCATAAATCGACAAAACACTCTCAGAACGCCCCCTAAACCAGTACGCTATCACGGCCATAATGTATTACAGATTCGAAACAACAAGTAACAGTAAGTACTCGTAAATAGAAGAAATAGACATTATCTCAGTTAGAAATACATTCTTTCACCTTAAGAAATGTTCCGCATTCGAAAATAACACGTTACAATGTATTCGGTAACATTATCGTATGGGCAAAACGGATTCCTTGAAATTTCCTTCAAATTTACAGGAGAAAGTACTTACGGAAATCATTTTCTTGAGCGTTTTGGAAGTTCCTGAATGTAGATTTGATCCATTTTAATGTGAATGCGTGTTGTTTTCTGCGAAAATCTCTGTCCGACACGCTGTTTCTCCTCACGCCATTTGCTTTTTGCATGAGAGTGCAATGTTCCGTGTGTTAAGACGATGCAACCCCGTAGCCAGTGTTTCAGCCTCGCCGTGTTTTCACTAGAACCACCTGTCGAGTTCGGAACAAGCCATTTTTTCCGAATTGGTGTCACTTATCGCACAACATTGTAGCAACATTGTGTTCCGACGTCACAGGAGAGAGGTTTTTTATATTTTTTCTTTGTAATTATGCTAATGGAACCTAACCTAACAGGCCTAACCTAACCACGTAGGCATTCATCGTCTCACGTCTGACGTCTGACGTCAATATTCAAGGTTGGAAGGAAGAGAATTACGAAAGAAAGAAGGTTCCTACCCGAATGGGTGTCACTTATCGCACAACACTGTAGCAACATTGTGTTCTGACGTCACAGGAAAGTTTTTTTCATGTTGGGCAATACAAAGGTAACGCGTCTGTTAGCGAAAATATTATTTTTTCTTTGTATTTATGCTAATGGAACCTAACCTAACAGGCCTAACCTAACCACGTAGGCATTCCTCGTCTGACGTCAATATTCAAGGTTGCAAGATGGTTGTGCGTAAAGGAAGAGCATTAACAAATTTCGAAAGAAAGATGGTTCCGACCCGAATGGGTGTCACTTATCACACAACACCCTAGCAACATTGTGTTCTGACGTCACAGGAGAGACCTTTTTCATGTTAGGCAATACAAAGGTAACGCGTCTCCTAGCGAAAATATTATTTTTTCTTTGTATTTATGCTAATGGAACCTAACCTAACAGGCCTAACCTAACCACGTAGGCATTCCTCGTCTGACGTCAATGTTCAAGGTTGCAAGAGTGTTGTGCGTAAAGGAAGAGCATTAACGAATTGCGAAAGAAAGATGGTTCCGAATTGCGGAAGGAAGATGGACAATGAACGTGGTAAATCGCAAGGTTATTTCACAAGTTCTACACGTAAATGCGACGTATTAGCATAATTTCAAATAGGGGCACGAAAGTAGATATTTTCCGGTGAACGAGGTTGCACCACTGCATAAATCGACAAAACACTCTCAGAACGCCCCCTAAACCAGTATGCTATCACGGCCATAATGTGTTACAGATTCGAAACAACAAGTAACAGTAAGTACTCGTAAATAAAGAAAATAAACATTATCTTAGTTAGAAATGCATTATTTCGCCTTAAGAAATGTTCCGCAACACGTTAGCAATGTAAAGAAGTCCGAAATATATGATTCGGAGGTGTTTTGCCCATACGATAATAGTACCATACATTCTTTCACCTTAAGAAATGTTCCGCATTCGAAAATAACACGTTAGCAATGTAAAGAAGTCCGAAATATATGATTCGTAGGTGTTTCCCTCATACGATAATAGTACTTGTATATATAATGAACTCGCCTTTTCATGACATTGCTAAGCTTACCTCAATGGACGATCTAGGCTTCTTCCATATTGACGCTTCCACATATCACTACCTTTATACCTCTTCAAACTTCGTTTTCTGCAGACACCAGCCATTTCACGGTAGTCCATTTTGAAACCGTATTGGCTCGACAGTTTTGTAAAAGTGGTAAAGTCAACTATTTTCCACTGTAGACACACGCACCTAAACCACTTGCAGCCAACAAGACTTCTGGTTCAACGTCCAACAGCACAGCTTGCCACTACCTGTTGGGAAACAATTGGAACAGAATTGTAGATAAGCAAAGAAAGTGCACAACAATGAGAAACTTCGTCTTTTGTGTAACGGGCAAGTACGCAGTTATATATTTACTGCTGTGTTGGTTCTTGATATGTTAAAATTCAACTATTCTCAGGGGCGGATCCAGAAACGTTTCAATGGATGTGTCTAGGATAGTAAAAATTTTTACTGTAGAGGAGACCAGGGCAAAATGATTCCTCTAAGGTATATTAAACCATATTTCGCATAAACATTACAATACAATGAAGACAATTACACATATGTTTTCGTGCATATCTCAACTATTACTTAGAATTGGTTAGGAATTTTTAAATAGGAAATGTAACACAGAATAAATACAGATATAAGATGATGCAAACGATCATTTTGCCTCAGGTGTACTGGGCAATATGATCCCCTATTTCTTAGGTATGTTACAACAATGCAAATGCCTTGTCAAAAGAGAAGAAAACTAAAATGTTACTTTAGAAATGAAAAATAAACATCTATAGCACTTTATACATTTAATTTTCTTGGACTTGGCTTGAATTTTCATATATTACTTATAGAGAACACAAATAAATTCAATGTCATCATCCACTCCAGCACATTGTTGATGAGCCCATTGTTTACACATATGACACATAATCCAACCAGACCCTATGATTAGGGGGGCAAAAGCCTTGAAAGTTCAGATGGGAAAAGAAAACCTAATTTTATCTCACTGTTCTAGTTATATTGCATTGATGGGGTATGCGTATGTGTGTGTATATATATAACATATTATTTTAATAAATTACATAATCAATTCATCCGACCCATAACAAACCAACAGCAAAAATGATATAAATTGTCTCTGAAATGTGCGCGCTCCTTTCCTCAAAACCAAACCGTTTATAGCAGCAACTGTCTGAAGCACTTAGTTGTTCTTATTTCTCTCTGGTGATTTACAATGCATTACAGAAAAAAAAATTGCGAACGAAGCGAGCAAGAAAAATTTTCAATCCAAAATTTTCCAAATTGAAAACAGTATTGATTTAAAAGGGCGCAAAAATTTCATGCGACACCAAGGCATTCTCTTTTGCAATTTATCTCATTCAAATTCAAATTCAGGGACAAGTTCGGCCGCCCCCTAATTACGGCTATGAATTTGTCAAGACTAAGATGAGCAGATATTGCGAAATGTATTTTTATTTGTATAAAATTTGAAGTCAAGGGGGCAATTGCCCCTCTGTGCCTCCCTGCAGGTCCTCCTGGCCGTCTGGAAGAAATAATGGAAGAAGGACGTGAAAACTAATTCCATCTTGAGTATCCTTTTGTCCTGCTACTCTTAGATTCTGCTAGTCTTGCTTTCTTTTACTTCAATGTTTGCCCCACTAGAATTGATTTCCATCCAAGGTTGGGATGAGGCAATGCCCCTCTGCCCCCTTGTGGTTGCGCCAGTGCACCCGCTTCCCCCGTAGTTGCTTTGAACTTTCATCGGCTTCAAAATATTTCATTTTCTCCTATAATATCGTTTAATAACAGTGACAAGATTCCTCTACACTAAATTTCTAGGTGAAAGTATAATAATGTAGGGGCATGGAAAGTCTTAAAGGGGACATGGATGGCCACACCTCCTCAACCCTTCGAAAACGAATGTCAACCTAAAAGTATATATTTCACATTAGTATTTTACATTAATTATTATGTAATGGGGGACGACGCAAGAATGCGATAGTTTCAAATTCAAGTGGTGTTTTTTTGAGGGGGCAGCACTATTATCGGGCTAATATGCCTCATGGAAAAAAATACCTTGCTTGTTCCTTCGTGGAAATAATCTGCGAACGTCCGTGAATAGGGCGCAACGCCCCCTTGCTTCGCCCCCGTGCGCACGCCTATGATTGGAATTATCATTATCACTTTCAGAACACTTCTCATCCTTACAGGGATCATCAAGCCCCAGTTGCTGTTACCACATGAAACACAATGCCATGATAAAACTGCATCTTAAATAGACAGGACAAGGCATATGCAAGTAACCCTATTATACTACAACACCTAAATACGTACTAAACAATCACTTCTCTTACATCAAGAGGTCTTGCAATAACATGTTTGCCGCAAATTATAAACAAAAGATTGTGAGTGAAACAACTAACTCTTACCGACAGTCTTTACCTCAATAGGGATGGCCAAACGGATCCGGATCCGAGAGTTTCGTATCTCAATCCCATTATAATATTACCACACCTTAAAGGGTATTATGATCTTCGATTACAAAGAAATTTTTCGTTAGTCCTACAAGAATTTTTTTCAAGTGTTGTTCCTAAAATACTTCGCTACGCATCGGCTAACACACTCGTGCACAAATGTCAGAGGTGATTTTGTAAATGCCATTGAAACGAATATGTATTCATTCGAATGTATTGGAAATGAAAACACACATAAATGTGAGACATTCCATTCCAGGATGAAACCTTTAACACATATAACAAGATAGAAATGTTATACCAAAATTATGCAATTGTTCTACAGTTACAGTTTTACAAATTAAAATAAAACATTATAATATATGCAGTGTTAAATAATTACAAAGTGTAAGACTAACAAGGGAGGTTATCTAAGTGTCCCCCTCCGATTTCCATGAAACTTGGCAGTATAGTGTTGCCCAAAGGAAGAATTACATGTTTTTTTGTTTCAGCTAAAAAACGGTTTTAGGGGGCAAAACCCCCTCAAATGTCAAGATGAGGACAAATTGAAGTGAGGATCGGACCCCTGTGTCCCCCTCCGATTTGCATGGTACTTGGCAGGTGTGTGTATAAACGGGCCCAAATGAAGAAATGCGTGTTTTTTTTTTTGTTTCGGCTAAAAAACTGGTTTTTTTTTGTTTCGGCTAAAAAACTGTTTTAGGGGGCAAAACCCGCCTTAAATGTCAAGATGAGGACAAATTGACGTGGGGATCATCTGACCCCTGTGTCCCCCTCCCATTCTCATAAAATTTGACAGATGTATAGAGAGGCCCTATGCCCCCTGTTTCTTCCTATGCCATATTTACGTGGTTTCGGGGTCAGATCCCCACTTCAATTTCTCCTCATCTTGACATTTGAGGGAGGGGGGGCTCTATACATATGCCAAGTTTCATGGAAATCGGAGGGGGAGACTTAGACCTCCCTTGTAAGTGTATTAATTAATTACAAATCGCGCACGCGCGCACACACACTATATATATGTGTGTATGTATATTATATATATATATGTATATTAGCAGGTAACAATATGTTATAAGCACATTCTTACTTTCCAAAGAAGCGCATGTGGGATGGCAAAACGGATCCTTATCCGAAAATTCCGGATCCGGATCCGAAAGTTCTGGATCCGGATCTGAAAGTTCTGGATCCGGATTTGAAAATTCCGGATCCTCGGATCCGGATCCGAAAAATTTTAGAATCCGGATCCAACCAACCGGATCCGGATTTCGGATCCGCTAGGGTCCGGATCTGGCCATCCCTATACCTCAACTGAAGAGGTAGTACATGAATTGCTCACATCATAGTACCTCTAACCGAGCAGAAATTACAACGCGTGACGAATCACCGCAGCTAGAAATAGTACTGAGATGAGACTTTCTGCCTTTGTAGTGTTTATCGACTTTGATAAAGGTACGCTACAAGTTTATTCATGTTAAAGAGAGCAGTGGAAATAATTGATTGATTGATATGCTATATTTTACTTCGCTTGTTGTGTCACTTTTGGCTAATTTGCGAAGATGGGGATGAGTGATGAGATGAAATTGATGGATGGACACTCACAAACATCCATGCCCAGGCCAGGATTCGAACCCGGGTACAGTGTAAATGAAACGCTATTGTCTGTCGGGACTCCCCGATGGCGCAGTGGTAGCATTGTCGCCTTGTAATCAAGGGGTCCTGGGTTCGATTCCCGGTGGAGGCACATAGTGGTTTGGATCCCACTTTAAACCGTAAGTTCAGTCCCGATTAGCCTTACTGTGCATAAAGTGGACATAAAACACCAACTCAATCAATCAGTCAAACTCTAGATATATATATAATTTCTGTAATTTAAACGCTACTATTTTTAATATGAGTTCATCATATAAATCACGTTAGAAACAGAATAACGCCGGAAGGATTTCGTGAAATTATTGCACTTACAATTGTCAAACTTCGTGTCGAAGTGATTAGCATAACACAGATAGGATAAAAAGGAAATCGGTGCTGAAGTGTTTTCACCTGAAATGTATGCAACCTAGCACAGCGCTTACAAAAAATATATAGACTTCAAACCAGAACCATAGGTATGGAGATACGACTGAGACGAGAGTATAGCTCCATTCTTGAAGTAAATGATATTCTATTTGTTTCAATTTTGTCTGAAATGTTTATGCTATAAAAATATCTCAATGGTAGGAAAAACTGTCGTATTGTCATGTGCCAAAAGCTGAGAAATGTGTTATTTGGTCCCCCATGAAAAATGAATGTCCACCTAAAAAGTATATATTTCACACATAATTTCATATGTCACAGTAATTAATGTTAATTTTTTAAAGGCATCGAAAGGATATGATAAATTCAGACTGAAGCAGTTTTTCTTGAGGGGGCATCACTATTTTGGGGGGAAATATGCCTCTTTTGCAAACCCCCCCCCCATGGAAAAAATTACCTCGCTTGCCCTGCCGTGGAAAAAAACCTGCGGACGTCCTTGGGGACGACCCCGTATTGCTACGACTCTGTTGAAAACATACACGCACGCACACACACACACAGAAAGAGAGAGGGGGAGAGAGACGCCAGGGATCCCCCCACCCAAGAGTCTCTTGCGAAAGAGGTAAAGTTTCATCACTGCCAGGGATGATCGTATACCCCCCCCCTTCCCACATACATAACAATATAATAGTCAAATTTAATAAAATTCAAATATTTTAACTTTTAAAAGCAAACTTATTCGTGACACAAGTAACGTTTCGTGCTATCTAATGTAATTCGTGAAATCGATAGCAACACGACTTTATTCTCAAGAAATGCTAAAAAAAGGCAGTCACTCTTGCATTAATAAATTTAATGTAAACGTTCATTGAATGGGAAAACTGCACCGTTATTTCAAGTATTCTCAAATTAAATTATTGCACAAAAAGACAGCAGATGATTTGTTTATGAAAATATTTAAATTTTCTGCAGTCGTGAAAGTTACTAATAACTAATAAACGGGTTTAAGAGGTAATCACAATTTGTGAAAAAATGAAAACTTAACACGGCCATTCATGGAAAGGTGTATGCTCAGAAGATATGACAAAAAGGAATGTGGAGTTTTTATATTTTAATGTTGAGTTATTGTTAATAATAATAATAACAATAATACGTAATAATGTGTATTTACACGTATCTCCTCCCCAGAAAGAGAGTGTAAAGGTATGGTAACACCCAGCTGACATCCAACAGAAAGTCACATCTCCCTATAACCGCATATACGTATTGTAATATCAATCACACATAAAATATACTTCCCATTTCAAAAGCTACTATCCAGCCTAGGCATGCACACAAAAATCTCGACCACACTGCTCTCTTTCATTGTTTCGATTCGAGGAACTATGTTGGTAATTATTTTCCTTTCTTCTTTGCTTAAATGAAATGTGCATGTTTCGTGAACGATTGGTGCACACTGTTGTCAAATTTTGTTGGTACAAAAAGGATCTAGGATCTGGCAGCACTGATAAACTTCGTAGCTGTTGAGGATACGTTGCTGAACTTCCACAAAACCGATTACGTCAATAAAGTCCTCACGCACACCGTCTTAAATTCTAAGCTCCTTTATTGAAAACAACGAGCTACAGGGATTACAGCTAATGAGATGATAAGCGGATTTCTATGTCATGCATGTTGCGCAAAATTGAGGAAATCTGATACCTCGCTGCGATAGAATTATTGTTTTTTAACTTCACATTTCCGAAGTTATTACTGCAATATTAGTTTATTTTTCAAACAAAAATGCAACGATGGTGGAGAATCTCGTGATGGAATTTGATCACCGGACCAAGTTTTATGCATTGATCTAGATGTGTGGAACAATCACTTTTAGGGCAACATTACACTACATCACTTGTTCTACAATGCATTATCTTGTGTAGGAAGGTAGGGGAGCAATGACATAACCTGAGTTAATCTCCAAACTTCCAGTTTACCTTCTTACAGTAGCTATAATTAGATACTTTACTTCGAAAAGCTGGGATGATGGATATCGTATTTCATTTGAGTGAAATCGGTCAATAAGTTTCAAGATGGTGAACGATACTTTAATTTCCCTATGTTATGAACGTTTCAAATTCTGCCAGCTGAGGCATGAGTTTTTGCCCCAAGCTACAGAATCATACACAATGGCAAAATTAAGGGATGAAAACTTTTAGAAAACAAACATGTGGAATGAATAAGATAAAAAGGGTATGATAAATGTGTGATTGATTGATTTGGTTTATTTTACTTCGCACTTCTTCCACTATTGGCTAATCGCGAAGTTAAGGATGAGTGATGATATGATGAAATTGATGAAGGGACACAAGTAGTATAAAATACAATATTATAAACTCAAGAAAGTATGAACCCCCCTCAAGCAGATTTGGCTATACTTAAAACAAGCTCAACATGCCCATATGAGCTTTTTGCTCAAGTGTGGAACCTTGTCTAATCCAAGATTTTTGTAAAAATGCCCTCGGGAATTTCCTGAGAAAGTATGACCCCCCTCAGATTGATTTGCCTACACTTATAAAAGGCACTTCTGTGAGATTGTTGTCCATAAATTTGTTAAAAATATGCCCCTCTTGTGCCCACACCTAAAACTACGCAAACGTATTAACACACACACACACACACCCACACCCACCCACACCCACCCACACATATTTACTTCCGGTCCACTTCCGGTCCACTTCCGGTCTACTTCCGGTCCACTTCCGGTCTACTTCCGGTCCACTTCCGGTCCACTTCCGGTCCACTTCCGGTCCACTTCCGGTTTAAGTTCAATTGGACACCAGGCTCATCTTGCATATCTATTATTAAAACAATGTATTGTGCAGAGCTCTTCTAGAATTGCTCTGTGACTCTTTCATTTCTTACATCATAAACATATGATTTTTCACCTATGAGAATAACACTACATATGGTGTCATCAGGTAAAGCCTCATGGAATTCACAGATAATTTTAATGTTTGTCCTGTCATTCACCACAACCTGTTTCCTTTTTGAAGTGTTGATGACAAACATGGGTCTCTGTGTTTTGAATTCATCTGGTGTGTAATACATGTCAGTATTGCCAGTAGTGACCCTTTTGTTTGCTGTAAATGCCTCATATAATTTGAGGAAATCATCCTTGGACATGTCTAAATTGTAATTTTCTCTAGGAAAAACCTCATTTCTGCCATTTTTAAGATATATGTTCTTGATGTTGCAGTTATCAAATTTACTTGAATTTTTTTCCTGATTATTGTGTCTTCCAGTCTGAAACAATACTACCACAAAATCCGGCATGTCATATTGTATGCTGGAGAATGAGTTTGTAGCATCAAATTCATAATAAGACCCAGATGCAGGCTTCTGTACACATTGATATGTGTAAAATTGCAGAGGAATCTGTGGATTTTTTATTATATCAGCTTTGTATTTAAGAGCATAACTGGCCTCATATTCAACAACTGGGATTCTTAACTCCATAGTCTGAATAATGCATTTGCCTGCATCAGGTAGGGTATTGGGCAGAGCTTCCCCTGTAGGGTTTAATGTGCTGTACCTCATCAAAGCATTGTTATCATTTGCAGCTCTTCTAAATGTAATTCTTAACCCGCCCTTCCACATAATATCTTTGTAATCTGAGAAGAATCCTGGCAACAGGCGCATGGGGAACAGCACAGTGTGGTTCTTGGTTAATATTTTATCACCAGCCTCAAATCCACCGATTCTGTAGTAAGAAGCCTCGGTTTTGGATAATTTTAGTGTGGCCAAAGCTGTGGAGGTAATGCCGGGATAATCCACTCTGTTTATAACAACACCATGCTTTCTGATCTCAATTTCAGAGAACAGATGCGGCACAAAATTATCTACCAATCTTATATTTGAATTTGCCGGATAATCTGTTCCATCGAGCTTTACAACATCAAATTTGATGTATAGATCTGCTCTGTGGGGGTGTATAAAGCCATCCCCTACATCAAGATCAACCTCAATTTCTGTGTTGGGTTGATTTAAATTTGCAAATGTCCTCCTGTTTGGGGGGAATGATTGTAGCTCATAACTCTCAATATTTTCCATTGTATGTATTTTTATTTAAATGTTAATCTCTATGATAGCAGTTGTTGTGGCTCCAGCAAAATCAACTAATTCTTCTTTTTCATTAGTGACCATCAATTCAATATAATCTATTCTATTATGACACACAGGAAAATATAATGTTGGGGATGGATTGTAGATGATTGGCTCCATAAATTCAGAATTAGGTTTGAATGTTGCAATGATGCCAGTTTGTTTGTGAGTGCCTATGCCATTTGATTTGGTGATCATACCCTCAGCCACATTACAGTGAATATTCAGAGTCTCTATGGCTAAGAATTTTGGTATATTAAAAGCAGTGTGTTTGATGGCCGGTTCAAGTTTTGTGTTGTTCTCAAAGCCTAACAGCTCTCCTATAGTACCCAGATCTACCGTTTCTGTAGCAGACACAATCTCTACTCTGTGAGTGACAGAATTTTGACTTAACACTACACCTCTGGGTAATTGAGCATTTAGAGTGGACAGATTATATTGCCCTGGAGTGATGACAATTTTTTGATCCCCTACTGCAATTGTATTGTTGTGGTGTGTAATATTAGGGATCAAGTACATGCCGTAAAATGCTCTGAGAGCTATTGTTTTGGGATACACTATATCATCATGCAATTTGAGTTTCAATATTGAATTTTGGCTGGTGAGATGGAATACCCCCATGATGTTTCAGATACCACAAGGCTTTTTGAAAATCTTCAATTGATGGTTTATTTATTTGAGACATATATCTGAGAACAGATAAACACAAATGTCCGCAATTAACATCTTTGAAGTTTTGAACACGGGCATTATTGTAATAAAGATTAGCTGATTTTAGATATTTTACCAAATTTTCAGGTGGAACACCTCCAAATGAATCAAACACAAATGCCTCATTGTTTAAATATTTAAGATAACAAATCCAGTGAGTGCCCTGATTTTTGTACTCATCCAAATTAACAATGCCACACTCTTTGTTGAGTGGTTGTTCTGGTAAAGAATCAGACATGTACACACCTCTAAAATTTTTGATGCCCAGTGGCTTGATTAAAGCTTCAATATCTTGGTTTGTAAGCGGCTCTTGTTTTTTTTAAACTTATTCATGGCTCTCTTAACACCTTTGCCTTTTTTCTCCATGGCCAGGTTATGGCGCCTCTGCTCATCTAATTCTGCCTTATTTTTCTTGGCATCTATTACTGTTTTTTGCTATGGCAGCTGATCCCCCAGCCAAGCTCCCAACAGCCCCGAGAGCAGCTAAGATGGCCGGGATAGTAAATATGAAACCCCCCACATGTGATTTTTTTTCTTGATTGCTGTAATTTTTTTAATTGGGGGGTACTAAGCAACAATTTCATACCATGTCCCTTTGCAAGACAAGAGCTTTTTTTCTTGCGCTGCTTTTTGGTTAAAAGGCTATCAATAGTTTTAAGAGATTTGAGACCTGCATAAGGTATTTGATACATAACACCCTTGGCCTTCATTGTAGGTTTATTATATACATATTCACAACCCCCACCCCAGTTTTTGTTTGGTGCTCATAGCTATGGTGGTTCCCAATGCTGCTATTTTTTCACTCAAAGAAGCATCTTTGCTTACAAATCTACCAAATGCAGCCTCTTCTAATTTCTTGTCTGCAACATGTCTCTTGTCAAGATCAGTATGTGTGTTGTATGCTATGTCATGGTCTCTACAAGCAGCATCTAAAGGATTTACACCAGGATCCCCTCTGTTTAATCTATGATCCAATTTTGTGCCTGGACCACAATACTGATAGCCTGGAATGTGTAGTTCAAATGGCAGCTTGTTTATAATGTCATTAACAAGCCCCCGACCCTCAGAAATATTCCAAAATTTAGGTGGTAGAGTATTAATAATTTTTATGAGATATCCAATCCCCTTAGGGTCATTCACTATAAAATTAGACAATTTTGTGCTTATCATGTCCATAATTCCAACCTTTTCATTGTAAAAATTGTGGTTCCCAGCATTTTCCTCCCCAGCTATCACCAATAACCTATCCACAAGTTTCCTGACATCATCAACCCAGACAAATTCTTTAGGCAGGGTGTTGTATTGTTTGATTCCACTGCCAGTCTTGATCTGTGACCATATGGGCTTGATTAAATTATTGTATTTTGCCCCACTGCTAGACTTGACTCTTTTTTGTGTGGGATCATTGTTCTGGTATAGAGCATCTGATTTTATTAATATTTCTTTGTAATCCTCATAATCTTGCTCTGTATAGCTGCCAGGCCTTTTCCTAGTCATCAGTTCCCACAATCCAGGTGTTCCGGGGTACTTAACAAAAGCACCTTTTTCTCCGAGACGAGATTCTGAATAAACAATTATATCATCTCCCATAAATGTTACTCTAAAATTGCCAATTCTATGTATGATGCTACCATCAAGCTCTGTGTCAGCATATAAGCCAAACACCTCATCTTTATTGTCTTTAGGTGTGGTTAAATATTTTTGAGCAAGAAGACCCAATTCAATAGGATCCTGAGTAGCTTCAATTCTTCTAGGAGCAACAGGACTAGGTGTATGAATACTGGAAAGTGGGGTGAATGGATAATCTAATATGTTCCTTGCAGCTACAGGTACAAGCTCTGTGATCAAATCTTGATTTTGCTCTGTAACAGTTTTGATATTCTTACCTAAATTATTAATAGCATCAATTACAGGCTGTTCTGTTTGTTTGTGTTTTTCATAAATTCCACGGTTCTGTGATTTCCATCCCTTGAATCTTTTTACAAGATAATCTCTTAATTTAAGATCGTCAATGATTGGTCGTTTCATGGTTGTTTATATACGTCTCTACGTCTAGAAAATCGTTGATTTTATTTCTGTATTTGCCGCTACTGGGTGTTCTTGTCATATCAATTGTGACAAACCCATAACTGTCCTGGTTCCAGCACTTGCTGCAAAATTTAGAAAAATCATTGTAGCTCAAGTCCCCACCTACATATTCATCATGTATGTGTTTGAGGTTGGTATGATCTTGATAAAAAACACATATAAAATTGCTGTTGTCTCGGATCAGCTGCTTCGGTATTTTAGAAAAAGTCTGTGCCAGGTAGAAACAATCAATGTTTTTGTGCCGGCCCTGTGTAAAGAAATTTCTAACCTTGTTTTGATTATCCAGTATAATGTCATCAAACACAACAACAGAATTATCGAGACATTCATGGAGTGGCTTAACATCTGGTACAAAAGTGGCTATATCCAATCCATCATATAGCTTCATCAGCTGCTGATATTTTAATTGTTCCAAGCTCTTAGAGAAGATATACAAGTGCCTGTTTTTCCAGTCTAACCAGTTGGGTGCCAATAAAAAATTATCAACCATTAGTGTAGTTTTACCACAAGCAGATGGCCCAACAATAAGACATCTAATATTATCAGGCAGCAAGTTGCCATTTCTCTTATTCTGTTGTTCAGGTTCTGGCAGCCTTTTTATAACATCCCAGGTGCTCATATTATCACTTTGTCTGCATCGATCCAGCTGTTTTCCGGATGACCTAGCCATTTGACAAGTAACTTGTTGCCTTTTCTGCGGATGATTTTTTCTATGAGATATGTGTCAGGCTGTTTAGTTTTGCTGAGTTCTTGTTCATAGAACCTGCCTTTGAGAATTTCTCCTCGGTGGTCTTTTATTATATATGTGTTAAGGGTCCCGGGTTTAACTTGAACCACTGTAAATAATTCAGTACTCCAGTTTCTTGTAAAGCCTCTTTTGAATAAGTGCTTATATTTGCTGATTCTTACTTGATCACCCGCCCTGTATTTGGCCCTTCTTGTTGTTGGCTGGTATTTAGGATAATAAACAGTCCTGATCAATTTTTGCTCATCAGATGAAGTTACTTCAGAGGGTTTCATGTTGATTGTGGAATGGACAGAATTGTTATATTTATGTAGAAGTTCTGGAAGAATATTAAGCCATTTATAATTACCTTGAAGTGTAAATTGTTTATACATAAGATTTTTTAGGGTTTTGTTGAATCTCTCTACAATTGAGGCCTTGAGATCACTGTAACTCGAGTAATGTTTTATTGCCTGGCTTTTAATAAATTGTTGGAACACTGAATTATAAAATTCTTTGCCATTATCTGTTTGCAAATAGCGCGGTGATCTTCCTGAATGATTGATGATTGTCCTGATGGCTTCTGTAACACATGTTCCAGTCTTGGATTTGAGTGGCACAGCCCAGGCAAATTTTGAAAATGTGTCTATGACAGTGAGTAGATACTTGTAGCCCTTGTTGATTTTGTCTAAGTTTTTCAACTGTCCACTTGACAACTCAATCAAGTCGCTCTGCCATAAATCATCTATGCCTTTTGTGACTACTGGGAGTCTCTTAAAATTATGTCTGGCCTGTCTGTGTAATTCATCAACAACTAGACATGGTATGAAAACAAGAATATTGCAACTATGGGGTGTTCAGCAGCTGAGACTGCAGGATTTTCTAAATATAATTTGTCTCCTATTTGTATTTTAAATTCCAGAGAGCCATCATCTTCAGCATAGGCTGTTTCTAATGTATCGGGATCTGTAAAATCCTCTAACTCTACACTGGTGACCTTTGCTTTGTTCTCAGCATTTGTTATTGATAAGGTGGGGTAGTGGTGTGCCTGTGGCTGATGCCAATATTTGATCTTGATTGGTCTCAATGTGCCCCCAACAAAAAACTGGTAATAAAATTGTGCAGGGGACAGCATATATATTTTGCCACCTGGTGTAAATGGTGAATCATATTCTTTGTTGGGGATGCTGTACAATTCAAGAATTACTGTATGTTTTGGATTCTCGATTATGCCTGTTATTTCTTTTTCTGCTGTAAGCAATCTACTTGTTACAGATTCAAGGTGCTCATTGATGGTCCTAACAACATCATCATGGCCTGGCTTGATCTTTATGTCCACAATAAGTTTCTTGTATTGTTGCACAATCTCTTGAAGCTGGGTGGCAAAAACAGACAGAGCATTTGCTTGATTGGATTCCATGGTCCCTAGCTGTTGCTTGATATTAGCTACAATTTGTTGTAAATTTTCAACAACTGCCAATTTTGAATTTTGAGCAGTAAGATCATGGACCTGTCTTCTGATATCCTCAAACAGGGCATGCAGTTCATTAATATGTTGATTGGTTGGTAGAGTGGCCACTGTCTGAGTGAGATGTTTGATCTCTGCTTGGATATTCTTGATATCTTCTGATTTCAATATGTGATTCACTGCTCTCTTAATATTTTTAAGTTCCTGTGATGTAGGAAGATTTGATACTGTATTTTGCAAAGATTCAAGTGCCAATTTCACATTGTTTAATTCAGAAGCATCAGCCACATTTTGTATAGCATTTTGGAGCAGAGCTATATCTGCCTGAGTGGGTGTGGATTGTTGTAAAATTTCAAGTTTTGTTTGAATATCATCGATCAAGTGATGAAAATGAGATAGCTCAGATTCAGTGTTGAGGTTTTCAAGCTTTGTGATCTGTTGCTGGACACTGACAAGGGTGTCTACAATACCAGGCAGGCGGGATTCTAGTACATTTGCCAAATCACTTTGCACTGCTGCTATTGTACCCTCAAGATGGGTTATGGTACTTTGAATTTTTCCAAAATCTTCATATGTTTCAAGTTGCAGCTTAATATTTGCTACACTCCGAGTTATTGCATTCAAAGCATCAGAAGATGGCAAGTTGTTCATAAAATTTTCAAGTGTTTCAATTTTTTCTTTAACCTCGGCTATGGCATTGTGCAGAGGATCCAGATTAGGTATTTGGAGTGATTGAATCTGTTCCTTTAGAGTGGAAATCACTAGATCAAAATCTTCTTGTGATTTTATGCTTTTGACAATTGTTTGGAGCTGTGTCTGGACATTATTTATCTGCTCTTCCAATTGCTGTTTCAATTGCTCAGAGTTGGTGGTCTGGGTCTTAAATTTGGCTTGAAGAGCTGCTACAGCTTCTTCCAAACTTTGAAAATTATCTAATGTTGCCAGATCAGTATATTTCTGAAGCAGCACTTTGAGTTCAGAATCAATTTTAAGAAGAGGGTCCATGCATTGTGATTGTAAATTTGTAATTTCTAATTGAAGACTGGCATTGAGTGTGGTTTGTAAAGCTTGTAAATCACTTCTTAATTTCTTGACTCTGACATCAAGCATCAGAATCTCATCACTGTGATCTTCATGTCTTGTATGGCCAAATATATCATTAGGCATTTTTGTTTTAATGGTTATTTATTATAGAGTATCTGATTCTTAATTCTATAAAAAAGGGTATAAGCTTGTCATATGATCCAGGGACCTCAATATATAAGCAGTCACCAGCAGAAACAGTATATACAGTGCCAGAAATCATGTTTGAGTGCTTAATTCTATAAATATTTCTCCCTACTGAAATCTTGACATCACCCTCAGGGGTTGTAATAAATTGCAATTGCCCACCTACAGGTAATTGGTAATGATTTAAATTATTGTTAAATATGTACAATGTTTTGCCTGTTTCTTCATCAACATCTGTAAGTATGCTGTTCAGATGAATAATTAACAAGCCACTCAGTTTAGACAGCATATCAGAAGAGGGTTGTGGTGTTGGCAGGTCCATAATAACCTGTTTTTTGAACCCAAATAAGTTCATGGGCATGTTTATTTATTTCAAATCATGCTCTGTAATTGGGCATTGTTTGCCACTTATCAAGTCACAATGCCCCCAAGGTAAAGTATGTATGTCACATGATAAAATGCATCTCTTATCATCATGTGGGTCCAGAGCCACTTTTGTTACAATATTTGAAGTCAACAAGTGATCCTCACTCTGAATTCTATTTTCTGATGTTCTGATTGAATTCTGGGATTTGATGCAATTTTTATAATCTTCAAATTCAAGATCTTTGTCAACAGTTACTTTGCCAACGCCCTTAGCCTTTTTGGCAGCAACACCACTACATGTTTTAAAAGTATACACCTTGGCACTTAACCCAGCAAATTCCACAATAACATCACCAAGTGTCTCATCTTTTAACTTGCCAGGCACCTTTTTGTTGTGGGGTTGAATTCTTGTATGTTCACTGGTATCAAAGTATTGAAACAATTCAGACTGTGCAATATCTTGATAAACATCTTCTGTTTGAATATCAAGAACAAAACTATCCGTATCCATGTACATCAGTTTTACACGATCACCATAAAAAGGTTTCAACACATCATAATACAATGTTAACATATGTAATTTGGACAATTCCAATATCACAGCCCCTACATAAATAGGTTTATCAAATTTGATCTTTGTTTTCTTCATGTTGAAAAGTGCCATGTGCTCATCATAAATTCTTCTATAATTGAAATTAGGCTTTGCAACCAATTTTTTGCTCCGGCTGGGGTCAGTAATTATTTTAACATCGGTATGTTTTCTGACATTTTCAATTGTTTTGCCATAGACAGAATTCACCATCAATTTAAACAAGCTCTTATCAAATTGGCTCTTTGCAGATGTTCGAAGCTCTGTATTTGTATCAATGTATGGTTTCAACCATTCTGAGTGCCTGAACCTCAAAACTTTTCCAACTTTGGTCACTTGAACACCATGATTCATCAGGAACTGGAGGTTTTTGTAATATATGACATAGCCTTGTTTTGGCTCCAGTGTCATCATGAGCTTCTTCTGTTTAGAGCCAGGTGAGCACTGAACCTCGGGAATTGGGGGCAGATCAGAAAATTTATTGTGCAAATCATCAGGAATTGTCAGATCAGCCTCTAAGAATAGGCCATAATTACTGTCATCAAAATCTTTAAGATCTTCAATATTGAAATCTTCAACCCATTCAAGCCCTGCATATGGCAGTTTTTGCATCATGGCATGACCATAGAGGCTGTTTGCATCCACATACAGTATAAAATTTGATGGCCGTGCTGGATCATAATCAGGCAGCATAATATGCTTGTTATTTGCTCTGGCATATCTCTGGGAACATTGCACCATCCCCCCTCTTATACATTTCTCCATAAACAGATACATATCTTGATCTTGGATCAGATCCAATTGCATGTTCGTGTTCAAAAACATTGCAGACCATGCTAGGCCCGGGGCACTGTAAAAATATACTGGGTCCAGTCTATAATTTTGCATGGAAGATTTTCTGAATGCTTGCAATATATCAGCTAAGAGGGTGACATCAAGTTTTAAATATGCCATGTGGTAATCACCAAATGTCTTGCAATTTAAATTGTTCCACATCAACTGGGCATGGTGATAATCATCATCAGTGATTCCAGATCCTCTGATTTTGCTGTAAAACTCTTCTTGTGGTGGCAAAGAACACTCATCAAATTTAGAAAAATCTGTAACATAGTCATATGGATATACACCCTTCCGCCTAATTAATTTCAGGTCCTGATTTGGAAACGAAGCACGTGTGATTTTCAAGTGATCATCAGGTAATTGAGAGGCCAGTGTAGCCAGGCTAGCAGATAAAAATCTGTAAGAATCAAGAAATCTTAAGTGAATAGCAACACCATCAACTTTAATTATCTTGCTAATAGATATATATTTCTCATCATTTTCAGCTAAAATATTTAAATTCTGCTTGTCAAACCCCTCGTATCTGATCAGATGATGGAAATCATAATTGGATGCTCCATGGCAAAATATGGGGACAAATCTTGGTCTCTTGATCTTAATATTACAGCTATTACACAGGGCCATTAAGAATTTACCATCTGTATGAGAATGGTGTTTCACCTTGATATTTGTATCTGAAAATTCAGAATCACATACCGGGCATTTTTCTGCATTGTTGAAATCTTCAATCTGTTCCTCTGTTAAAGGCAACATAGGCTTTGATTTTAATAAGATGTTAGATGCTATGTCACGGCACTCATTTTCTATTCTAAGTGCAAATTCTTTGATGGCATCTGGTCCCATGTATGAATCTTTTTTAGTAACAACACCATCCTGTACAACCACATAACAAAAGCTGGAAGGTTCATGTAGCTGGTATGATGTACTTGAAGATTCTTCAGGATCTGGATTGCAGAATGCAATAGGTTTGACGTTCGATTCGAAATCACAGACAATATATGCTGGGTGTTCCAACGAGGCTTCATACTTTTTGAATTTGCAATTTTCACTTGGATTAGGCATCACCATATGAACAGGTTTATGGTTGCCACAGTATTTCAGATGCTCAATTAACTTGTTTTTAGCAATTTCTGCATTCACTTCCCGAACCCCATTCACCATTTTTTGACCATCAAATTCAGTTAAGCATCTTCTGCACAACTTAAATATTGTATGAGTTTTGTCTAGTTGTGTTCTAACTAAAGCTTCAAGATTATGTATCAGAGTATAATGGTATGTATCATTCCCTTCAATTAAGAGCAGATCAATCGGAATAGCAGATTCATCATCAAGTGTACTGATTCTGAGAGGTGCTATCAAGCAATTGCCAGTGGAACAAATAAATACATTAATAGATAATTGTTTGCCATTGAGGTGCCTGGCCTTTTTTTCAAATTTATCAATATTCTGAACAGACATTGGATATTCTAAACCCTCCATTGCATCGTCAAAATCATGTTCATGTTGCTTGTAATAAGTTATTCTCTCAGGATTCCTTGAAACTGGATACAAAGCAGCTAATATACACCACAAAAAGCATTTCGCGTCATTATTTTTTATATTGACCACGGCTCTTCTGTTTTTAATATTATCAGGTAATGGCACATAAGTGGAACCTTGTAATGGGCTGAATTCAGAAATATTAATATATAACTTGTGTGATGAACCGCATAGGCTCCATCCGGACTCTTTTGCCGCAAATTCAGAGTGTTTAGTGTTCAATTGTTCCATCAAATTGCTTATTATTCTGTCCAAATTTGCATTTGAATATACCGGTACAGTTTCTGTTATGTGGGGCTGTGTAAATTTTGTGCCATTTGGCTTCTTATATTGTGCAAACAATTTAAGGGTCAGCTTATAAGAGCCATTTTGTGCATTAAGAATTGCCTGGAGATCAGAATTTTTACTGTTCAAAAAATTCTGAATTCCACATCTTGGCTCTGATACAAAACGGTGATCTCTTAATTGGCCGTTAAAACTGCTACGGATAGGTTCATAGCGTGGCTGCTTTGCCGGTCCAGCATTAACAGGTGCTTCATGCTTTCTTTTCAGACCAGATGTTGATGATTGTGCAGAGCAAGTATCTTTATGTTTATATGTGAAATATTCCATGTTATATTCTCTATGGCATTTGGGGCAAATTATTGTGGGAGTTCTGTATTTGTCTGGGTTACAAATCTTTTGGTGCTTGGCCCAATTGGAGCTGGATATATTTTTATTGCACTGATTACAATATTTTTGATTCGGCATTTTTGTTGTTGTTTATTATATACAATTTCCTGGGATTCAAATCAAAACTCTATGCTGGATAAAAATATCAGCTGGGTTCAGCACTGTGCTTTGTATGTGTGTGTATGTGTGTATGTGTGTATACACTTAATATTTTTGGCTTTGGTATTTATATACAATTTCTTGGGGTTCAAATCAAAACTCTATGCTGGATAAAAATATCAGCTGGGTTCAACACTGTGCTTTGTATGTGTGTGTATGTGTGTATGTGTGTATACACTTAATATTTTTGGCTTTGGTATTTATATACAATTTCTTGGGGTTCAAATCAAAACTCTGTGCTGGATAAAAATATCAGCTGGGTTCAACACTGTGCTTTGTGTGTGTGTGTATGTGTATATGTGTGTGTGTATGTGTGTGTGTGTGTGTGTGTATGTGTATATGTGTGTGTGTGTTGATATTTTTGACATTGGTATTTATATACAATTTCTTGGGGTTCAAATCAAAACTCTGTGCTGGATAAAAATAGCAGAAATAGGCCACAACTTGGCCACAAGTGGACCGGAAGTAGGCAAACCGGAAGTGAACCGGAAGTGAACCGGAAGTGAACCGGAAGTGGACCGGAAGTGGACCGGAAGTGGACCGGAAGTAAATATGTGTGGGTGGGTGTGGGTGGGTGTAGGTGTGTGTGTGTGTGTGTGTTAATACGTTTGCGTAGTTTTAGGTGTGGGCACAAGAGGGGCATATTTTTGACAGGTTTATGGACAACAATCTCACAGAAGTGCCTTTTGTAAGTGTAGACAAATCAATCTGAGGGGGGTCATACTTTCTCAGGAAATTCCCGAGGGCATTTTTACAAAAATCTTGGATTAGACAGGGTTCCACACTTGAGCAAAAAGCTCATATGGGCATGTTGAGCTTGTTTTAAGTATAAGCAAATCTGCTTGAGGGGGGTTCATACTTTCTCGAGTTTATAATATTGTATTTTATACTACTGACACACGTACGTAGGCCGCAATTCGAACCTCAGTCTTTGTAGCACGGTGTGACTGTGGTGGTAAAAGTATTTATCCAAGATGTCAATCAGACGTCGTCAAAGTCAAAAGCGAAAATTTTGGAACAGTTTGTTTTAAGTCCACTGTATGCCTAGAGAGGCTCAGATAGGAAAGGACCTACAGTTTAAATTGGAGCCCATACCACTGTGTACTGTGCCCATAGCGAGGATCCAACCTAGTACCCCTCGATAAACGTAACCGTATATTATGGAAATTAAAATGTGGAAAGGGTTGGGAAAATTCTTTTAAATATGTGCCTAATAAGATTACATACATTAGAACAGTTAATATTTCCTGCTGATTTGCATTCAAACATCCAGGCTTCTATTCTAAAATCAAAAGCTCCAAAGGTATATTGTAACAAATGAGAATACAGCGGTCTTCCATTGCATGTTTGTGAACTATTTGCAATGGTGAAAAATACAACGTTAAATTCTCAGTTACAAAATTTCAACGAAAGATATAGAAGGATATTTCAATGCGACACGTGAAATACACGAGTTGCCTTTGAACCATCGCACCCTTTTTCCTTTCCTCAAATCAGAGACGTTCCTATGTCATTACGAAGGTCATAATTTATAAATATTTGCTCTCATTGTTCTTCTGCTGGAGACAGATTCTGATTCAGAACAAGAGAAATTGATTGCTACGAATCCTGCGGAGTTTCCAGTTCTGAATAACAAGGCTTGGTACAAAAGCATTAACCTGGATCTCCTGAAAACACAGTCTTAGCGATTCCCCTGCATTCTGAGGAAGCAATTAATAAACGCCATTATGGGGAATGGTGGCGCTGAAAGCGGCGGAGAGAAGGCGAAACACTCGGTAACATCTCTCGGTGGACATTTTCCCATTAACTTTCAATTGCTACGTCATTTTGAACAGCAATGACGTGGTCGTTTGTTACACCGTTGTAAGAAAGGACGGAGATTCAAGTAAAGCGAAATTCCAATATGATTCAAGACGTTTTCTTAGGAACTGAGGAGGCTCAATTGTGAAAAGGACAGTAATGGTGACGGGTGTTGGTTGAATGAGACCACGAGATTTTTCTTTGTGCAGGGAGTATAAATAACGGCTGAGAGTGCCACCAACGGGGAGTTTTATTAAAAAGACCGGGAAGTTTCTCCAACAGAGAATTAACCTACGTTCTCAGCTGCCATATTTCACCGTCATATTATAATGGCGCTCATGGTGCCGCAATTTTGGATCTCCTGCTGATTGTCTTCTCTTCGGGGTACATTACCTAAACCGAGAACGCACTATTGTTTAAAAGAAAACAGTGTGGTATATAAGCTACGCTACAAAAATGCAATAGGCTAGTAAACTATAACCAATGTTAAAATTGCGAACATTTTTAATGAACTGTCATTTTAATTCCTTGACACTATCGAGGAAAAAAAAATTAAAATCTCGTTCCAGAAAAAACTCTATATGGATTTATGAATGTAGTATTTATTCCCCTCCTAAATGCTTACATATATAACCTATTTGTATTATTTCACCTCGCTGAATACATAATGAACTTCCAAATAACGTAAATGAACTTTACCTGGTCTTATGTCACACTAATAATAAAGATCGTGTGACTCTGATCCTGATGTGAACTTGCACGGAAGTCAGTCGAATCAAGCTTTAGTTTTACGTATAGGTATTCATAGGTGTGCGCACGGGGGGAGGGGGCAGTTGCTCCCCTAGAAATATTTTCCACTTTTTTCGAATTAATCCAATACACATAGCTTCAAATACCAACTACGTATGGTATCTTCGTGAGAATTTGAAAAGAAACAGTGCAGAAACTTCTTCCATTAAAGTCCGTATCTGCATCGATGTCAGGTTATCATGTACCTGCAACATCCTTGCAATAATTACAATATATTACTATGACTGAAATGAAATGATATGTATGAAATATATAATTTTTGGTGGACTTTCATTTTCAATGGGGGCCGTGCGTGGGCCCTCTTTCTCCCCTTCCTGGAGGTCATATGTCTATCATTAACAAGATGGACTTGTTATGCTGACGCTGTGGCCATCAAACAATCATTCCGAAAATATTTGACAGCCTCACAAACCAAGGGTGCCAGCAGAAGGGGGCAAGTGGCACTTGACCCCCCCCCCCCCTTGTGATATTCGGAAAGTCTTCATACAATTCAAATTTTGAAATTGTAGCGCGAGAACATCGACGAGGGGTGCTATTAAAGACAACAGATTATGTGCCCATGGAAATTATTCTGCTGGGGATGCTCGATGAGAATTCTCTTAACTGGGGAAAAAGCATCACTCCACTGCACCCACACCACACCTCTGAGATAAAAATCTGCGGGCGGCCTTGTCACACACAAAAGTATCTGAAGGCGAAAGCAAAGGACTGCTTTATGTTAAGAGATATTAGCTAATTTTAAGTCCATTGTTATAGTTAGGAAGACTTTAAGTTTATAGTCATCACAGGTTTTCGTCAATGAATAACGCGAGATATCTTAAAGCCACTCTACAAAACCTACGTGAGGATGACACGTGGTACGAAACCAAATTCACACTGTTGAAATATGTAATGACTTGGATGTAGGAATTTCCTCGAGTCAAAAGAAAAAAAAGTATCTCACCGACTAGATGATACGTAACAAATATTAATTCCAGTTTAAATCAAAATTTAACTCAAAATCAAAAAATAAAAACGTGTCAATTAAACCTTATTTGTACGTAATGCATTTATACATACTAATTTTCATAAACTACAGTTGATTTGTGCGTAACCAACACACAACAATGTCACAGAAGTATACATTTCTTGTCGTTACAAAAACACAAGGTGAGTTTCAAATACGAAACAGGATAGGCGGACATGGAGGCGATCGGTCTCGAGTTGCGAGATAGACGATTGCGGTGCGGCGAAGGCAAGGAGATGCATGAAATCAGTGGAGAAAGATTGCGGGAAGTGGACGCTAATCTACTTAAAACCGAAATAGCTGCAGATTTACGCATCGCTTGCTTATACCACACCTTGCACAGTCATTAGTAAACGATATGCTATTTTAGACGATTTTTTTAAATTGGGTAATTAATCAACAAAACGCAGCCGTCAACAAGAGGAAAGATATGTAGATTTGGAGAAAGCGCGTCTTCTGGTTTCGGCAAAATCGTTCTGAAAAATTCTAGTTCACTATAGTGAAGTATAGTGTCTACTGTAGTATTTCAATATTAAAGTGTTCACTAATAAAGTGGTAAATGTAATGTATTTAAGATTCAAACTTTTAGATTCGTTAATTTATCACTTTGACAGAAATAATCTGTATTATATCTTGTTCCTCAAAATACTGTATATATAATTACACTATTTTAATAAAGAGATGACATGTTATCTAAATCTGACTTGTAAGTAATTCTCAATTATACACATTATTTTCCTTTCACCTTCACATACGTATAACTCATGTTCAACTGTATATGCAATCGTGTATGTGTGTGTTGTGCGAGTTTTAGTTTAAGAAAAGCATAAATTTTGTATAGATTCGGCTTTCCTATACTAAGTAAATATGAGTTACATTTCTGTGTGGGGATATGATATGACATACAAAAACAGTGAGATGGAAAGAGGTTTTTCTTTCCTCTATTAAACTTCCATTCAGGCTTTTGTTCCCCCTCCCCAAATAGAGGGTCTGCGCACGCCTATGCGTATATTATGTATTACGAGACCACTGAGAAGACTTACTCGTCGTGGCTGTTTTTAGAGAAACATTGACTTAAATGGAGGTCTCTTCGTATGACCACAAGATGGAGCCATCGCTACATCCCCTACTACAGTCTATTAAAGGCAGCGAACAATAATTGGTTGATGCAAGGTTCTCACTTTAGAGACAGCTACGTGGGAAAAATACAAATAAATAAATAAATAAGTAAACAAAACAGGAACTTACTAACTAAAGCAAATACTCGTCAAGCCTGAGTTGTTTTGTATCATTGCGCCCCACAGTTTCACGGTTGACTTTTTCAAACCACCCGTCTGGTGGCGTTTAATTAACCGTTGAGGTGTAAATAGAGAATTTGCGCATAAAATGAGGGAAAACACTGGTAAAACGAATTTATATTTTCTGGGTTTACTTACTTTAAAGCGAATACATTATTTTATACCTATTATTTTCCTTTACTATAATGTTACTTGAATTTCATAATGAACGCTTAAATGAAGCGAATGATACTTTTATCGTCATCATTAACATAGATTATTTCGTGTCATGCGATGTATGTTTCAATTAATACTCCGGCTCATTTACGCTCATGACTGTACATAGCAGTTTTAACGTTGTCCAGTGGTTTTGCTTTCTTCTTTACAGTGCAAGGCCTTAACAAAAATGAAGCACGAGGGACACATATTTCTTATAATAGCTTATACACATGACAAACTTTCAACTAAAAACAGAAATACTATTGGTTTAGGTTGGCATCAGCTGTACAGATCGTAAGTATAAAATATCTCACATTTCAGACGAAGTAAAGAGTAGCATATGCACATTTCTTCTTCACAGGTGTTTCCTTCACACAAGAGAAATGGAAGGGGACAAATAATGACAAAGGAACGCAACGATTTAAAAGAAGCCATTTCAGATATTGCTTTTTTGGCACTTTCCTACAGTTTTTTACAACACTGGAACTTCCTAGTCCTGAATCTAAGCGTGATTTTTTCCAGGGCGCACCTGTTTCTTTCCCTGTCAAGAGCACATTAAAAACATTTCCCCTGTAATGACGCGATGTTTAAAGCAACTTTTCTTCGTCCGTGACTTGAAAAGACGTTTCTCTCTAAAAAAGTTTCAACATAAAAGAAAAGTTCGTAACCACAGACTTGGGAGTGTCGAGATATGAAAGAAAAGCAAACAAATCACCAAGCGAGAAAACAAAAGAAGTTTTAGCAGGAGAAAGAGTTATGGTTTCTTACCGCTTCGCGTGTAGTTTTACACGATGGTACAAGAGTTGAATCATTTTTCAGTTTTGCTGGATTACATGCAACAACTTACTTCGTTGCTGTATGCTTGAAATACATTTCAACAATTCTTCACGCGATGTTTATTTAAATGCCACTGTATGTAGTATGAGAATCTTCCGCAAGAGGTCTCAAATGTAGACTAGTTTCGGTTTTAGTGGAGCAATGTTACCAAAAACAATCCCTTGTTGATTGAATAATTCAAATTTTAAAAGTATAACACAAAAAATTTGTCAAAGTTTTTCGAAGTCCATTTTATGCTCAGATAGGCTAATCAGGACTTGACCTGCAGTTTAAAATGGGATTCAAACCAGTGCTTGAAGTAGAAATTCCTTGATGGCGTAGTTGTAACGTCGTCGTCTTGCAATCAGAGTCCCGGGTTCAACAGCCAGCGGAGGCACAGTGGTTCGGATCAAACTTTAAACTGTAGGCTCAGTCCCGATTAACCTATCTCTGCATAAAGTGAACTTAAAACAAAAGCTAAAACTCAAAACTCTTAGAAGGGGGGAGGGAGGTGTCTGGTCCAGTTTGGGGAAAAGGAGGTGATGCTTGTATGATTCATCATGGTGACAATGAAGCGGGTGGGTAGACGTGTTTAAAGAAATTATCCTAGCTGGGATATATAGCATCATCACTTTCAGCAACGATTTGAACCACTGCGCAATGTGGCTCCACCAGGAATCGAACCCAGAACCCCTTGGTAATAAGGCGACAGCATTACCACTATCCCATCGGGAAGGACCTAAAAACAATTATTAGTAATAACTTGCATTGTCGATCGACTATAAATTTTAATTGGCTAAATGAATGCATTTAATTGATTAATCTAATATTAATTGATTTAAACATATTGAACAAAACCAAATGATATAATTTTAAATTCGATTTTTTTTGTAGATAATACAATGTAGTAATGTTTTTCTAGTATTTAAGAACAGCACACATTTTATTGATGTATTTCACAACTAATTGTGTTGTTGTGCTATGTAAGAAGAAAACAAGCACTTCGACTTGTCTACATCATCAAATGGCATAGAAATTTTGCTCTACACCAGATTCCCTCCATTAATTGCTTGATTAAACACATTTAATCAGTTATTCAAAGTTTAAATGATTGGTTAATCAGCTATTGTAATAATAGTTGTAAAAAAAATAGTATTAGACTAAAAAAGCACTTTCACTTGTGTTGTTTAGATAACCTCTATTCCTCCACACACCAGCAGTGGCTGCGACCTCTTGGCGGTAGGGAAACCATGACAGGTTTTTGTTGTTCTGATTTTAACTGAAAGCAAGATCTGACCATCCATTCTACTGACAAGGGTTGCTTCCCCATTTTATGGATCAAAAAGATTCTTCCCTTCTCAGTATCAATCCCATACATTGATATGGCTGCTTCCCTGGATTTACTGCTTCATTAGCATCATTACTCATGGCCTATTCCACACTGCTGTTGTAAGTGGTTTACATTGGTTATTGCTCACAAAATGGTGGTGACGCAGCTTTCCAAATACCTCAATGAATCAACATGTGCGGTGTAACATGTAGGGCCGAGCCGATCTATCGGTATCAGACAGTATCGGTTGGAATTCATCTACCGATACCAGCCAATGCTTTTCCGGCGTATTGGTTTTTCATGGGATCTGCAAATATGCCATGCGACACTTTTGAGAAGTCTATCATGAAAATTATGCAAAATTCAAACTTTTTTATTTTGCACAGAAAACTGAATTTTTTAATTTCATAATATCGATTTTAATATTCTGATGTAATTATTGAATATTCTAAAATAAATTTCTTGATGAATTCATGCATATAATTGGAGAAGAATATTTACACATCAATATCGATCAATATCTCAAATTTTAATTATTGTAATTTTCAAGTATCGGTATTGGTGAGAATTCATATGAGTATCGGTACTGGTTCAAAGTGGTATTAGCTCAGCCCTAGTAATATGTGTATGGAATGTACGAGGGGCAGTCAAATGAAAACCGAGCACCCGCTACAAAGTGACAATGGAGTTTGTTTTATTCAAAAGTAATTGCCACAAGTGTTAAGACATTTATCCCACTGGGAGACGAGATGATCAATTCCAGTCTTGTAGAAAGAGGTAGGTTGCTGACGGATCCACAACCTCACCCACTGTTGCACTTCCTCGTCCGAATGAAACCGACGTCCACAAATGACTTTTTTCAGGTCACCAAAAATGTGGAAGTCACAAGGGGAAAGATCGGGGCTGTACGGAGGATGTTCAAGCGTTTCCCAGCCAAATGTCTGAAGCTTATCCCTCACCAGATTGGCAGTATGGGGATGGGCATTATCATGCAAAAGGATGATTCCATCCGACAGCATTCCAGGGTGTTTTGACCTTATTGCACGTTGCAGTTTCTGCAATGTGTCTGCATAGCGCTGCGCATTGATTGTGGCTCCACGCTTTAGGAAGTCGACAAGCAGAGGGCCCTTGCAGTCGAAGAAGAAGCTCATCATGAGCTTACCGGAACTCGTATGGACAGCCTTGGATTTCTTTGGTGGGGGAGAATTGACGTGTTTCCATTGTTGGCTTTGCCGTTTGCTCTCGGGCTCAAAATGGTGGCACCACGTTTCGTCCCCTGTGACGATACGTGACAGAAACGCACTCTCTTCCTCGTGGTACCGCTGCAAATGACTCAGACATGCAGTCATTCTGTCAATCTTTTGTCCCTCCGTCAGTTGATGCGGAACCACTGCGCGCAAATTTTTCGGAACTGCAGGTATTTTTGATAATGGCATGCACAGAGCCATGACTAATGCCAACCTGAACAAAAATTTCTTCCTCTGTGATTCGTCGGTCTTCCCAGATCCTCGCAATCACATCAGGCGTAATGGCTTGATGGGCCTGTCCTGGGCGCGGATCGTCTTGCAATAATGTGCGTCCTTCGTGGAATCTCTTCTGCCACTCGTGCACACTTGTCAGGGACATGCAGTGTTCGCCATACACTGCAGACATGCGACGATGAATTTCACATGTTCCAGCACCCTCAGCCACCAAGAAACGAACCACACCTCTCTGCTCTTCTTTGCTTGCCTTCATTTCCAATGCTGGACACTTTTCACTACTCTCACCTCCTGAGCAATGACGAAGCAACTGTGTGGACCTGTGCATTTCACTATGCATTTCTCCTACCCTACAGATGGCAGTATCGATACATAACACAGTGTTGCCAACTTTTGCGAGGAATGTGTTTTAAAGTGGGTGTTCGGGTTTCATTTGACTGCCTCTCATACGAGGGCCATTTTTCTTGTAATGGCAACATGTATGAGAAAGAGACATGAAAAAAAGTGTTCCCCTGTGCATAGCACCACGCCATGAAGGCGTATAGGGGGTGTGGGGGTAACGCCCCACACTTTCTTGATCCGGTCGTGAGTGGGGGTGATGTGATCAGCATCACGCCCCTGACCGCCTTTACCCCCCAGGGTTTCCCCCAGGTACCCATGTTATTCGACGCTGGGTAGGCGCCGGGGCCGCTTCCACCGTTAGAAAAGTTCCCGGATTTGAACCGGCCGGGGATCGAACCCGGGACCTTGAGCATGGTAGTCAGACGCGTTACCGACTGAGCCACCGCGGCCGAAAGAGACATGAAAGAAGATACATACTTGGAATCATTTACAATCCTTCAATGTAGTCTCCTGGTGCTGCATGAAGACGTTTCCAAACATCTGGCAGTCTTTGGATGCCATTGATAGCTCCCGTTCGTACCAGTGTGCGCAGAGACGACCGCCCTGTGTCCAAAATGATGCTCAGGATGTCTGGAAAGCATTCCCTCCCGGCGGTACATTCATCTCGGGAAACAAATCAAAGTTGCAGGGACTCATGTCAGGAGAATAAGGTGGGTGCTCCAACACTTCCCAACCCCATTGTTGCAGTATGTTCTGCACCACTTGTGCTGTATGACACCTACGTGTGGATCTGTTGCCATGCGAGGATGCCCATCACCATGTTCTTTCGTGGCTGATTCACGACCACTTTTAAATGCTTTGGCCCATCTGGCAAAGGTACAAGTGTAGTTCCCACATGCCTCGCGTAAGCCTGTGTTCAGGGCGGTATTATACACACTTTACTTTAATGTCTTCTAACTACCACACAACAGTACTATTCCGCACCAAACACCTACACACGATCCGTAGTACAAATTAAACAAGACCCGATCGTCTTTTTCCCCAGCGACAACTGACAAGCGTATACCAACAGTGTTGCCACTACAAGAAAAATGACCCTTGTATAATATCCTTACTAACGACACTGATAATAATTGGTACCATGCATTTTAAATATGGAAGTGGATTCTTCTGCACTACAGAACCAGAGACTTTAGTATCATCACAAATTGGTCTCCAGGCTAGACGTTCAGAAATTTCACCAGTAACAATGCCAGAAGAAAGGGGAAGCTTCTCAAATAGGAAAAAACATGATAAATACATTTTTTTAGTAACTCATTTTTTATGTATGGTATTTAACCTGCTGGTGGTGTAATCCTCCCTTGGTAATTTCTCAATTTCTTTACAGGGAGACAAGTATAAGTAAGTTTTCACTGAATAATAATTAACAATAATGTACACTATTTATTGCTGAAAGCATAGTACCACACAATGGGCTTTCTCACAATCAGGACACCAGTGAAGATAGAATCCCACACATTCACAATCACCATCCTTGGGAATCGAGCCTGGGTTTCCCACATGTCCTCTCCTATCAACTGGTATTTAGAAAGGTATTAAACGTAACCAGCTCAAAAAATATCCCCCTTCCCTCGAAAAAGGGGGAAAGGATTTGTGCAATCCATTATAGAAATATCAGATAGGTAAAATCATCAGCCACCTTCTTAAACATGGTTGAATTCTAAACAAATCTTAATTTGACATATTTAGAATAGAGTATTTTTCATATTTAATTTTAGACATGTAATGTTAATTTTTCATGTTTTCAAAGGTGTGAGGTGCATTTTGCTACCATCCTTTGTCACGAAATAATGCGAAATAAACTCTTAAACACCAAATTTAGGGTTTATTTACCAACACAACACCATCTGAGGTCTGAATTGTCTTGAGTGTTATGCAAATCCAGGAAAAACGATCAATTCTGCTGTAAATATTTGAGAAGCAAAAATGGACTCCTTTACACAAGAATAAACTTAATATGCTGATAACAAGGGAACGGAACTTTAGGTAAATAAATGTTTTTTCTGCGATAAGATAGAGACCTTCGTTTTTGCCAAAATTCTGATCAGGGCCTTATATGTCAACACAGCAAATTTTATTTTACATAAAAACACATATTTTCCAGTTTTCTGTATGTAAATACATATTTTGCGAATTTTCATTTTAAATACATAAAATCGCTCATTGACTTCAGCTACCTCGAAATCCACGAAGGAAAAATGTTTATTCTCTGCACCTCTTTCATATCGAGAGTGTTAGGTTTGTTTTGTCTTTGAACACGCTCGCTGGCACCTCGCCTACGATCCTATTTGGGGAAAATATTACCCAGATAAGGCAAGCGTACAACATAATGCAGAGCTTCGAGAGGGTTTCTGCTTTTGTCATGTTCTGCGATATGCCAAAAGTTAAGTCAAGTGTTTCATCTCGTTTGCAACAGTTCTGTGAAGAATATAAGGATGAGTTTGCAAATTTTGCTAACCCTGTGGTAAATCTATCGCAGCTGACCAACGTTTGCAAATTATGCAGCATTTAGGTAGCAACAAGCATGTTGTTGCTTCTTCACGTTTGAGTGGCAGACAGGCACTTATTGGGCAAACAAACTCTATCTTCTTCTGGGGAACCGTCAAAATTTTCTGCTTTTTCAATGGACTTGTGCAGAGCTTTTGTGCCCCCAGATATTCCACTGTTCAAATTAAAGAACCCTGATTTACAACACTTTCTCACGAAATATACGAACTTTGAACCGTCCGACGAATCAACGTTGCGAAAACCTTATCTGCACAGTTGTTACGAGCAAACCTTACAACATATTCACTCACAATGTGCACATCAAAATATTTGGGTATGTATTGATGAAACTACAGACTCCACTGGTAAAAAAGTGGGAAATGTGATTGTGGGAGTGCTAAATAATGATGAAACAGTCTCAATGAAAAATTATTTGTTAGTGTGTAGAGAGCTAGCTGGGGCTTCACATGTAACGATAGCAAGGCTTTTTAACGAAGCAATGTAGCTATTGTGGCTGGAAGGCATAAAATTTGACAATGTTCTTCTCGTGACAGATGCTGCAGCTTACATGAAAAAAGCTGCAGTAGGCCTTGCCATTAGCTACCCCAAAATGGTGCACGTTACATGTGTGGCTCATGCATTGCATAGTATATGTGAAAAGATAAGAGCTCTTTATCCCCATGTCGTAAACTGGTTTCAAATGGGAAGAAAGTTTTTATCAAGTCGCCTAGAAGAATAGACATTCTTAAAGAAAAATGTCCTGAAGTTCCCCTTCTCCCTGCACCTGTAGTTAAGCAATGGGGGGACACTTGGTTGGATGCAGCTGTATATTATGCAAATACATTTGAAAAAATTGTATCTATTGTAAATGATCTCGACAAAGAAGATATAGAAATTCTGCAAGAACTGTTGAAGGATCCCTCCTTAAAAGTCGAATTGGCATACCTCAACAAACCTGTCCATTCTCTCTAATTCCATACGAAAGCTTGAGTCGTCCG
Source organism: Lepisma saccharinum (assembly GCF_977018435.1). NCBI lineage: Eukaryota > Metazoa > Arthropoda > Insecta > Zygentoma > Lepismatidae > Lepisma > Lepisma saccharinum. The sequence goes on along the minus strand of NC_139254.1, from coordinate 2,499,502 downwards.
CAAACACTTTGGCAGCTTCCGTGGGTGAAGTCCGTATAGTAGAAACAAAACTGAAAGAACTCACTGGATCTAACACACAAGTGCTAATGTCTAAATGTACAGATTTTTTGGGGGAAAAACCAAGGTTTTCAAACATTTTCCCCAAATTGCACGTGTTTTGGAAGGTGAAGTAGAGGAAGAGGAAGCTTTGGAAAACTTCAACATTAGTGACATTTCGTGCTTCAAATATGCAAGAACTGTTTCTTGTGACGTGGAGCGATCTTTCTCAAAATATAAGATGCTTTTTAGAGATAATCGTCACAGATTTACAATGGAGAATTTGGAAAAAGCTATGGTGATCCACTACAACTCTTCCAAAAAATAGCTCGCTAAGAGGTAAGAATTTAGAAACTGATTTCAGGTGTTTAAAATGCATGTAACATTTTGTTGTTTTTGTTACCAAATGTTTTTTTTATTATCGTTGTCATATATTTTCCTATTTTTATCACATATTTTCAACATTTATGAGACATAAAAAAAAATATTTCAGAGTTTTTTAGCACAAAGTTCCGTTCACTACTAATAACTATATAAATGTGCTGTTTGAAGTGAAATGTTAATTTTGTGTAATAAGTAATTTTTAATCAAATTTAGGTTCTTATTCACCACTTTAACACAGATATGTCATTTTATATATCACTTTTAATCCTGAAACGTTTCCAGTTTTTGTACCGAAATCTTGATCATTTATTCATCATTAATATGTGGTTCTAGTGATACAACCTGATGTACAGACCATATGGAAAGCCTGCTTGCAAGGCAGCCTCAAAGGGCAAAGATCCATTGTGGTATGGAATTAACATACTCAAACAAAAAATTAATCAGGCTGGTAGATCACTTGTTAGTAGCTTTTTGGCTCAACAGATGGCATCCTGATAGTAATGCAGGTTGACAAAGAGCAGCAACCTCTACCAGAAGTATTTTACAGTTACCTGGATACGTAGTGTGCTTCAGTTGTAAGCAAGCAGATCACCAAATGGTTGATTAATTGATTGATTTCAATTTGTTTTTTGTGCCACTCTTGGCTAATTTGCGAAGATGGGGATGAGTGATGATGATGACATTGATGAATGGACACTCGTAAACATCCATGCCCAGGCCAGGATTCGAACCCGGGACCCCTGGCATCACAGTGCGATGTGCTAACCACTCTGCCATGAGGGATGGCAGATCACCACATGGGTCGCAATTTAGATGTGACAGTGTGGCAGAAAGCATCCGATGTGTTTGGGTATGCCCATGGTCATAGAGCCCAGATTGAAAGTGAAGGAGACTGTCCAAGGGGTGTACCTCACCAGCAATCTTCGCACTTTCACCATAACTTTCTTTAGGTTGGTCACACTGCCTTTACGTTCGCATGCTGAAAGGTGTACGTGGTTACATGGCCAAGGTTTCATATTAATATATCCACATTTCTTTCCTTTGTAATGGAGTGAACATGGCTGCTCCATTGCCAGTGTGCACCAAGGTAGAACAAAGATCAGTGATTCACTTCTCTGGTCTGAAGGTGTGTCAGGGGCTGAAATTCCTCACAGGTGTTGGTTGTTCAAGCTCTCTCACCATGGCCACTTGGTGTAAGGCACCTTGCTTTGGGCTCCGGTATGGGACAGCAGAGGTTCCAGTCCCCTGGGTGGGGGAAGCGAAACAACATTTCGCCTAAGATTTCAGCCTGAGTATGGGACCCATGGCCACCCAGCATTGTGAGGAAATTGGGGAGCTACAAATGAGTGGCATAACCCAGTGATAGCATATTGCTTACGTGCGTATTACTCACTATCTATAAACAAAAATACATTAAAAGTATTAAATTTCGTCTACTTACGTAAATGAGTATATATTCGTTGTAAACTAAGTTTCGGAAGCTTTACTGCTTCCTTCTTCAGGTGGTCGTATTTTAGGCTCGGAACATCAAGCCATGCTTCACCTTGGCAGGGAACTAAGACTTTCAACGGCCACTCCAGCATACAGTGTTGGTGATTTTAACACGATTTTTCGTGAGTTTTAAGGGTTTTTAACAAAGGTAGTTTTAAGTTTGTATGTGTCGAGCGCCATGAAGTGTTTTTAACCCCAACCTTTTACCTAGTATCCTCGCATGACACTTCTCCGACGTGGCTAGATGTTCCGAGCCTAAAATACGACCACCTGAAGAAGGAAGCAGTAAAGCTTCCGAAACATAGTCTACAACGAATATATACTCACTTACGTAAGTAGACAAAATTTTACCCCTTAAGCGGGGAGCCCGAGTTGTGCTCGGGCATTTGAATTTGGCGGCTTTTTGTGCGTTTCAGATCCAGTCAATGTTTCCGTAGCGGGGAATTATTTTCTTTATATGGATATACATTAGTACATACATAGATACATTTCGTTTTGTACAGTTTGCTTCAATGTTTGTGTGTTCATTCACCTTTCTCTCATTTACAAGACATGTAATGTTATAATGTTATAACGTTGTCCAGAGCCATGTGCCCTCTGGGACAGGGGCGGACTGGGGGCTCCCTGAACTGGGGTCTAAGATTGAACATACAATTTACTTTAAATTATGTGTGCAGTAGTTTCATTTCAATTTCAGGTTTAAGTTACACTCTCTATCTCAAAAACAACTGTGTATTGGATTCCACATAGTGTACACAACAATACCAGAGAACAATTCATGTTACCCGATCTGAAGTTGGAATACAATTTCCTGCCCGAACCTAGCTCGGGCAACCTGCTTAACGTTACACATTGCAACCCCGAACACAGCTCGGGTAACCTGCTTGTAACTCAATTTATAAAATCGAAACACCCACTTAAGGGGTTAATACTTTTAATGTATTTTTGTTTATAACCCAGTGATGGAAACCTGCAATAATGACTGGGGATTCGTCACCCCGTAACTGCTTGGATGATCTCCCATTGCTGGTGGGATTGAGGTCAGCAGTTGCTACGTAGGCCCTGGCCCTCATGGGCTGTTGCACCACAGGTATTATTATTATTTGTTGCTGTTGTTCAAGATGGAGGGGGTTCTGTGATATCCTGTAGGTGTTTTTCTTACCATGTCACCTTCTGGTACAAGTGACTGAATCCTTGAAATAACATTGATACCCTGGCATTCTGAAAGACTGTGTTGCCTATTAGCCAATATCTCCATGACAAGCAAAACAGAACCTCCTGTCTACCAGAATAACAACTGCCATGTATGCCAGGACACACCTTGATGAGTAGGGAACGGATTTCTAGGTCCATATCTATTTTTTTTTTTGCTACGTCTTAGACATATGCCATTTAGATATCTTTGCGTTTCATGTACACAACACCCTTCTACTGAAATTCTATTGGACCTAAAAATGCCTAAATGAACTAGAACAGTTAGGTGAAAGGAGTTTGCACCAATAACTTCCTGCATCATAGAGAAAGGTTCTCCACGGACACTTCTGGATTGTAACGACCACATTGAAAGTTAATGGAATTGTTACAATCCAAAAGTGTCCATAACTGTACAAGCGCCTATTCACAGACAACTGGAAGAATACCACGGAGAACATTTAAAAGCATATGGTGGGGCAGTACTTCAAAATATGATAAAGTTTTTGCATTGGACAAATTGCATATTTTTTATAATCAAAGAATAGTCATAGCAATAAAAATAGTAATTGTTGTACACAAATTGCACCTAAAACCAGATATTTCATAAAATTATTATTAATTAATAATTATGCATATTAATTTATTATAAGCACGTACAAATCCTAAAATGGAGTTAATAAAGTCCTAAATCCTTCTTATTTAGCACCTAAAAATCTGTTAACTAACGATGAGCATTCCGCAACACATACATATATTGACTATGTCATTTCAGTTCTTACGGCAGGCGCTCTAGAAGCTGGCAAGGGAAGTGGGGAGCAGGAAATTCGCTGCAGACCAACCAGACAACAGCGGTGGTGCCGAGAGATACAATGTGGCAGAAATATGTACTACGTGAACCTTGTTCTACAGGCTGCTGCATTTCGTATCACGCTGGATTGGTCGCTTCCCCATTCCCCACTTCCCTTGCCAGCTTCTAGAGTGCCCGCCGTAAGAACTGAAAATACCTATAGCCGACTAGCCTGCCAATTCCAAAATTTGAGTGCAATGGGGAATCTGTGGACTAGAATAGCAGGTGAAATGCATGAACAGGCCTCCTGATTAACTAGAGGCTGGACTTCAATGTTGTACACCTCCAAACCCTCGTAAGATCCCTACAACATTCATGCCGTTATCCAGGAGAAAGGTGGTGTCACCAGTTATTAAATAAGTTCTGCCCGAAGTGACCTTTCTGTGTGGATGTGTGCAGGGAGCTTATACTTTTCCACTGAACATCAATATAAACATTAGGAACAATAACGAACGTATAATGTGAAACATTATGTTTCTTACAGTTCTAGTTTTATTTGGAATACCTTACTGGAACAATTACATCAAATTTTGACCAAACATTAGGAACAGGATTAACGCACAATCTTCCTACATGAGAATTTCAATGGAAAATAAACACTTGATTGAAAAAACAAACAAAAAAAAAAAAACACTTTTGGTACCCAACATTTCAACAAAAGTATTATTTACACATTACTACAAAATGCTGAAATAAATTATGACACATTATGGCTAGAAATGCCTGACAAGATGAACACTTCCACTACTCTCAGCGGTTGATGGAGCTGATCATGATTTGAGCTTTGTTTGTTCCTGAGCCTCCTCTGATCGCTCGTAGAACCATCGCCACCAGGCTACCTTCATCCTGTCCCATACGTTCTCAACGTTGTCCATCGCAGGGCGAACATCCAGGAGCGCAAACTCGTAGTTCTTTTTAACACTGCCACCATCGTAGTAATCGATTATGTATCTCACATCCTTTCCACAACGATCCACAATCCAGTCGTGTCTGTCGAAAGGAAGTTCATAACTGGAAAATGAAAAGATTGTTGTTATTATCACAACAGAAAACTTTGCTCTTTCCACACGAAGTATACGCATCCCATCCCTATGGATGGAACAGATACTGAGGTATCAACCGGTACAGGCATATCAGTGTACTGATCTAATACATATTTATCTCCAAACAATCTGTAATTTAGTGCAAAGGTTATCAGTAAATTTTGTACCGGTTCTGGAAAAATGTTCATATCGGCTATCCCAAATATTTAATGTTTCAGAGGCTAAAATTCCTTGCCCTTACAAAAAAAAATGAAGCTCAAATTATATTTTTGAGTGACGGTTTATTTTACTTTGCATTACTGCCCCTTTGGCCTAATTGCGAAGATGATGATGAGTGATGATACGATGAAATTGATGAAGGGACACAAAGAACACACATGCTCAGGCCAGCACATACATGGTTATTTTTCTTCACTTTTCTGCCACTTGACTAATTGTGAAGACCAGGATGAATGAGACGAGATGGATGAAGGGACAATTATTAACACACAAGGGGTCTCCCGGATGGTAGCATCGTCATCTAGGAATTAAAGGGGTTCCAGGTTCGATACCCAGTGCACTTCGATTGTACATAAAACTATGTCCAGTTCCAATTGGACTTTCTGCGCATAAATTGGACCTGAAATTAAACTTAGTCAATCCAGAAACACATATGGACAGCACATGACACAAATCTCAGTTATCCATGAACATCGTTTTCAAATGGTGATTTGTTTACGTTCCGAATAGTGATTGACAGTAATTCTGAACTGGACTGGGAACGCCGGAAGTTGACTTTGATCAGGAACTGGAGGAGTGAATCGGAACTAAGATTGATGGCTTTATGCGTTACGAAATATCATCTGAAGTGCGTGAAAATTGGCAAATCTGAATATGAAGTGTTTATGAGTTCTGGTTCAAGTAGTGAAATGAATCTACCCCTGTTGCGAGTAGCAGTGCCTTTAGTAAAAAAACAAGAAAGAAGAGTTGCAATAGGTTGTGAAGACTCGTATATTGCAGATAATTTCTTGAATGATTCTCCATCTTCCTGCAACGATTGCTCTGGTTATAAATCATTTTATTCAAAGGTACTCGAATCTGTTGATAAGCTACGCGATGAAGTGAAGTCCCTTACATCGCAAGTAACAAATCTTAGAGATGAAAATATGTCCCTTTATTCTAAGCTTCTGACTGGCAGTAGACGACCAACTTCCTATGTAGAAGCTGCTTTAGCGAAAAATAACCAAGCTCAAGTGTCACCTACTGACGTGGCTGAGAAAACAAATGAATTTCATGTAACATCAAACCCAACTGTTTTGTCCGCCACTCAGTACCGCATTGACGGACAGACTCCTGGTAGTGCTAATCCAAAGAATTGTAATCAGGTAAACAGCGAGAAATGGTTTGTGTTTGAAAAGAAAAGTAGAAGTAAATAATTGCAGAAAGCAAATACTAACAAAGAAGTAATTTCTAAAGCATCTGGTCAGTCTTCCGTGGATAGGAGGAACATCACGATAGATCGCAGTTCTTCAACCTCCTTGAAAGTTGTGTGCAAAGTTTCTCCTCCTAAAGCTATTCTTGTATCAAGATTGGATCCATAAGTTACAGCTGCCGAGCTGCACAATTTTCTTGAGAAAACAGAAATATTCCTAAGATGGTGTATCATAAAAAAGAAGTTGTTCTCCTTGGATAAAATGTAGTATAAAATGTATGCTTAACAAGAAAAAAAGGTTTTATTATAAGTACAGGGTCAGGCAAAAACAATGTACCAGTTTATTATAGTTCCTACAGTAACACTACATAGGGAATGTAAAGGACGAGAGTGGTAATTGATAAATAACATAATGCCATTTTATGACACAATAATTATTTTTTGAAAATCACATACTGTGAGATAATCACCCTCCTTTGTGATGCACTGACGGAGTCGACGAATGAAACTGTCCATTACTTTCACCAGCATTTCAGGTGGAATTGCCTTGACCTCTTCACTGATGCAACACTTCAGAATCTCTAAGTTCGGGACACGTGATGCAAACACTCGGCTCTTGAGGTACCCCCACAGAAAGAAAGAAAGATCTGGGGATTTCGCTGAGCACGATATGTCCCCAAAACGTGAGATGATTCTGTACGTAACGTTGTCATCTTGTCTCCAGCGGTATGCGCAGTTGCACTATCTTGCTGGAAATAAAAACTGATGACAAATCAATGCCCTGTCTCTGTAATTCAGGAAAGTCGTCAGTATGGCTCTGTAAAGTTCCGAATTGACTGTGACTGCGTTTCCGTTATGACCCTCAAAAAAGTAGGGTCCAATAATCCTGGAAGCCTAAACACCGCACCAAAGCATGACCTTTTCACTATGGAGTGGTTTTTCGTGGAGTTCCTGTGGATTCACATTACTCCAGTATCACATATTTTGTTTGTTGACATGGCCTGTCAGTTTCAAGTTTACTGAACACCTAGGACTCCTGTCAATAGCATTCCGTACCCTCTCAATGTTGTCTGGTGTCTGCACTGTCCTTGGCTTTCCCGGTGGCTTCTTATTCATGGCACTTGCGGTAGCACGAAACTGATCAACCCAGCTTCGAATTGTGTGCCGTTCTGGTACTCTTCCATGTCTTCAAATGTTGAATTGCTGTCGAAACTTCCGCTACGTAGCTACCACACTGTCACCACTTTTGAAATACGCTTCAATCACAAAAGCGCGATGCATCTTGGTCCAACGCTCCATTGTAACTAAAATGGCCTCCTTCCTGCTACACTCTACTCTGCTTGGTTTTATGTTCACTGCGGGGCCGTACAAGCTACCAACCGTTGAAAGTGGTAGATTGTTTCTGCCGGACCCTTTACATTAAAACCAATAAACTTACTTGGTATGCCAAATTTTATTTATTAAGGAAAGAAATTAAGAGAATGATCAAATATGCTAAGTGTAGATATTATAATTATTTAAATTCCTGTTTCGCTAGTGGCAAAACTCATTTTTGGAGACTAATTAATGGCTCACGTCCTAAGGTGTCTACTCTTGTCACATCTGATAATAAAATATTGCATGATGAGAAGGAAATTGCTGAAGCATTTATGAGTCATTTTGAGGGTAATTTTTCTAAACCGCAAGACACTGATATTCAGGAATCTGATTGGTATTTTAATCCTATATTCCCCCTGTAATCTGTCAGAAAGATATAATTGATGTCTTCAAGAAAATTAAGGCTAGAAGTAATTCTGGTCTCTACAATATACCTAACTATATTTTCAAAGGATGTAGTGATATACTTGCACCTGTCTAGCGTTTATTTTTTTAACCAATCATTAAAAACTGGCATCTTACCCAAATTATGGAAGGAAGTAACTGTGGTGCCAATTCAGAAGATAACTGGAAACAGTAAAATTTCTAATTGGAGACCGAATGTGCGCTGTTGTTAACTGTGCGTCTGGTGCATCTAGCGTCTAGCCATAAAATTCAAAGGTTCAAGTCAAACACATTGCCCAGACGCTCGTAGATACCAAAATCAAGGAAACGCACGCCATAATGGACTTCCCGCACGAGCTAAACATCAATAGCAGGCAAGCGCACCACACTTGGATTCCCCTACTACAACAGTTATCACCCGGAAATAGCAGACTACACAGACCCAGACACACAGTTAACAACAGCGCAACTAGCAGCAGCCAGAGAACTACAAACAAAAGATGCACGCCAAGCAACAGTACAGCAAGTTCCAACGCGGATGGTGGCAGTGGCCTCTCAAATTAATCGAAAAAGAAAAAACAGCTTCGCAGATAAAAGTGAGTACTAGTTTCTCCGTATTTATATACTACCGCATCTCTCTTTTCCCAATTATGAATTGTGCATATTGTTGCCTCGATATGCACAATGAATGGTTTTCTACACGTGTCGCTTCTCACTTCAGTCTGAAAGCTCCCTATGGCAGAGAATGATCACTGATTAATGAAATGACCTCACTTGGGAGGCATATCGAGAAAATACAAGAAAAAATTAATTCTTCACTAAAGTGAGCCTTGTAGTGTAGCATATGCCAAGTGGGAGTAAAATATATTATACTTAATTTGTCCTACTGATTACTTGAATAGGAAACATGAATGCACATTATACTGTTCAGTGATAATCCTAGGAAATCACAGGACTCATCTTTCATTTGTATCTTTGCATTCCTGAAACAACTATGATCAATAGTGGAAATAATTTACACAGATGAAAAACAAACCTTCATATAGCAAATGACATCTCGAAAAATAAGTAAACCAGCAGCATCACAACTTACCCTAACCAAGACCTTATTCTGGCACGTGGTGAATAATCCTTAGCACGGCCTCCAAAACTCTTCAATTTTGGACTCCCACACTCATGAGCATGGAGTGCTTCCCACTTCAGAACCTGACGTGAAAGTAAATACAATTCTCTGATCAACGAACGTTTCAAAACAATTCACCAAGCATGATGGTATATTTACTTAATTAGAATTCCTAGAAATCACACAAGACAAAAATGAGATGTGCACATCATCTTTGGGTACCTTACAAAGATTTTGGTGACTCAAAAAGTTCATAATTGCTGGATGGAAAAAGTGACATGTTTTCTACTATAACCCCCTAAAAAAAAGTGCTTTAAAGAAAATATAAATATATGTAGTATTATTTAAAATCTATTACACAATTTAAAAGATTTTTTTATTTGCATGACAAATATTATAATGAGTGACTTTCTTAGTTTCCAAGATAATGACAGCGTGCATGAATGGGCAAATACTCCCAAAGTAAAATATTCCCCCATTCAGATCTTGGGGGGGGGGGGGACTACTACTTTGGGAGGTCCCTGGATCAAGTTTATGACTAGATATTACTAGAATAGTTAAATCAGGAAGACTTAGGTGGGCAGGCCATGTGGCACAAATGGGAGAAGAAAGAAGAGTTTACAGGATTGGGATTGTTGTTGGGAAACCTGATGAAGAGACCTGTAGGAAGGCCACGACGAAGATGCAGGTAAAACGTTGAGATGGACCTAAAGGAAATCAGTAAGGATGGAAAGGTTGGATTGACCTTGCCCAAGACAGGGACAGGTGGAAGGCTTGTGTTGCTGTAGGCATAAACCTTCGAGGCACTGCATTCAGTTACTTTATGTCAGCTCTAAATTGCAATCCTAAGATAATTTCTTCTGCTTTCTTGATGTCTCACCCCAGTAGCGCAAAGTAATATTTCAATGATACACCTGACATGATCAAGGGTTGCATCAAGTGTATGAGAGTTGGAAGTGTAAAGTTTTAGTTGTGTGGAAATATTAATAACAGAATGATGCTCAGAGAAAGAAAAGCACAACACTGTTCTGGAGAGAATGAAAGGATTTATTACTATAGAATCACAGCGGTAATGTAGGTAACCAACCTATAAATGAAATAAATATAGGAATACCATTTTGGTGTGTGCTTCCCACTTACAATACATTCCAAGGCCGAACGATGTTTACTATACTCCATCCTGGCAACCACTGGAGCAAGGCTGCGCATAACAGTAGAGAAAGGGAGTGCGGAGCGAAGCAGTATATGCTGCTGCAAAAGCTGGTAACAGCAGTCACATTTCCACCCACCCCACCCAATCCCATTCCCTCTTGTTCATTGGTCAAGCCCTCTCGAGTCACTACCTGCATGGAGACTTGCTCTCGTTTCCTTGCTCCAGAGATTCCCAGGACAGAGAATACAGTGTGTTCACTGAAGATATGATGCAGCTACTTTTGGGAATATGAGTTAACTGGCTCAGTCTTAGCAAATATGACCTTGAGACCACCAGATAATTATATATTAAAATATAACCAGACTTAAGACTTCTAGCCACTAACACACATATGAAATCATAGGACCTCGTTGCTTAACCCATCTGCTTACCTCGTCGTTGAATCGACGAGTTCCCGATTTTCATCACGAAGTTTCTTTTTCATTCAATAGATGGCAGAGGTTGTATGATCTTTCAAATCTATGACGTGTATGTTTGTGCTGCTAAGTTTTTCATACCATTTCAAGCGTATTTTGTTCAGTAATTTCTCATGTAAATAAACCATCATTTGTTACGTCTTGCAAACATGTTGCATAAGAATGTTGTAGAAGATTCTGCGATTGAAAAGTTGCTTTTCGATAGCGATGAAGAGGAAAATGTGGATTTTGGAAGTGGAGATGAACACGGGAGTTCATTTTGTGTTAGTGAAATTGAAGAATGTAGTGAAAGTGAGGAAGAGGTGGCTGTGGCAGGAAAAATATAAAAGGTTGAGGAATGGAATGCAAAGATGTGTGTGATCAAATTTATTAGGTGAGTTTCTAATTATCTTTCAAGTAAACTGCATATGTGCATACTTATTACTATACTTCCACTTCAATATATAAAATTTTCAAGTAAATTGTTTGGATAGTTTTCACAATATTTGACATCTTGTCTTGCTGTGCAACCTTCACGGGAGATAGCCAAATTTAAATGGTATTTCATGGCAAAAAAATTGGCATTTAAATGGTATGCGGATGGGTTAATCTCGTAATTTGGAATGTTAAACAAGTTCTCTTCCTTTGTATGGCTCCAGCAAATTACACCCCAAGCAGTAATTTGATATAAAACTTGAGCTCTAGACAAAGCTTTCAGAGCTTTTACCAGGAAGTAACAGGCCTTTCTTCCAATTTGCATTGAAATACATCTTATGGTTTAATGGTGAAAGGCTTAAAATAACATCCAGATCTAGCTTTTGCCCTGCGCTTCCACACCAAGAACTATGTTAACAATAACTGAGCCAATCTTTTGAGTGCAGTTCCCTGGAGTGTATTCCAGTTGCTGTCTCTCGGTCGACGATCTGTGGTAAATGTGAATTTCTCGGGCAAAATCTGTCTATTCATATTTCTCCAAGATTGTTACAGGTAAATCAATTTAAGTCTAAACAAGAGTGACATTTATGTAAGTTTAAGTCCAAGATTACATAAACAATTATAACTTATTACTAAAGGCACATATTTCTAGTAAATAAAAAAGCAAAATAATTTCGATACAAAAAGAGAGTTAATTTCGGGTTCAAAAGTGGTTTTAAAACTGTGAATAGAATCCTAAATTTGACATAAAAACTGCACTTATTACAAAAAATTAAACATATCCCTTCAATAGCACATTCATGTAGTTAACAGAGTATTTATTGTATTCCTGTATAAAGATGTGCATTTTTGCTTCTCAAATATTTACAGCTTTACAGCAGAATTAATCAATTTTCCGTGAATTGCATAAATCACAGGATAATTCTGATGTCTGTAAATAAACTTGAAATTTTGTGTTTAACAGTCTATTTCGTATTTTGCAGTTCATTTCGCTTCATTTCGTGAGAAAACAGGGTAGGAAAATGCACCTCACACCTTTCAGAAACATGGAAAATCAACATTACAATGTGTTATTTCACAGTTCACGTTTTCGTCAAAAACGAAATATGCATATCTCTACTTATTACTCAAAAAGTTACAAAAGATACAAAAAAAGATATTTAGAAAGACACAAAATACATACAAACAACAATTAATAATAATAATAATAAAAAAGATAACACAAAATTGTACAATATGAAACACAATAACACATGAAAATTCAGGGTACACCAGTATGAGGACATATGCACTAAATTTATTCAAAACTTGTACATACCTCTCTCCAAGCTAATTCATTGTTAGCGTTGTGGATATGAATTATTGAGTCCATGTCCTCTGGCCGAATATCTGTCTCCTTCCACCTCCAACCCTTTCTCAACATCGCATTCCAAAACATCTGCAACAATGTAACAATATTACTATGCAGGAAATATATTAGGATACCATAAATTAATGTCATGTTACAATAAAAGATCTTTGCAATAACTTTACATTGCTACAATGGACCTGTACCGATTGATTGATTTGGAGTTTTAAGTCCACTTTATGCACAGTAAAGCTAATCGGGACTGGACCTACAGTTTAAAGTGGGATCCAAACCACTATGTGCCTCCACCAGGTATTGAACCTGGGACCCCTTGATTAGAAGGCAACGATGCTACCACTGCGCCATCGGGGAGGTCTGCAATGGACCGGTATCAGTAATACTAGTTTGATCTTCACCAGGGGTAGGCAAAATAAGAATAAATCAGGTGGTAGCTCATTTTCCTCAGGAACAGTTTTTTTCTAATATGGGCTTAGAAAGCCACGAATCCAACTAAGATAAAGTTACACGATTTGAAATGTGACCCTACAACTTCTAATTTATTAATTACAAGATTGGATTAAAGGTAATTCATTCTTGTGTGGTAGTGACCTTCCTTAGAAAGGCTCTACCATAGTGATGCAAATTTTAAAATTCAACTAGCAACAGTGAAAAAATTTATAACGGTATGTTTATTATTCTCATTTAATGATACAGAAAACATACAGTATAATCTGTACTCATTATTCTTTTTTAAATAAGGTAATGAAAATTTCCATAATTTCTCTTGAAAAGTTTACGGTTGTTTTATGTGCTTGTAAGAGCCACAAACTTTTCAAGAGAAATAATTCTACAAGGCAAGCAATACCTATACAAAGTATTGAATAATAAAAAAAGATAAAGAGAGATAGATTTGAGAATTCAATCACCATAAATAACAACCATTCTCTCTCTAGGAACATTTCAAAACAAAATTCTGTCAGTGACATGGAATATTTACACCTGATCTTCACCATTCATTTTCCAGAGTACAGGAAAATTTCATCCATAAAATATCAGTAACCTAAATATCCTGTAAGTTATGGATAACTTGAATTTTACACAAAAATTGTGTAGCAGAAGTGGATCTCATTAAAAAAACCCATTAAATAACAACTATTCTCTCTTTAGGAATATTTCATAGCAAAATTCTGTCAGTGACATGGAATATTTACAATCGACTTTATCAATCCATTTCCTAATTACATTACAATCTTAGAGAATGTATCACTTATATGTAGACAAATCTATTATTTTCCACATTTCTTGTTATGGAACACATTAACCTTATGGCATTTATTTCCATTGATTAAAGGCATAATTTTTAGCAGATGAGTTTAAACATTCCTAAATTTCACATATTTATAGCTGTTTTCAGAATGAAATTTATCAACTTAGAGTATTATTAAAAACAAAACTTTTCTGTTAATTGTTTTTAAACAGTTGTGTTTCACATGGGATCGCAGTAAATCAATGGGCATTATACAAATTTCTGCAGGTACTTAAGACTTGGAGTTGACCTTGACCACCCTGTGCATAGGGATATGCATTTATGTACTTTCCACATTCACATACTAGCTGCGAGGATGGTGAACAGGCAAGGACAGAACCGAAGGAGGAAGATAACACCTGTCATGGTCAGGGTTCACTGGTCAACTCTTGATTTTTCTGTTCTTTCATTTCTTTCCCTGTAACTCTGAAATATGCTTCCAAATATACACATGAGTTTCCACACTACTGTTTCTCCACTTACAACTTTCCATTGCAAACAGAGATGGCAAAAAATCGATAACGAATATCCAGATTTGATGAAAATCGATACAGTGAAATATGAACATGGTGAATAAAAGAATATGTGGACAGCCTAAAAAACAGACAAATGATAAAACTATCAGGATAATTCACACATCAGATAATCTGAATATTTGAAAATAGGATATCCAGATAATCCTGACAATTCAGATGTCTGAATAATCCATATATGAAATCTGATTAGAAAAATATCCAAACTTTAGGGATGGGAAAATTCCATATCTGTCAAGTCCAAATTAAAATCTTCCATGCTATCATCCTTACCTGCTGTGATGGGTAGATCCAGAAGTCTTCTGTGCCTGACTTGGGAATATTTGAAACCTGCCTCGCTGTAGGGAGTGGAAATGGTTGATCTGGTGCTGGTCTTTGGTTCGGTGGAGGCATCTGAAAGGGAAGAGATTTACTGCACCAAACGACATGTTTACTCTAACCAGACTTGCCTACAATTAACATATTGTTCATTCATTATCTATATAAAGCCAGGTGTACCAATGAGGGTTATTCGCTGCCAAGAGAAACTCGTGTGGACATCATGCCGAGAATGAAAGTATGGCTGTTGTCTGCATGTTCCAGCAAGAACGATGGCTTCATGTTCAAATGGTGTTGAGCTGATTGTGGTGTATCAGTCTCCATTCAAATTCAATCAGAAATACTTTTTCAGAGCGTAGGAACCTCACAGTCTTCAAAAATACCACACATGTACATGAACACAACTCATACATATTTTATTTATTTCTGTTAATACTGTTGCTAGTGTTATGAAATTTTTAGTTTTTGGATTAAAAGTTATACTGGAAGCTGGAGCCAATTTTGGTTTCTACACATCTCTAAAACTATCCAGTTTTGCACAGATATATCTGTTTGATTGATTGACTTTATTTTACTTTGCTTTTGTGCCACTTTTGGCCAAGTTGCGAAGATGCAGATGAGTGATGACATGATGAAATTGATTGATTGATTGATTTATTTAGTTTATTTTACTTCGCGTTTTGTGCCTCTTGGCTAATTTGCGAAGATGAGGATGAGTGATGAAAGGATGAAATTGATGAATGGACATTCACAAACAACCAAGCCCGACCAGGATTCGAACCCGGGACCCTTGGCGTCGCAGCGCGATGTGCTAACCGCTCGGCCACAGGGTCGGGCATGATGAAATTGATGAATGAACATTCACAAACAACCATGCCCAGGGTGGGATGTATGTGAAAGACCCCTGGCATCATAGCAACAGATATACCTGTTGTTGAATCAGTTGCCATGACTAGTGTGTGATGAAACAGATGTGTAAGAAAATGTTTTGTTAGCAACTATTTTTTAAATAGAAAGTTTCCTTGTATTATGATGGTGTATATGACAATAGTGGCATTAAATAACTGTGAACGTCTTTTAATGACAACAATAAACTTCAGTAAATGTAAGAAAATTAAATTCCTCCGCTATCACGTCCTGAGAGGGCTAATTGTAGCTGCAACATAAAGGAAAGTCCCATAACCCTACCGAGCACAGAGATTGGGCAACTACCTTCATGTAGTAATCCTGTGACTCACATCAAAAGGAACATCACAACTTTCAACCAATGCAAGAAAACTAACAATCCAAACCAGTTTTGGGTATTCACAAATCCGAATATATATACACACTGCAGCCAACATGATACCACTTCAAACCACTACCTGCCACTTTTTGTTCACAATATTTTTGTTGTGAGAGATTTGGATATTCTCCTTTCGCAATTACATGTATCGTTTATACAAACTGTGTTTGCATTTTTGTTAATTTATGTTGTTTTTCGCCACTTTTGGCTAATTGCAAACATAAAACTGTTGTAAACCTGTGGTATAGGAGCAGTCCCAGGTTATTCTGCTACAAGTGCAAAGCATGTGTTGGCTACATGAGTGGTTAGATTCAAATGTGACTGACTCTCAAATACTGGGAAAATACTACATCTGCTTCATCCACTTGTATTTGCATAAAAATGGTGGAACATGATAGATTTCTATTTGCAGTGAATGAATTTGATTTATATTAAAAAAAACGTTCTTTATTGATAAGACTTCCTTTTTTTGATAAGGTCTGCCATGTATATGCACAGATGCAAGTGAATTTCAACACACACACTGTTCAAAGACATGGCACACCCTGCTACATGCAAATTTCACCCTACCCTCATGCCCCTTAGAGTAAGTTAACCAACTGCCAATAAGGTTTCAAGCTTTCTCCTACGTTCGGACCTATTAGACAAATTAAGTTACAAATTCCGTCTGTCCATTTACCATATTTGCTGGATCAATATCATACTGAGTGGCTTCACCTCTTGGGGTTGCCGGGCATTCACTCACAAATCTCTCAAAGGACTTCTGCAAGGAAAAGGCAGAAAAAGAGTATGTATACTGTAATTACCTTAAATATATAACAAATTATGATGAAGCTTCTATAATTATTTTTACCATAATTCAATTAATTCCAAATGTAAAATTACTCAAGACATATTTCATGGTTTTCTAAATACAGGATGTCCAAAGAAGCATCACTGTTGATGGTCACGTGCACCTGAAAATTTTCCTGTAAATAAAGAAGTGATATTAAAAACATATGACATGGAAGACATCTGTATTTGTAGCACTGTAAAAACAAGACACAAAGAGTCACATACAAGGTCAAATAAGCATGACAGTCCAGAAGGTGTGTGAAGCTAGATACATAAAACAGAACACTGCAATGACAGCAAAGTAGGGGACTGAATTGATTTATTTTACTTCGCTTTTCTGCCACTTTTGGTTAAAGATGAGGATGAATGGTGAGAGGATGAAATGGATCCTACAACAACAGCACACAACAAAAGCCCAATGGAGGATTCCACTGGCTGCGAGTCCTGATGCCAGTGCCTCGCTAGTCTCCCTGTGGCAGGGAGGGTGACATATGGGTGTCTATAGAAAGGGCTAACACCAGGAAACTGAATAATGATCAAGGAGCAAGTAACAATAGCTAATCATGGAGAAACAACGACAGAACTTTTCATATTTGGGAAATGAAAGATGTGGTAGTAGATAAATCTAGTACTCACTATATCCACAAAACTGCTTTTTTTATCTATTCATTTCAGTGGCCACTGCCACCATCCTCGCTGGAACTTGTTGCACTGTTGCTTGGTGTGCTTCCATTGTTGTTAGTTCTCTGGCTGCCACTAGGTGTGCTGTTGTCAACTGTCCCTCTGTGTTGTTGCCTGGCATTAACTGTTGTAGTAGGGGAATCAACGTGTGGTGTGCTTGTCCGCTATCAATGTTTAGCCCATGCAGGAACTGCATGATGGAGTGAGTTTCCTTGATTTTGGTGTCTATGAGTGCGTGCTTAGCACAGATCACATGCTGATTGACACAAAAATCAAGGAAACATATGATATCGTGCACTTCCCGAATAAATTAAACATTGCACAACACCTTACCACAACAGTTGCCACTTAGGAACAACAGACGAACAAGCAACACAGCACACCTAACAGCAAAAGCAAAACCAAAAGCCACGCAAGCTCACCAGGCTACACGAGACCATTTACTCACTGTACCCCTTCAAGAATTACCGTATTTACGTGTGTATAATGCACGTGCGTGTATAATGCGCACCTTGGTTTTTGATAGGGAAAAGTGACAAACAATTATATCTCATATATAATGCGCAGTATAATTCAGGTGCACGAAATGGCTTTCTTCGTTGTAGGAGATGCATGCATGAAATACGCCAGAACAGACTGCTTTTGTTAGTGTAGCAGAACATTACATTTCAAAATGAAAAGTTGTGGGATGTAGCCTTTAGACTTTTATATGCAGTTTTGCTCATTTCCTCTTTACTTTTTCTAAAAAAAATTTCAAAATATATACTTTTTCCATGACTAACGTACCATTTATAGGAGGCACATTCAGGACCTTCAAATTAGCAGTTAACAGCAAAAAATTTCTTCCATTAAGGCATTACACACTCCAAATATGTCACTATTTGGCCAGTAATACATTTAAATTGTTATATTCTTTTTCTTCATCCAAAGCACCATAAAAATCAGAATGTTCCTTCATTTTGTGATGAGTTCATTTCAACCGCATTGCACAGTACTGTCACCATCTTGAATGGAATACTGTTGCCATATTTAGAAACTACAGAATTTAAGCTTTACAACAATATATAACATGATAGGGTTCCGTAAACAGAAAAGATCAATGCAGGCGTCACAAAATCATGAAATGACCATGTGTGGTATCATGTTGGCTGTTTATTATTCTGTGCATAATACGCACCACAGTTTTTGGGGACAAACATTTTGGAAAAAAGTGTGCAATAAGTAAATACAGTATGTTGATTTTTATTTAATTGGCAGATTTCGATGTTTTATGTAATATAAAATTGCTTCCAGTGCATGGAAAACACAAACAATGGAAATATTTGATCCTAAAGTAGAGCTCAAGTAAGTAAAAACCTGCCATCTCAGAGTATTTTCGCCAATTTTCATTAGTAAAAACCATGTATATGCACATTAAAATAGCAAAAGAACATGTCAGAAATTGCTATCAGCTCCAAACCTAACGACATAAAATTATAGCTGCTGTTGTGGAACGTCTTGTTGGGTGCTATACTCACTTGCACAAAGAATACGGGCTGTTTTTCTTCATGGTAAGATAACACACTACGATAACAGATGTACTTTACTTCACAATAACACATTTCTGCAACGTAAAACCAACTGAAAACATTCATAAACAAAGTAATCTTCATAAACGTTGGAAAATATTTTACCTTCTCTAGGAGGTACAAAGGACCAAGGGTACCAGCAACACTACAAGTTCTCAAGAGGATGGTGGCAGTGGCCATCACAATTAACAGATCTTTCTCAAACCAGTAACGAGAATAAGCAGTTCTTCATTACGGTATAATAAGTTGATATTGTGTCCTTTTCCCAAAACATGAATATTGCAGTTACACTCTAAGAGTATCCTTACAGTACAAAACATATCATTTGCAATTTTTAAGAAAATAAAGAGAACGTTATGTCTAATAGAGGAATAATTTAAAGTAATTGGTTATAGGTCTTTTCTACTATTACGGCGGGCACTCTGTATGATGGAAAGGGAAGTGGGGAGTAGGGAATATGCAGCAGACAACCGGTGGCGCCGAGAGTTACGACATCGAGGGGAGGAACTACAATGTACACCTCGTTCTACATGCTGCTGTGTTTCTTATTGCGCTGGTTTGGTCGCTTCCCCGCTCCCCACTTCCCTTGCCAGCATATAGAACACACTGGAAAAGAGCTATAATAAAATGCATATTAACAGATTACAACTTTCTAATGCAGTACTTGCATGTAAAGTATATGTAAGCAGCACTAAGCAAGTATCGAAGTCGCAATTAACCATCATATTTCAATTTTACATACATTAACTACAAAGGAATGACATTTCTTCAATGCACTCACCTCGCCATGCGCAACTGGACACTCGGAGCCTGAAAATTTTGAATTGGCCCAGTGATCGTCGTTACTGCCTATTATCTTGGCAGCAGCATTTTCTGCTGCAGCTATGGTTTCGCTACCACCGTTCAGCGTAACATGACGCGATAACTGCATGAGAAAAAGAAAATGCACAATTACTGTCACATATATTAAAGCGAATAACCCAGAATATCTTGAGGAGATTTCACAATGAAGCGACAAGTAGCGGGAGACATGCAACACAGAGGTTTGACACCAAAGTCACACGCAAAAGTCAGGATAAGGCAAACACGGAAGGCTAGAATGTTTAACCTCGCACCAAATCATACATTTCACTCTGCTGGATGACTTTCCGGGACTTCATGTGGGTGTTTTCATCTATGGGCGTAACTTGGGGAAGGAGGGGGTGGGGGGAAAATCGAATTTGGGACTTAACTTGGGGGAAGGGGGGGGAGAATCCAACTTGGGACTTAAATTTCGGGAACAGAATTTATAAGTTTTCAATCCCATAAAAATAGCATCCACAACACTTTTGCTAAATAGCTTACATTTGCACCATCATAAAAAAATACTCAATACTTTGAGTCTCTGGTCCCAGGAGCTTAACAAAATTATCCTTAACTTTTAAATTTAGTAACCTGAAAATCTGGGGGGGGGGGCAATTCTCCCACCCCCAGCCACTTGCAACCACCAAGTTGCGCCTATATTTTCGTCAATTGGCAAAAGTCTTGCTCTCTGCTTACCAGGGGTCGCAGTTTCCTTCGCATGGGTAATCTGAGTGCTTTCCTGCCACATTGTCGTAGATGTGAATGTTCTGGTAGTGGAGAGGTCTGTGCTTGCAGCACCACCTGTCACAAGGTTTGCTCGCTTGCACCAAAATCAGTGGCGACAATGCCCTGCAGTCGACAAGAGAAATTTTTGGTGGAAGTTATGCGAGGTTAAACACTTTTAGACTGGCCTCCAAAAATGCCAAAACGTAGCTTCTTTACATGAAGTTGAGGTAAATTCTAGATGACAGGTACACAAATAGAAAATGATTGATTTCGTTTATTTTACTATGCATTTCTGCTACTTTTGACCAATTGCTAGGGGAATGCATATTTCGTTTTTGACTCGAACAGAAAATATGAAATAACACAATGTCATATTCATTTTTCATATTTTTGAAAGCTGTGAGGTGCATTTTGCTACCATGTTTTTTTTTCGCAAAATAAACTGCAAATCAGGAAATAAACTCTTAAACATTAAATTTAAAGTTTATTTACCATCGCAACACTTTCTGAAGACTAAACTAACTTGTGACACCGAAATGCCATTTTATATACCACTTTTGATCCCGAAATATCCCCAGTTCTTGTACCGAAATCTTCATGTTTTGTTCTCCATAAACATGTAGCTCTAATAATCGTGAAGTTGAGGATGAATGGTAAGATGAAATGAATGAAGGGGCACACACACACACACGGACAACACAAGCCCTGCAGAGGATTATACTGGCTGTAGATCTGGATTCCAGAGCCTCATTGGCCTTCAATACTGCAGTCACCGGGGTATACTGCGTGGAAGAAGGGTTGACATTTAGGTGCCTACAGCGAAGGTCACCCCTCACACCTCACACCTCACACAAATAGAAAAGATAAAGTCAAAAGAATATTGTATTTAAATTCTGAAAGATGTTCATACCAATGCTTTATTATAGCATCAAACTTGAGGTTTACATTGTTACAACTCTGGGAGCGAATTTACAATACCGGACCCCTCCCCGATTTTTGTAATATTTCGCATACTCACAAATTTGGGGGTCACGTGTAGAAATTGCAAAATAAGCTAAATTGAGTGGTCCGTGATCGGAACAGACATGCACGATTGCTCATTATTTACCAGAAGATTTTGTGTTTCCAATATTTAAAAAACGAAATATATACATTCCTGACATTACTACGACCCCAAATTTTAACTATGCTTGCCTAACCTAACCTTACCGTGCATGGTTTGTAGGGCTATCCGTGCATGGTTCTACGACCCCAAATTTTAACTGTTTGCCTAACCTAACATAACCTAACCTTACCGAGAATGGTCAGTGGAGCTACCCGTGAATGGTTTTGCACTAACTGTGATAACGAACCGATAAAAAAATCTTATTTTTGTAGCACTTTAACGGCAAACGTTCTTCATCAAAGATGTCAATTTCGTATCCTGCAATTTTACGATCGATGCATTGTTGTCAAACTTACCTGTCATCAACAACTTTTTTACTGTTCTCTTCCGGCATTCTAACATGATCTATGCTCTCCAAGTATGAAATCAACAGTGGCAACACTGTAGACAGCGTAACTAATTGCGAACGCCAACTGTTCATATCAACAAATATGGTTACCATACTTGTATACGGAGAATCATTGCGAGAATGGAAAAGCTTATTTTACAACTTCCACACGTTAATGAACTATTTCTACAACATGCTAACCTCAGATAAATCATCACGACTAATTATTTCGTGAGTATAAGCAGTAGCATAGAAATTACAGAAGGGTCCGGTATTGTAAATTCTTGCGCAACTCTGAAGCAGCACTGCTATCTTGGTGATTCCCAAACTATAAGTTTCATCGTTATTTTCCCCCACAGTTATGACTGAGATACCATAAGATAATGTCGCACAAATATTAGGAACAAGGCAAAAAGACAAAAATAAGTGAATTACCTTTATATCCAATGGACATTTGCAATCACGTGGCGAGTCTTCGAATTTCTCCAAGCCATCATCCTTGAAGGCATTTGTACCCACAATTTTGGCTGCAGTGAGTTCTGCTGCACTTACTGTATTGCCCATGTTAAATCACTCTTGTTCGCTGCTACTGGAAAACGAAAAATAGTGTGAAAATTCTACCAGAGTTTGAATTAAAAATCAGCGACGTCACGCCAGACGAGTGTAGTTGCATAGCTCTCATTTCGTGGCAGGGATCAAGATTGTCTTGGACAGAGTTGATCATGTAATGCTTTTCATAATGTTTACAAGAGGACAAGAAAGGCATTTAGAACTGGAGTTGAGTGTGGAAGGAGTGAAAAACTCAATATATATTATTATAAAACATAAACAAAACGTAACGTTTCAACCTTCTAGCAAGGTCTTCTTCAGACTCTGCACCAAGTACATTTGTACTTATTGAGTTTTTCATATCATGGAAACAAGGCTTAATGGTGTTATAAGTGGAAGGAGTGTGCGGGTGATCTTCTGTACACCCGCAAGAAAGTTGGAAATGTCTTGTTGGTTGGAAGATTGTATTTTTTGAATGAATGTCAGGTCACGACATGATTGAAGCCAAGGATGCAGCTGTGGTGTGTTTATCATAGAGGTGCAACAATGCAGCAGGAACTACATATTTTCAAGGAATGTATATAAATTAATTTTACTTTCTAGTTAAATTAGGAATGTGGGTATTAAAACCTGGGAACCTTTGATTACAAGATGATGATGTTACCACTACACCATCAACAAGAAGTGTGGAAGGAATTTGAACTTTGGAAACTTAATTTCTCCTTTTCAAATTACAGGAAGCATTTGTTTCAGATATATTATGTAGGTAGTGAAAATATTAGTATTTGCACAGGATTCAAAAAATCCCGGTCGCCATGGCAACTGAAAAATTTCAGCATGGCGACTGTGATGTCTTGCTGTAATATTGCCGTATTTTCATTAGCCATTGATTTTTTTCATCTGGCACCTGATTTTCAGAGCTGGCGCCTGGCTCCGAAGGAGATTTTTTGAGCACTGTATTTGCATCATGTAGCACACTAAGCGATGATTACATGAAACTGTACACCCATGCCAATATAAGGATTTAAACCCCGAAACTTCAGAGTGAAATTGAAAGTTGACCACTCAATGTGCTGGCTAAGCTGTGAAAGAGGCATCTGCCTGAAACTTATTAATCACATGGAAAACATTGTATGCACACACCAGATATTCAGAAAATGTAGAAATACTAAGAATCATAAAATATTAAAAAAACATGCACAACACAGTCACAATGCAGGAGTGTAATAGTGATGAGAGTAGCAAACCTGACCTGCCCAATTTACTCCTTCAGCATCCTGGGGAGGGGTCACTATCGGGAGTAATTGAGTGAGTGAGTGCAAGTTCGGAACTTAAAACATTACGGAAAGTACTTATCCTTCTTCTCCATATCGTGGTACCTCGGACACCTTCACAAAGTGTCTACCTTGAGGAAAACAACTTCCTCTCCCCGGGTCAGAATCCAAAATGCACTGCCTGAAGGGCTGCCAAGTCACACCGAGGTTTCCTTATTACGTCAAATATGAAGAAAATCGGAGAGGGGTCCAGTCATCTTAAGTCTTACAATACCGCGAATTTCTCCATTTTGTTTGAAATTCGGCATACTTACTAATTTTGGTCCCCTAATCACGAATCTGCAGTTAAAATTTGGCGCTCACACGTGGAAATAGCAAAATAATCTAAATTAAATTCTTATTTCTACTCCCTAGATTTCCAAATTTCCCACCGGCTCCCCGGCTTTCTCTAGAGTCCCTGTTAAAGACATGTTAGAAATTGGCCGGAGTCACCTGCCCCCAAATAAGCTCCAAGTTTATATGTGAGTGCCAAATTTTAAGTGCAGATTCGTGATTAAGAGGCCCAAATTAGTAAGTATCCCAAATTTCAAACAAATTGGATAAATTCCCTGTATTGTTAAATTATACCTAACGAACTGTTACCGGAATTTTTACAAACAACTATTGGTAACAGTTTCATACATCGGAGACACATTTCTTCATTTTTACAGAAGAAACTACTTACGGAAATGAGTTTCTCTAAGGTTTCCAACGTTAGTCGAGGTATTTTCTTTCATTGTGGTATCTATTTGACCGGGAAATCATGTTAATGTTTCCAACCTCTTTCTTCTTTTTTTTTAACTATGCTTGCCTAACCTAACCTTATCGGAATGGTTCGTGGGGATATCCGTCAGCTACCCGTGTATAATGTACAATTTGCACACGTGGCGAACACGATAGTAGGAATTTTTCGGTGAAGAAGGTTGGAAACACTGATATTCAAAAACAAAAGAAGCTATATTCGCAAAGTAAGTGATATCAAAACGTTATGTGTGTTCGGTAGCACTTAGAAAAATGCATTATTTTAGTAGAAAAAGTGTTGTCCGCAATACACAATTGGTAAGTACGAACCATGCAAAACACAAAATATCAGTTTTTAATAATGGTAAAAATTTACTATCCTTCGGACACCTCTAATGTTTTAGTTTCGTCAATTTTTGGCATTCGTACTTACGTATCTGCTTCGCGGAACATTCCTGAAGGTGTATCAACGTTGTTTTGATTAAATTTGAACTATGTTTCCTAACCTAACCACGCGCCAATGGTTCGTGGGGCTAGCGCCAATGGTTCGCAATTATTTCCAATTTCTAGATCCTGATACTAACACGGCACCAAATTTTAACTATGTTTCCTAACCTAACAGAAGTAACCTAACCACGCGCCAATAGTTCGTGGGGCTAGCTATTCTCCGTCGGAGAATTAATTTTCAACGAACAACATGAATTTCAGCTATGGAACATTCCCACATCACACAAAACACCTTCCCGATGTTCGACAATGCTACAGGAACTTATTACGGTAAGTAGTTTCTTCTGTAAAAATAAATAAATGTGTCCGAAGGATAGTAAACAAGTACCTTGGGTGAATAATAATAATAATAATAATAAAATCACCTTTATTGGAGCGGGCGTGTTTCGGCCTCTAGGGCAGTTCTTACAACAGACCCTTGTCTGGGAGATTAATACAATGGAATAAAGAGTATACATTGAGAAAAAAAATAAAAATAAAAACATGAAAAGGATTACATAATACAAATAAGAACAATTAAATATATAGGTATATACGCGTATATGTATAAATAATGAAAAAGAAAAACAGATTTACCTATACTGTTATCTATATACCTATACCTATAGCTATACATAGGTCTCTAATGTTTGTTGCTTTTGTTTTAGTACATATTCATATATATTCAGTAATCTGGAACAATGAAAAATATAATAATAATAATGAAGTGAAATAAAATTATGAAATTATAAGATTTATATGCACAGTTGCCAAATGTTACAGTGCGTATTTTTATTAATGAAAAGTTGCTCGTGATTAAGTATTTCGCTGCCTGGTACTATTATCGTATGAGGGAAACACCTATGAATCATATATTTCGGACTTCTTTACATTGCTAATGTGTTATTTTCAAATGTGGAACATTTCTTAAGGTGAAATAATGCATTTCTAACTAAGATAATGTCTATTTCTTCTATTTACGAGTACTTACTGTTACTTGTTGTTTCGAATCTGTAACACATTATCGCCGTGATATCGTACTGGTCTGGGGAGCGTTCTGAGAGTGTTTTGTCGATTTATGCAGTGTTGCAACCTCGTTCACCGGAAAATATCTACTTTCGTGCCCGGATTTGAAATTATGCTAATATGTCGCAAACCATTGACGTTAGCCCCACAAACCATTGACGTTAGCCCCAAAAACCATTCACCTTAGCCCTAAAAACCATTTTCCGTAAGGTTAGGTTAGGTTAAGTTAGGTTAGGCAAGCATAGTTAAAAAAAATCAAAAATACTCGACACGTCATGTTCTAGTGAAAACATGGCGAGGCTGAAACACTGGCTACGGGGTTGCATCATCTTAACACACGGAACATTGCACTCTCGTGCAGAAAGCAAATTTTGGGAGCAGAAACAGCATGTCGGACAGAGATTTTGGTAACAGTAGTATAAGCCGGAAACACATTAAACTCATTGCTACTTACCTCATATGCATAGCGGAAGATTTTTGAAGCTGGGGATCACTTTTTTTCCATGAAAAAAGCGTTATTTTTAACATTATAATCATTTATTGGTCGTTGTTAATTCGGCGCGCAAATTTTGACTCACGTTGTCTATCGTCAGCTAATATGCAGTATCGTCAGCTGATGTGCAGTGTTTCCAAACTTATGAACCGATAAATGCCGCACAAACTATTCACGAAAGATTTTGAAGCGAAAATTGAGGCTAGACTCTACTTTACGTTCTTATCTGCATGGTGATTGCTTCTTTGCGTTCGCGGTGCGCGATCGTGGTGCGGCACCCGGCATCTCTTCGGGTAAGTACCTTTTTATTTTTACACTTTCTGTTCACGATAGCCCCACTATCCATTCACGGGGTCGAGGTATGCCTACGAGGTTAGGTTAGGCTCCATTAGCACTCATTTCACCCCATAATGTGTGCTTCATCATCTAAAAAATTCCTCAGTACGTTCAATTGCGCATATCCGGACAACATCGGTTTTTCTCGACTCACTCCTTCAGGAAATTTTTCCTCGCTTTGGGATTTACGTTGGTAACACTTTACTACACCTGAGACGGATTCCTTCAAATTTACAGGAGAAAGTACTTACGGAATTCATTTTCTGGAGTGTTGTTGATGTTCCGGAATGTAGTTTTGGTCCATTTTAATGCGAATCCATGTGGTTTTATACGAAAATCTTTCTCCAACGTGCTATTTCTGCTCCCGCCATTTGCTTTTTACGAGAGCACAATACGCGATATTGCTGCTGCTACAAGCCGATGTTGTCCGTATATGCTAAATTGAACGAAAGGAGTGCTAATGGAACCTAACCTAACAGGCCTAACCTAACCTAGTAGGCATACCTCGTCAGTAAAAAAGTCAATTTAAAATTCCTAAAGTGTTTTTAATGTTAAAAAAAATTATTTCCGACGCGCTATTGCGATCAACGGTAAGCTACCGCCATGTTGTGTGTGGAAATAAACAAGAACAGTAAGTACTCGTAAATGTAAGAAATATACATTATTTTCTTTACGAATTCCATTATTTCACCTAAATAAGTGTTCCGGAATGCAGAATAGTACGTTAGCAATGTAAGAAAGTGCGAAAGGAATCATTTCCAGGTGTCTCAGGTATAGTAAAGTAGTACCTTTACGTTGTTGAATTCCTTATAAAATAAGCTTTCCAACGATATATGAGACGTATTCCTTAGGAAAAGGACGTAAACTAGAGTCTTACCTTACATTGGAAAAAAAAAACCGCTCACACGTCATCTTGTCAAACTTCCGCGTGGTTGCTACACTGTGAGGGGGTTACATAACCGAACGCACGGAACATTTGATTCACGTAGTCGACGGTAATGGTGACACGAGCTATCGTACAACGGAGATGCATGATTGACGAAAAATACCTTATTTACAGGCAAAATACGTTGCACGATTCTAAAAAACAATTTCCCCGGCTTCAGAAAGTCCCCAAGAACGCAATTGCGTAAGTACTTTCTCGTCTTTTCTCCTGTAAATTTTAAGAAATCCGTCTCCGGCTTATACTACTGTTACCGAGATTTTCGCAGAAAACAACACGCATTCACATTAAAATGGATCAAATCTATATTCAGGAACTTCCACAACGCTTAAAAAAAATGATTTCCGTAAGTACTTTCTCCTGTAAATTTGAAGGAATCCGTTTCCCTCATACGATAATGTTACCCGCTGCCTTGCCAGTAGATACTGTTTGAGATTCTTTTTAAATAGCTTATGGCTGTTGATGGATGTTAGGGAGGTTGGGAGGAAATTCCAGTCTTTAGTGGCAGTTACGGTAAATGATTTTCCATAGGTGGTCGTATTATGTACTGGAACTGACAATAATGTGTCTCCGATCTATGAAACTGGTACCCAACTAACTACAAACCTATGAACAAATGCATTTTTAAAACAACAAATTGTGACTCCTTTCTACAAATCCATACATTTTATTATATATGATTTACAATTTGTTCCCGTAGATTTAAAATGACAAAATAAAATGGGATACTATTGAAAGGAATTGCAATGCAGAACACTACATTTTGAATTCAAATGAATTCGTACACTGTTAGAAGAGTTGTGATCTTTTCAAGTTCTCCTTCCTTAGGTATTAAATACTTTGCATGCATGAAACTTACTAAATTTAAACTTATAATAAAAACATTTTTTTTTACATTTCACCGCGTTAACCTAAACCCCACCATACCGAAATCACCAGCCACTCACAGACTACTGCAATTTACTGCTTCACATTTTGACGTCTCGAATGAGAAATTCTACATATACTGCTGCGCCAAGTAGATTGATGTTTGATTTGTTGTTTTATTCTCTTTTTAAAAAGTCCACTTCATGCACATATAGGCTAATCAGGAAAGTTGGATCCGAATCACTGTGCTTCTACGGGTATCGAGCCCGGGGCTCCTTGATTACAAGGGGACGATTAGGTAAGATTTTAAACGTGCGCGCAGAATATAGTTCCACTGAGACGGGTTCTATTCCGACACAATTGCATACTTGCATGAAAACAGTTATTTATTTTGTAAAATACAGACAAAATAATATTTGATCGGTTGCAATCACTGTGCAGACGAACTAGGATCCGCAGATTTGCCAACTGGACTTTGTATTGCGCTGAAGAATCGCCGAAGATCAAGAGTGAGTCGTGCAGGAATACGTTGTAGAGCGCGTGGAATCCGTGATACCAGTTTTGCACATCCCACTATTTTAACCCTATGTTTATTGTGATTGATTAATAATGGTGTTATACAGCGGCGAGAACGGCTGAATCGAGGTCTCCTGTTCAGCGCGCGGTTTTACCTGAGTGTTATTATGGGCTTCATCCGAAGGGAAAAGCTCTTCAAATGAAGCAAGTTGTTTTAAATGCATAATCCTCCTTACAACATGATCAAAGTATAACCGGGCGTGAGGTGATTTGCCGTCAATGTGCGCACGAACTGTATCGCGAGTGCTGAATGATTTGCGGTTTAAGTTTAGGAAGAGGACACGATTGTTTGTTGTTTGACGGCAAAAGAATCTCCGCGGTATTAAAAGATATCGCTGTGATAAGAAACATGTTTATTATTTGGACGAGACGTGCTTTAACTCGGTGGGGGGAGGTGGCGGGGGGCGTACATTGAATCAAACATTGAAGGAATCCACCGTGCAAAACCACCGCCAGGGCTGAAGAAACCGACGAAAAAACAAGAGGGGAATGGGGAGTCTTATTGTTTCGTTTCACCCACTGGCAGAAATGAAGTCTTTGTTGAAGGGACGTATTTACTGTTCCGTGCAAAGAAAGGGTGATTATCAGCAAGAAATGGACAGACCAAGATTTGAATCCTGGTTTAGTAAAGTGATTCATAAATTGAAACCAGAGTAATAGCATAAAATACTTAGGGTAACTATTCTATGGTAATAGCAGCAGACAATGCACCTGATTGTCACCAATAACAAATCATGCTTTTTTGGCTGCTATAATTTGAAGTCGTGGGCGTCCGCAGGATTATACGCAAGGGGGGGGGGGCAAGAGCTGGGAGATTTGATATTTTTAAATTCAAGATACGCAGCCAATTACGTGCTTAGAAAATGTGTAACAATTGAAGGGGGTTATGGGTGGCCCAATTTTTCCCCCTTGTATGCTAATTTCTGTTTCTCCATTTATTGAATGTTATCTTTAGTACATATTGACAATAAAGATTCCATTTATTGTAAACAGACAGTGCAATAATAGCAATTATTATATAACATTGAAAGTAGAAGGTTAGTCTTCAAAAGAAAACTGCAATATTTACGGCCTTTGAAACAGCAGGGTAAAAAAAGCTTCGTTTGTTCCAAAATGTCAATATATTCAATTTTGTCTTTGCCATTTCCTTGTTCATACTTGTTTTGCCAATAATCATACCAGCATTTTGCTTCATTCACAAAATTGTCCAAATGATAAAATTCTTGAATTTTTGCAATAATTCTATTAAATTCACTGGCGGATAAAGTTTTCATATTTTGAGGAAGTAGCTGCAGGAGATTGTAGCTTACATCATTTCTGTCTGAAAACCGTGTGCGTAATGATGAAATGAGTGAGTCCAAATATGGAGTATAAATTGCTACCCGGTAATAAACTTCTGGCGATGTGGCTACATGGTTTGCTCTGTGTGACTGTCGAACTGCTTGTCGTGGAACAGTTATCTCAACATTAACGCTAGCCGCTATTTCCTGTGTTTGTTGCAGGATGGTTTCCAACTGCTGTTCTGCTTCACGTCTGTGCTTAACGAAAATTTTCACAAGCTCCTTCAGATGATTCCGAACATGGCCGTATTTAGAGGGGGGTTTCTAGGGTTCAAACCCCCCCCGAAACTTCTGACATGTTGGATTAATGGAAGTTCAGAAACCAAAATCTGTAACTAATTTTCAATTTTTTTTTTCGAAGCATCACAAAAGTACAAGGAGACAATGTTGAAACGATCAACCTAGAATTTTCATACAATTGGAATTCTGAAACTTGAATGAAACGGAATTTATTCTCGGAATCGCAGCCCCTTCTGCTGTCCTCTTTCCAGTGTTGTTCCTGCGGTACTATACCGTCACAATGAATATAGACTGAAAATTCCCTTATGATTGTCCCAAAATTCCCTATCCGTAAAAGTCGAAAATCCTCCTTGATAGGAGTTCAAACCTAAAATCTCCAGTTTCGTAGCGCGTTACGTTAGCGATTGAGGTTACAATCCATGCACCAGGCAAAGTTTAAAAAAATGTAACTGGTTCCACACTTTTCAAAATTCCAAAAATTGAGTTTTAAGTTCAAACAACAAAAACTTTATGACTAAAATTTCCATCTAACTTTTACAGCTTTTTCTTGAAAGTATCTAAAATTTAATTACAAAGTATAATAATTGTGCATTTCAGTACACACTATATGAAACGTAAAGGAAGAAAACAAAAGAGACCTTGTGCTGGATTGAGTAAACCCCCTCAAGGATATAACAATGTTAATAATAATAATAATAGTAATTAGCATTATTATGGGATAAAATAGTTTTATTATTATTACATTTTAATTATTATTGTATATTTATTGTTATTATTTCTATTATTCAAATTTCTGGCGACGCCCATGGGAACAATTATGAATGAACCCCCCCCGAAAATGTTTCCTGCCTACGGCCATGATTCCGAACTGCATTGATATCAATGGACACACTCTGGAGAATATTTGTGATTGGTTCTAAAGCACCACTGTACATTGCTACAATTTTCAAAGTTAGAATGAAAACAGGGGTTGTTGCAGCATACAATAGATGGTGAGCCCTGTGTTTTGTTCTTGAATTTCCATTGTTACTAAGCTGTTCTAGTGTCTCAATAATTACAGTGAAGTTTTCTGCAAGGAGACGAATGCTTTTGTATTTTGACGACCATCTAGTATCCGATAGCATCGGAATGTTGGGGACCAGCTTCCGTCTCAAAGTGCTTTCACGGTAAAAGTTAATTACTTCTTTTACAGTTCCGCCTGTATTTCGTATTTCACTGACATCATTGAGATCATTAATTACAAGATTAAGTCTATGAGAAGCACAGTTGAAATATAAAGCATGAGTATATTTGTCCTGAATAATTTCCTTGGGGAGGGGGCTCGATCCCCCTAATTCCCAACTTAGATACGTGCTATTATCAATAATAGTGTTACAGAACATTCTCAGCCTTTCCTCGATAATTATTTCTCTCCTTAAATTATCTTTATTTTATTTTATTTCACACCACAAGGAACCAAAAACCTAATTTTATCTAGTGTAAACTGAAATCTTTCAAGGGGGGCTCGAGCCCCCGCCCCCTTGGATACGTTCCTGATCTGAGGTTAACATGTGGGGGTGGCATGTTGATAATGGGCCCGTTCCGAAAGTCGCACGAGTTTAACGCGTTATGGTAACTGGCCGTTCCATAAGTGCTTCCGTGAGTTTCATTATGCTGTCCCAAAAGTCGCATTCCGTGCTTTTCGTGCAAGAACGAGATTCACCAAACGCACGGGCCAGGATGCTGGTTTGTTCCGTGAAAATCGTCTGCTCCTTGCAGACATTGCACGTGCTGATGGATTCAAACTGCACTAGTTCGGAAAATGTATTATAATTTTAACAGATAGCGATATGAAACAACATGCACAAGATAAGTATGCCTTGACCGTTCTTAGAATGTGATTAAAATGAGTAACAGTGGCCATAATAGAGTTTATTTTTGCCATAAGGACATTCCTTCCGCTGACGCCATGCGGAAACTTTCTCTAAACAAAACGCTGCGCCTGCGCTTTCGCCTAGCGTGTCCCATAAGTCTGTAAAATAACTGGTTTCACCAGATTCACGAGCCCAGTTATTTTCGTTGAATGCGTTCGTTTCGTTAAGACTTTCGGAACGCACTCATTGTTATTTGACGTGCAGAAGTTGTATAATAAATTTTTTAATTACCGCAATCGTTCTCCGCATACGAGAATGGAAACCATAGACATACATACAAACAAACCACGTTTGTTTAAATCTTCCGGTAAATAATGAGCAATCGTGCATTGTCGGTTGCGATCACAGGCCACACACGCCATTCACGCATAGCCCCAAAAAATATTCACGGTAAGGTTAGCTTAGGTTAGGCAAACATAGTTAAAATTTGGGGTTGTAATTTCGTTTCTTAAGGTATGGGAAACACAAATCTTCCGTTAAATAATGAGCAATCGTGCATTGTCGTTTGTGGTCACGGACCCCCTTTACTTTGAATTTCTACACGTGACCTCTAAATATTAACATGCAGATTCGTGATTAGGAGGTATATTTATTTAATTAATTAGAGGAATTAGGCAAAATTTATTCTCGCCTGTTAAAAAAAAAACACCCCCAAATAAAAATTAAATAATAAGGTGTGATAGGAAAAAACAACTCAAACAAATAAAGATAAAAATAAACTAAAAACGGGAGATATATAACAGGGATAATAATCATTAAATATGCGAAATATAAATGAAATCTGGGAATGGTCCACTATTGTAAAATTGCCCAGAGGATTATTATAAGAGGCCGTAGTGCGAGAGGGCAACTTTCCCTGTGACGGTCCTGTGAATCCACACAATATAATTATATGTTTATTGAAATGATTAATGTCATATTATACAAGTCACTTTCAAATAAGTTAAAAAAATTATAATAACTACTTTGTACAACGTAAATTATACTTTATGTTATTTATTGTGCTATACGTTGTATAAACTAGGTATTTTTTGGAATTCTAACGTTGTCATAGCAACGAGAATCAATAGTCGCTATGTAGCAATCGATGTAATGGAACTGAAAATAGATAATAGTGAAATGCATATTGCTCAGTTATTTCACTATAGACCCATAGAAGTTGTATCTTCACCTTTGCCTTATAATTCAAAATATTTATGAACGAAATGTAATCGTGCAAATGATTGACTAGTGAACGTCTCTGTCACTTAAGCCCCTATCACACGGAACTGGATTTCTATTTGGAATGCTCTAGTTGACGCTGGACTGGCTACCCATTTGCTTGTTTTCGCCTCACACGGTACTTGTTATACCGTACTTGTCGATAGTCTTTCGTTCCCATAATGGCGGCCGCGCGAGATGTAAACAACGTATCACTTCACACTTTTAAAATACGATAACTATTCAACCGAGAGGAATATCGCATCGCATTAAATGGTTTTAGGTAGAGAAGAACGGCGCTGTTAAAATACGTACTTTACAACGTTTACTATACACGTATGGAAGAATATTTTAGCTTTTTCAATTGTAAACATGCCTTTCGTGTTGTATGCACTCGGAAGCCACAGACAAAAAAAGGCTACTTTACAAACTCACAGAATATCTTCACATGGCCAAACTTTGCTCTGATTGGCTGTTCCACAGAATCTAGTCGAAGAAGTTAGTAGCAATTAGAACATGTTCTATTCCTCAAAACCAGTCAAGCAGTCAGCCAGGCGGCCATGATTACTACCCAGAAAGTCAGTTCATCGCCAACTAGGGCATTCCAACTAGAAATCCAGTTCCGTGTGATAGGGGCTTTAATTAATATCTACCCACAGACAAATTTGTCTGTGATGTACCCTTTAATTTTTAATATTCAGAAATAAATTATGCTATAATCATAGAGAGTAT
The DNA here is from genome assembly GCF_977018435.1 of Lepisma saccharinum. Taxonomy (NCBI): domain Eukaryota; kingdom Metazoa; phylum Arthropoda; class Insecta; order Zygentoma; family Lepismatidae; genus Lepisma; species Lepisma saccharinum. Next base: position 2,464,479 of record NC_139254.1, on the reverse strand, counting down.
TGGCATTTGCCTTATTGCATGGTATTAGTTTGAAGTTGACTACTGGATCTAATGGTAAAGTTAAGCATGTGCACACATGCCATGAGGGCATATGGCGTGATGTGGAGATAGAGCTCCACATATTCTTAGGTTGGGATGATGTGATCAGCATCATGCTTTGCTGCCTTTACCCCCAGGTATAAAGCGACCACAAGGAAAAAAACCATGCACGAAAAGTCCCTACGCAGTTTTCCCTTCTTCCGTTCAGCTCGGGCCATAAGGAAGCATGGTCCACTCTCTCCCTCCCCTCCTTGTGGGAGTACGATGCACAGGCATTGTGGGTCTGCACAAGTTTCTTTGCTTGTGGTTCCATTATACCCATTGGTATGAGGCTGGGTGGGGATGGGCCTCAGAGCCATTGAGAAACAGGGAAATAACTTGAAAATTCCCTGGTCCAAATCACCTGCCCCAGGATTCGAACCCAGGTCTTCAGTGAGGTAGCCAGATGGTATACCAACTGAGCTGCCACGGCCCTTCTGGATCTAATGGAATCATTATATTCATTTGGTTAGTGTTGATTTTTATTGACATGTTCACTTTCGGACACCGAAAAATTTCAATTAACCAGAATATTTCCACTTCAATATATTTGTTAATAGAAATTGCTGCAAAAACTAAATTACCCATGGTGACCATCCATCAACGTCCAAATTTACAGTAGGGAAGCAAAATGCCGCCCTGTTAGATTGCTGACTGCCATTGTCATGAAACCATTCCCTATTATCGCACTGGAAACCTGAACGAAAGGCTATCTTTCCAGATGCAAGATTTCATCCATCCGGCGCTGGCCCAAGAACAGCCCCACAGTTGATTTCTTATCATCACTGGCAAGAAAGAATTTCCTCTTTATCGCAGGTGAACCAAAGGGCATCTCTCCAGATTATTGTCAGATTGGGCTGCAAGTTGCAAACTTCAGGAAAACCTATAATTGACACCAGACCCAGCAGTTCAGAAATGCTGTTTCATCGAGTTATCAAATCTCTGGGGGATGGATATATGTTTTTTGATTCTTTTACGTTTGTTTTAAGTTCACTTCATGCACACATTGGCAAATTGGGACTGGACCTACAGTTTAAAGTTGGATCCGAACCAAATTTACTACAAAATACTGATATGCAAAAGCTTGATAATGTCCTGCCAAAATAATAATTTCCTCTCTCTTCATAATTCCTTTGCCACTATTCAAGGTATTATTAATATACAAGAATAACTAATAAATGATAACACATTCAAATACAGTTTAATACGGAATCAAATATAGTCAAATTTTTATTACAGGATATTTCCTTTCAAAAGTTCCATGGAAGCAACCTGCACCCCAGAACTTCCTTGGGTGTATCCCTGCTTTAATCCTATTGTCTGAAATAAACAACAATCTGTCAATTTCTTTGTTCAGCTATAGATGTGTTGGTTTGGTAACTATCCGAAAACAATGAACTGTAATATTTACAAATTGCTTGGTAGTGAACTTTTTTTTCAGTGAAAGCAGTGGGCAAACATACCTATGCATTTGTCCCCTGAATTTGAATTATTGAGTGAGATGTATTCCCTTACCCCTCCCCCACTAAAGGCACCCGTGGCTATATCCTTATATGTGATGTGAATGCCCCTTTAAATATTACAGCCTCAACTTTTAGCATAGGTAAAGGTAAAGTAAAGGTAAAGTGCTCCCCTGTGCATAGCACCACACCATGAAGGCGTATAGGGGGTGTGGGGGTAACGCCCCACACTTTCTTGATCTGGTCGTGAGTGGGGGTGATGTGATCAGCATCACGCCCCTGACCGCCTTTACCCCCAAGGGTTTCCCCCAGGTAGCCATTGTTATTCGACGCTGGGTAGGCGCCGGGGCCGCTTTTAGCATAGGTAAGGAGATTTTAGGCCTCAGATATTTACTTAAAGAGAGCCTTGAAATCTGAAGTTTGCCCATAATGCAAGTTATTGTATGGTTAGTTAAGGCAAGCAAGTGTCTTTTATGACACGTACCACATTATATTGTATGTACAAGTATGAGCCAAGGTTCTAGCCCTAACAAAGTTTGCGTCTCCTTCCTTGAAGACTTGCTTTGAAGTCAAATTCAGCTGATATTTTTGAGATTTCAATAAACAAATCCTTCTACTTTCGTTTCATTTATATTTATTTACATACATTGGCATTACTTCAGTGACTTTATTATGGTCAACCCTACATGATCAGGAACATAGGCAGTGTCTGAAAGGTGCAAGACCATACTTGAAGCGAGCATCCTCCGAGAATGGTTTTGCAGTGTGGACTGGAAGTGAGTCTTTCGAATTGCACTTCGACTGCAGCACCAAATGCAATCAGCAGATAAAACCGAGGACTCGTTGTTTTTCCCGTTTTTTAAACACCCATTTTTCACCATAGAAATCACATAGCATTTTCAAATGTTCTTATATATACATTTCCATAAATTAGACAAACTTCAATCAACAACTTGCAGACTTATAATGTATACTTAACCTGTGTTGCTGGCTTTCTACCTCCGCGATTTCAAACAAATGAACAACAAGTGCAGAAATCATGGGACCAAGACTTCAACGATCCATACTCTGAGCTATGGTCTTGATTTCTTGTGTACTTGGTGCTTTCGAACAGTATTAAGTGAAGTCACCATCAGACTTCAAGTCTGTATTTTGTACCTTTCAGACACAGCCATAATGTTGAGATGAGAGAGTACATGATGCATTTTATCACCATCATTTCACTACTATAATAATTTTGTAAAAATGTGTACAATGTGTAGTTACTGTATTTGCTGGCGTATAAAATGAACCCCCCCTTTTTTTTACACATATTTGAGGAATAAGCTTTGTAACTAAATATTATAATTAATTTACAGTATTTCAAATACAAAGTAGTATGTAAGTGTATTTTCAACAAATAACTTACATAATCTAACTAGGAAAGAACACATTTTAATAGTCTTCGTCAAAACCCAGACATTCATCTCCAAAGCTAACGAAGAGTCACTTAAAACCTCTTCTAAATCAGAATCCGAGTCCTCATACGTGCACATGAACTTTACATGACTGGAATGCTCTCATAAACTGAAAGGAATCAAGAAAGAAATCATCTAACTCAGAACAGAGCAAGTTTTCAGAAATGAAGGTAATAAAAAACTATTTCCGAAGGATAAAAGTGCATCTTATACACCGGAAAATATGGTAATTATGACACAACTTTTGCTAGCTTGGTTCCTCTCTCCATGCAGGTCTTGAGTAATATCTGCCTTTGTCGTCAAAATCAATATGTAAGTTTGACTTAACATGAAATAACATTACAAAGTATCGAGGAAGCCCTATGAGAAAGTCTCAATAACTGGCTACCGACTATAAAGCTGACCTCCCTGATGGTGTAGTGGTAATGTAATCGCCTCGTAATCAAGGGGTCACATACACATGGTAGTTCGAATCACACTTTAAACTTTAGCCTTTCTGTGTAAAAGTGGACTTAAAAACAAATTCAAGCAAATTATAAATTGCTAAGTGACAATTGAAGACTTGTATTTCAGTTTTAAACACAGAGAATCAAGATAAAAATAATTGTTGCTTTTCTGTTCACTTTAGATTTTTCTGTGAAAGGAAGAAAATATACACTATACGAGACTGCTGATCAGAAAGGACATCCAAAATCAGTCACAGCCAACATGTAGGACAAATAAGTTGATGATAATAACACAACTGTAAATAAAACTTGCTGCTTAATGAGTTAACCCATCCGCATACCTAGTCGTCGAATCGACGGCCTGTCTGGACGTTCGCTTGCCGTACCTTGTCGTCGAATCGACGGGTTCCCGATTTTCATCACGTAGTTTCATTTTCTGTCAATAGATGGCAGAGGTTGGATGATCTTTCGAATCTATGATGTGTATGTTTGTGCTGCTAAGTTTTTCATACCATTTCAAGTGTGTTTTGTTCAGTAATTTCTCATGTAAACAAACCTTCATTTGTTACGTCTTGCAAACATGTTACGTAAGAATGTTGTAGAAGATTCTGCGATTGAAAAGTTGCTTTTCGATAGCGACGAAGAGGAAAATGTGGATTTTGGAAGTGGAGACGAACATGGGGATTCATTTTGTGTTAGTGAAATTGAAGAATGTAGTGAAAGTAGTGAAAGTGAGGAAGAGGTTGCTGTGTCAGGAAAAAAATAAAAGGTTGAGGAATGGAAATGGACAGATGTGTGTGATCAAAATTATTAGGTGAGTTTCTATTTATGTTTCAAGTAAACTGCATACGTGCATACTTATTACTGTACTTCCACTTCAATATATAACATTTTCACATAAATTGCTTGGATAGTTTTCACAATATTTGACATCTTGTCTTGCTGTCCAACCATTACGGGAGATGGCCAAATTTAAATGGCATTTTATGGCAAAAAATTTGGCATTTAAATGGTATGCAGATGTGTTAAGTGCTCTCAGGGTGGTTACTCTAGAACCATGATAAAATTCAATTATGATTCCCGGTTTCCAAGGCAAACTTTCTAAACATTCAAGGCTACAAGCAGATTCTTTCTCTACTGCCTCTCCCCCCTTCCCTACATGCACACACACATACACACATATGTAGTATTAACAATATAAAAGGTCTGTGTGACTTCAATGTATTTAAAATATTTAATTTAAGGTGCAGAGTTTACATGTGCCATGTCACATACTCATGACTCGAAATACATCTGCAAACACAAGTCACAAATGTTGAGCAGGGAGTATACTAATCTACGAAAAATTGTTAATTGAATAAGAATTTTAAACTCAAATTCAACTGGTCAACTTCAAGATATCTTGCAATAATCTTCCGTCCGTCAGATAGATCGTTCTGCAAAGGACACTTAACAAAGTAAACAGATTGAGAGAATTCCGTTTTATTTTCCTTCCTTGATAAAAATAAAAGCTAAAGTAAAAAAATTGCCTCAGGGCATTAATAAAAATTGCAGTTATACACGTCTACGACGGATTTAATATGCTTAAGAAAATACTGTATGTTTACAAATTGGCAAAATTTTTTACATCATTACAATGGGTAAACGTTCCGATTTAAGAATGAAAGATGACATCTGGCATATGTCCCCTGGCTAGATCTAGAGCGTGGTGTTTTAATGTCTGCTGTCGAACCTGTTTCCTCCAATTTCTGGATCAACTTATGAACTGTACTCTCACTATGTGCACTTTCACTTCCAAGGATTATGCGATGCTTCCTAACAGTGTCTGCATAACACTCGCCATTCTTGTAATGAGTTTTCACTATCAAAACTCGTAATTCCTTTGTGGAATGATCCATCTGAACTAAGCTGCAATCATTGATAAAGGAACTTGTAACAACAGTGTTACCAACCCAACCACAAGACATGTTGTGTAAATCATACTTGGCATTCTTAAATCGAAACATTTTCTCAATAATGATGTAAACATATTTGTCATTCCTTTTTAAAAAAGTATTCTATTAAGCATATTAAATCCGTCGCTTTTGTTGGGACACCCTTTATAAATTTCCATACCTGAGAAATCTACCTCTCAAAATAAAATCACAAATATAACTGAGTGGGCATCTCCCCAAACCAAAATCAGTGGTCGGAAGTAACCTATCTACAAGTTTCTTGTGAACACTAATACATGTTCGGTGAGATTGGTCAGTTGGAGAATGCTACAAGGTTGCACAGTTTTCGGCATTTAGTGACTGGACCATTATTGGGCACGAATGATTTCTCACTTGTGTTTGTAACACAGGTAAGAAATAGTGTTCTGTATTCTTTCAATTCCCTTTTATTTGAGGGGTCTAAAAACATTCCTGGCAGGGGAAAAAATAATTTTCTTTTGCTGGAGACAAAATTTTTTGTAGGGGAAATATCCCTGCCATCTGCACACTGACCCAACATAACACTCTTTCTTCTCCACCATCCATCAAAAGAACAACCTGACAAAGTACAAAATATAGAGCAAGAAAATGAGGAACATATCAAGGTAAGAACTTACAATTCCTTGTTGTCAACATGTAGCATTAATAATTCCATTACGTTGTTTCTTGTTTTACCTACCGTTATCAAACACATTTCATCATAACATATGAGGGTGGATCAAATGAAAACAGAACAGGGGCCACAGAATGAAATCTACAAGGTTTATTTCAAACTTAATCTCCAAAGTTACACAAGCACTTGTCCCACTGTTTCACCAAGTGGTGAATACCCTGCTCGTAGAACTACTTTGGCTGAGATCGGAACCAGTTGCGAACATTGTCCATGACGTCAGTGTCCGAGTGGAAGAGCCAACCCTTCGATGCCCTTTTCAAGGGACCAAAGATATGAAAGTCGCATGGTGATAGATCAGGGTTATACGGTGGGTGTTCCAACACTGTCCACCCAAGTGTTCTTTGTAATAGCTGACGTATGTGGCCATACGTTGTCATGCAGCAAAACCACTCCAGGGGACAACAGGCCAGCCCGTTTGGCCTTGATTGCTGCACGCAAACGTTGGAGGGTACTGAAGTAACAAGCAGCATTAATTGTTTGATCATGGTCCAGGAACTCAAGGAGAAGGTATCCTTCATGATCGAAAAAACATATCAGCATCACTTTGCCACTATTCTGCAAACATTCCGCTGCCGCAGGTGAAGCACTGACTTACAGCCAGCCTGCTCGCCTTCTTGGACGATACTGCTGCCCGATTGCCTAGGCATATCACGTGCTCACGTACAACTGGTGAGTCAATTATGCAGTACGGGTTTCCTTCATTGCCTCCCACTCTACCTTCACACAGGGTTGTCACCACATACATACATAAATATAACCCAATACATCCACTGTTCCATTTTCACTTGATCCATCCTAATACAAAAAAAAAGGTAAAGTGCTCCCCTGTGCTTAGCACCATGCCATGAAGGCGTATAGGGGGTGTGGGGGTAACGCCCCACACTTTCATGATCCACCCTAATACACTGAGTAAATTTACATAAACAATAAATATAATTAAGTGAAATTATATCTCCACAACCTCACTTTGTCTGCAATCTCTGATTGCAATTGTAAGAAAAATATCAACAATATGCAGAAATTAATATTTATGATGGCTGTACAAACAAAAATACAAAAAAATACAAAAAACGATATTTTTACATGGATGGAAATGAATTATACAAAATAATTATGCTGATGAAAAAACCACCAAGCTTACTGGAATGTTGGCTTGAGATCAATGACTATGTCCATCATTCGCATACGCTCATACGCACACACACACATGCATCTACATATATATATATATATATAAAGCTACATATTTTTAAAATAATTTAAATTCACAATTTACATACACAAACAAGATGATAAAAAAGTAATTATCTCTTGCATTTTTAAAAAACATTACTAAGTAGGCACATTTTTTCACTTCTTTTTAACAAATCAAAGGCTTAATTTGGACAAAAGTAGGCACTCGAAAATACAAAATATACATACACTTTACACAAATATACACAGTAAGCAGTGATCATATTATGAATTAAGCTTTGTACAACACTGTATAGAATACTTGACCACTGGTTTATACGGAGATGGCAGTTTACTGGAAAGATGGACATATGCACAAAACACATATGTTGCTCTTATGGCTTACGAACTAGAAATGCACATATTTAGTTAATTCTTGCAGAAGAACCATGTGCATAACTTATATAAATACAGACATCCACTCTCACAAGTCCATACAGTCACTTCAATGAAATACTGCACACACACACACACACATACACACACATATCTTGGTCACTGGTACCGTATGGAATCCATTATTTTTAGTTTTCACTGAACATGAAACATAACATTCATAGCACATCTTTGGAATAAAATGGAAATGCATATTTTGTACACAAATGGCATAGGAGGGAAAAAGTTGCATAACTATTCAAGCTGCAAGCTTCATGATTGCTAAACAGTCCTATCTTCCCCTTGTACTGCAGCTATGATATTTTCCTATTTGGCAAGAGTCATACTGACGTCTCATTCATATCCTTCCTGCAAAAAGAAATTGAACAGTTTGTATTTTTTTAAAAGGGGTAATATTAGCATTTGGGTTTATAGAATGAATCAAAACACACACATTAAATCCACAATACATGCATATTTTGTTATTGTCAAACAGCATGAAGGTTCATAGTTGTAAACATACTTTTTTGTGGGACTGTAGGGTTGGAATAAAACAGCAAGTCTGAAAATACAAGTTTTTGCAATGTGAGTCAAATTATATTGCATAGGCATATACACTAGCCTAAATTTGTGACTATCATAGCATGCTACGATGTCAGGGATCCCACGTTCGAATCACAGCCTGAGGATGAGTGTTCCTTGTGAATTTAATCAAACCATCACTCATCCTCATCTTCGTGACTAGCCAAAAGTGCAAGAAAAGCGAAGTAGTAAAAAAAATTCAATCAAGCATATCCTATACAATGAATAGGATATTCTAGACCATTACAGTAAAGATAATTCTAATTTTGAGAGCTGTGGAGGTCCAATCAGTAGGGCATCTGATTGCCATGTGGGAGATCCGGGTTTGATTCTTGGGGTAGGCAATTTCAGATGAGAATTTTTCCAGCAATGGCCATGCATGGAATGGCTCTGGGGGTCACCCAGCCTCTAAGAGAGGTGGCAGCTCCACTAATGACCAAGATTGTGAATACTTGGAGCCTTACCTCCACCTGTTCCACCAAATCCTATTTTTTTCCTTAAAAAAATTGCTGTAACTTTCTCAGTTTTTCCCAAGAAGTAATTTTGCTTTAACTAATATTGAATCAAACTAAAAATGTAGTACAATACAGGTGCAAACATATACACTCGGACAGACACAGAATGGAACAATGACTACGCAAACAGAAAAGGACAAGAAGTGTCGTTTCCTTCACAGAGTGCTAATAGCTGAGGGAGATCTATGCAGTCTGGTGTCCAATAGAAGCTGTAATTTCACAAGAGTGTTTACAGAAGTATTACTTTTTACATAGGCCCTGACTTTAGGCAAGCAAGGCACTTTCTGCATCCCCTAAAATTCACGTAGAGGAACAGATGTTACATACATTTCCATATCATATATAAAATCGTTTATGCCAACCTAGACCCCCTTTATGCACTGAAGCACCCAGTGGATAATCCCATGCTTCCAGCCTCTCCCGTCCTTCTTTGTCGCATCGACAATAACACTCACTTTTTTCTTACACAGAGCTAGAGGAGAATATGGTCGAGAGCTAACAAAGATTGAATGGAATATCTCTCATTTGGAAGGAAAAATACAAACTGGCACAAATAGGCATTCTGAAATCATTTTTCTGGAATGAATACTTGAATGGCACATATGGCAATTTTTCACTGATAAATATATACGGGGAAAATCCCCTTATCTAAAACACTTACCTTAAGAATTAAAAAAGGCTGTAAGAAGCCCCTTGCGAAAAGTTAAAAGTGCAAGGTTATTGTTGAACATTGTACAAAAGACACACTTTCCCAGCATGGTCAAATTGACTTATCATTTGTTTTTTTGCTGTGTAGTGAGTAGTCTGTGGCGAATGCTCTCCAAGAAGGTTGTCTTGTACCATATTGTACCAAGAATGTAGCAATGTACATCGCGTTGCTGTCGGTCGCGTTAGACCCTAATAAAGTGTTAAGTAACTGTTAGCACGTGTTGTTACTCCTTGTAAAACCAACTTATCGAAATATCTGCGCTGAAGTTCAACAGGTTATGGGCCCAGATACGTTCCCACTGCGACCGTGGAATTTGGTAGTTTGTCGGAGTGCAACAGTAAGTGTAGTCGTTCTTTGGAGTACAACAGGAAGTGTCCTTTGTCTTCCTAACCAGACTGGTGAGAGTTTTACACTTTCGGAAGAAGCGTGTTTCGTTTGCTGCTGAAGATGGAGTTCAAGACAACAGTAGACAAGCTGGAAGGTGCAAAGAACTGGCCGAGATGGAAACGACAAGTGGAGCTGCTGTTACGACACCACGATGTCCTAAAAGTTGTGGATGGCACGTGTACTTCTCCACAGGAACTTGGTGCTGAGTGTACTACGGAAGATTGACGTAAGTACGAAGCAGAGTGTAAAACGTTCCAGAAGGCGGACATTATGGCACAAATGATATTGGTGAATAGTATGAATGATGCAAATTCGGAACTTACCAGCACGTGTGATACGTCTAAGGAAATTTGGAACAAACTAATGTCAGTATATGAACAAAGTTCAGCACAGCGTTTGGATCGATTGTCAGAGCAGTTCTTCAATCAATCCAAAGATGCAGCGGAAGACATTGCAACATACGTGTCCAAGTTACAGAGAAATTTTCGTGAAATGAAAGACGAAATGGAACGTCTCACGAAGTCCAAGGTTCCAGAACTGCTTCTAATGAGTCGAATCATGTCTACCTTACCTAGTGAATATTTTGAATTCAAAAGTGTATGGAAATCAGTTCCAGTGGAAGAGCGTACTGTAGACAGGCTTGCTGAATGGCTTAGGTTAATTGAAATGAGACTTCCCAACAAGACTAGTGACAAAACAGCTTGTGTGGTGAAAAGTGATGATCCGAAGAAACACAAGAAACATAGAGAAAAAGTGTTTTTAATGTCACAAGGTAGGCCATTTTGCCAAGCAATGCAAGTTGGTGTTAAATAAATCTTCAACCAGTGGAAGTGAGCGTGTTCCAGAAGGAGGAGCCTTTGTGAGCTTTGAATCGAACTGTCCTGCTTCGGAAGTTTGGATTGCAGATACTGGAAGCACAGCACATATGACTAACCGGAAGGACTACTTTCTACAGTACCAAAAATTCCCAGCACCAAAGGAATTACAGGTGGGAAATAAAGCCATCATATTAGCACATGGCAGTGGTATAGTGAATGTGAAAATGTTGGTCAATGGTAGGTGGGTGAAAAATCATCTTCGTGATGTGTGGTATGTGCCAAATATCAGTAAGAATTTATTTTCTGTGAACTCCACTACAAAAAGAGGTTTTCTATTCTGTGCAGACTCCATGAAGTGTTTACTAAAAAAGAATGGTAAGGTACATGCATGGGGAAGTGTTACTTTAAGTGGTTTGTACCAAATGCACGTGCGTGCATTACCCCCCAAAAATCCTGCTGAAGTGTGCTTAGTGTCAGCTTCCGATACATTGCAGCTGTGGCATGAAAGGTTGGTACACCAAGGTAAGCAACATGTTCGGAAGTTTCTAGTGCAGCACGGAATTGATGTAAAAACTGATGACCAGTTTTGTGAAGGCTGTGTGGTTGGCAAGCAACATCGTAAAAGTTTTAGACAGCGGGTTACTCGTGCAGAAAAACCAGGTGAAAGAATCCATGCTGACGTGTGTGGACCAATGCAAACAAAATCATTGGGTGGTGCACTGTATTTTGTTTGTTTCAAGGATGACTTTTCGAAATTCCGACGTGTGTTTTTTCTGAAACAAAAATCGGAAGTTGCTGCAAGACTAAAACAGTTTTTAGGTGAAGTCAGTGTTGCAGGTCATGTAGTGAAAGAATTGCTCACTGACTGTGGGAAGGAATTTGATAATGCAGAAGTGAAGGCTTTATTGGAAGAAAAGGGGATCAATTTCAGAACCACCATGCCTTATACACCTGAACAGAATGGAGCTGCAGAACGTGAGAACAGAACATTGGTTGAATCTGGACACTCGATGTTGCATTCAAAAGGTCTTCCAGTGAAACTTTGGGCTGAAGCAGTGAATACTGCAACGTATGTTCTGAACAGAAGTGGACCAACAACAGTAGAGAAGAAGACACCATATGAACTTTGGTATGGAAAAGACTTACCAAGTGTAGATAATTTGAAAGTGTTCGGAACAGAGTGTTTTGTTCATGTACCAAAGCAAAAGTGACAGAAATGGGACAAAAAGAGCATTAAGGGTCTTCTGATTGGTTACTGTGATGAAAAAGATGGTTACCGCATCTGGAATCAGAAAACTGATAAAGTGTTGCTCAGTCGTGATGTTGTTTTTGCACAGAAACAATTTTGCCAATAAAAGAGTCTTTTGAAATTGTTTCACCAGAAAAATCAGTAATGTTTGAATCTACTGTGGAAGAACCTGATAGCCCTGGTAGTGAGTCCACATACTCTGATGATACAGGAAACAGATGCATCACAGGAGATGTAACTGGTGGAAGTGAACCACGTTATGAATTGCGAGATTGTCAAAGCGTGCAGAAACCAGTGTGGCAAGATGGTTATGTGTTACAGGTAGATTGCTTAGAACCGAGCTCATATAAAGATGCCATGTCATCAAGAAATGCTGCAGAGTGGAAATTAGCAATGGAAGATGAAATGCAGTCTTTGGCTAAGAACCATACTTGGATACTAGTTGAACCTCCAAGCAATAAGAAAGTTATTGATAATCGGTGGGTTCTAAAAGTAAAGACCAAAGCAGATGGCAGTATCTACAGATTTAAAGCAAGACTGGCAACAAAGGGTTATCTACAGAAGAGTGAAATTGATTACGATGAAACCTTTAGTCCAGTGGCTCGATTTGATACTGTACGAACTGTGCTGAGTGTTGCAGCTTGTGAAGGGTTGAAGTTAGCTCAATTTGATGTGAAAACAGCTTTTCTTTATGGTAAACTTTATGAGGAAATCTATATGTGTCAACCTGAAGGGTTTGATGACGGGACTGGTCGTGTGTGTAAGCTAAAAAGGAGTCTTTATGGACTGAAGCAAGCACCTCGTTGCTGGAATAGACGATTTGTGAATTTCATGTCGAAGCATGGTTTTACATGCAGCAAAGCTGATCCCAGTATATCATTCGTGAGAAAAATGGAAAGAAAATGATCGTAGCCATCTATGTGGATGATGGTTTGGTTGCTGGCAATAATATTGAAGATATCAACAGTTTTCTCGGAACTCTAAAAGATGAATTTGAAATTGTGGTTGGGTCATTAGATTGTTTCTTGGGCATACAAATAACACAAAAGGAAGATGGTTCTATTTTTGTATGTCAAGAAAACTATACAAAGAAAATTCTTGAGAAATTTCTCATGAGTGAAGCAAATGCTGTGTCAACACCTGCTGAAAAGGGAAGTGTAAATGCAGGGGAAGAAAACACACAGCAGTTAGTAGACACTAGTGTGCCTTACAGAGAAGAAGTTGGCAGCTTGATGTATCTGGCTACAGTCACTAGGCCACATATCTCCTATGCTGTTGGATTAGTGTCGCAAGCATTGGACAGTCCAAGAGTATCTGATTGGCAAGCAGTAAAACGAATTTTCTAGTATCTACGAGGAACCACTGCTTATGGAATATGCTACAATCCAAATCATAATCCTGGGATCCTGGAAGCCTTCAGTGATGCAGATTATGGTGGAGATCCAACAACAAGACGCTCAACAACTGGAGTTCTATGCAAGTATGCAGGCGGAGCGATATCCTGGATGAGCTGGAAGCAGAAGTCGGTTGCTCTATCAACAACAGAGGCTGAATTTGTGGCAGCCAGCGAGGGAGCGAAGGAAGTGATATGGCTAACAAGACGATTGAATGAGATCACTCGTCTGACAGGAATGCCCACACTGCTGGTGGACAATGCTAGTGCTATTAAGTTAGTGAAAAATCCTGAATTTCATAAACGCTTGAAACATATTGCAGTGCGTTATTATTTTGTAAGAGAAAAGTTTCAGGAAAAAATGTTAAATGTGGAACACATTGATGCTGAAAGTCAGGTAGCAGACATTCTCACGAAACCATTAGCAAAAGTTAGGTTTGTTAAATTATGTGGCTTAATAGGTGTGGGAAATGAAAAGTAGTGTACTTATTGTTATGTTAAAAGTGTAACAATGTTTTTTTATAAAGGGAAGCTTGTGAAAGTTGTTTTTGAGGGGAAGTGTTGAACATTGTACAAAAGACACACTTATCATTTGTTTTCTTGCTCTGTAGTGAGTAGTCTGTGGAGAATGCTCTCCAAGAAGGTTGTCTTGTACCATATTGTACCAAGAATGTAGCAATGTACATCGCGTTGCTGTCGGTCACGTTAAACACTAATAAAGTGTTAAGTAACTGTTAGCACGTGTTGTTACTCCTTGTAAAACCAACTTACGGAAATATCTGCGCTGAAGTTCAACAGTTATAAATGGACCTACGCAAGACAAACACAACACATTAAAAAGTAAGAATCAACAAAAAGCTTCCTCACAGACAGTTGAAGAGACCAGTTCTTCATAAAAAGCTAAAAACATTTGTTAAAACACTGTCATCATCTCCCAACAGGGATGACAAACAGTTGGGAAGATGAAAAGTCCGCCAAAGGAAAGCAAAATCGACACATTCAACAATAATATGCCGAACACGTAAAACGACATTACAGACACGACACATTGGAGGGTGTGACCACGGGTGAGAAGGCTGTGTCCAATACAAAGTCGAGTTAGAAGAATTTCTTCTCAATGGGAGAGATGCGACGAGTAATGCCATGTATTGTTCCCCTTTACCACATCCCACTCCTTCTGCCAAGCATCAAGAAGGCAACAATGAAAAATATCCTGCAGGTTGCTACCTGGCAGAAGGTGAATGAGAATGTTGCCATCTCCATCAGCAGACTTTGCTGCAGCATTGGCTGCTTCGTTCCCCTTTATGGCCCATGACTAGGATCCCAGCAGAAGGGGACGTCAGCACTGGCAGATAACGATATAAGGCATCAAAGGATGCGGTGCACTACTGGATGCCAAGAATTTGGCGATTCCAGACTCTGAAGCACGCCTGGACTGTCTCAGAAAACTGGAACATCTGACAACACTAAGTAAAGCCCCTATCACACGGAACTGGATTTCTAGTTGGAATACCCTAGTTGGCGATGAACTGACTTTCTGGGTAGTAATCATGACCGCCTGGCTGACTGCTTGACTGGTTTTGAGGAATAGAACATGTTCTAATTGCTACTAACTTCTTCGACTAGATTCTGTGGAACAGCCAATCAGAGCAAAGTTTGGCCATGTGAAGATATTCTGTGAGTTTGTAAAGTAGCCTTTTTTTGTCTGTGGCTTCCGAGTGCATACAACACGAAAGGCATGTTTACAATTGAAAAAGCTAAAATATTCTTCCATACGTGTATAGTAAACGTTGTAAAGTACGTATTTTAACAGCGCCGTTCTTCTCTACCTAAAACCATTTAATGCGATGCGATATTCCTCTCGGTTAAATAGTTATCGTATTTTAAAAGTGTGAAGTGATACGTTGTTTACATCTCGCGCGGCCGCCATTATGGCAACGAAAGACTATCGACAAGTACGGTATAACAAGTACCGTGTGAGGCGAAAACAAGCAAATGGGTAGCCAGTCCAGCGTCAACTAGAGCATTCCAAATAGAAATCCAGTTCCGTGTGATAGGGGCTTAAGGTCAAGAAATAACTTCAGAACAGAGATGTCAAAATGTACAGGGTGTTTCACTTGGAGTGGAACCCTGTATTTCGTTCATAACTCGGACACTAATAAAGATATTGCAACGAAATTTGGAGTGAACTTACCTCCGTTCATGGGAAGTCGGATGACATCATAACAAGTGTTGGCAATGGCCACCATTGGCATCCAGACAGCATTAGACGTGGCGTTCCATGTTGTGGAAAGTCCGTCTCAGTACGTCACGTGTCCCTGCTTTAATGGCTGCACTGATGTTTGCTTTCAAGGCCTCTATGGTTCGCGGTTTGTTGGCGTAAACCTGCAACTTCAAATGTCAAATCGAGCGAGCGCAGTGGCCAAAGTCCCCTGGAAATTACGCAGTTGCCGAAAAAAGACCGGATTTCGGCCATGTTTGCACGTGAGGTGTGCGGTGTTGCTCCTTCCTGCTGGAAATAACCAATGGATAATTCCTCATCGTCCAGTTGGTTCACAAAGCAGTTGAAGATATCTAGGTACGCTGCTGTTTTGATTGCCGTGTCGAAGACGCCAATGGTGGCCATTTCCAGCACTTCTTATGCTGTCACTCGACTTCCCATGAACGGAGGTAAGTCCACTCCAAATTTTGTTGCAATATCTTTCTTAGTGTCTTGAGTTATGACCGAAATACAGGGTTCCACCCTGAGTGAAACACCCGTAAGCTTTGAACATTGTAAATGTTAAGTTAAAGAGCTAGAAATGCATGGGAGTCTAAAAACATTGTTTGTTACTTTTAATGCAGCTTAATAATCAACGTGAAGAGCTGCTTGCTTATGCCACATGGGAAAGATGCATACTGTAGAAAAGAACCAAACCTTTTTCAATATTTAAGATTATATCCACAGAACTGAAATAAATGTGAAACTTTTGCGAAGCTGTACGCCATGCCCTTAGGAAAGGATACACACAGACAAACCTAATTTATACAAGAACTACGGAGAATATGCTACAGGAACAACAGAAGATGCTCAGTGCTTGTTAATGTGCAAAAACGTGCTTAAACACACTGTGCATGTGATGAATGGGTATTTCATAAAGGTCAACTGCACTTACCTCTTCCCTACAAGAAGGTTCATGTAAAAGAAAATAAGGTTGTTATTAGTAGACAAATAATTAACTGCACTTGAAAGCACCTTTTAAAGATAGATGTTTAAACATTAATATTTAGGGCTCCACACCAGTAATATCAGTATATAAAAAAGGACAAGGCATTATATTAATCTTTTTCATGTGTTTTCTCTGGTACGTTATTCTATTTTTGTTACTTTTGTTACTAACATTACTTGCTAGTTTCTTTTATCTATTCATTCGTATCCATATTCAATTGCATCTACATAACATTTCTTGCGTAGTACAAATGTACTGAAGGCTTTTGCTACCACTAATATAACACACTGAAAACTTCAGAATTCACTCTATGTACACTCCTGTTCACATAAAGTGGCACATTTTATAAGGGTGAGCAGTTGAAGAATGTGCCATTCATCTGAACAGGACTGTGCATAGCATGTAAAAACAATTCATAAACAACCATTACTATGGTGTTCGCACTGATTCTCCAGATATACACATTAACAGTGGCCTTTCTCTAACGCCTTCTGGAATTTTTATTGAAATTTCACCACTGTTTAGAAAAGTTTCAATCCTGTTTCAATCATTAGGTAAAACTAGGGAGAGGGCACAGTGCCACTCCAATGTTATTGTTCATGTTGGATTTTTATAATTGAAAAAAGAAAAGAAATGAAATGATTAACAGGAATGGTTGTGCCAAATACTTACTCTGACTCAGAAATATTCGTTGACGTAAGTGGTGGAACCAGCAACCCATGGGGGTTGGGGAGGAGAGGGCTCGGACTTGCAGGGATCCCTTCACATGGATGGTTGATGTCGTTGAAGGACGAAGACATCACACGGCTTGACATGGGGACAGTGTACCCATTCTGACACTCATCTAACAAAAGAGACAAAGGCATTGTTACTTCTTGGTGGTGTGATATGCTTATCGTTCTCGCTGTAATTCAATTAACGCAATAGAATGCATGTTCTCTGCTAGGATGCAAGGATGCACACTGGGTAAATACAGTGTGTTCCGCTTAGAGGTATCGAGAAATAATTTGAAGTGTAAATAATGGCTCATTAACCCTTTCCCTGTGGCGACAAAAGAGAAGTGTGGCCAAAAAAAAAAAATGTTTATACATAGATGCAACCACAAATTCGTGTCATCGTAAATAATGCAAAAAATAACTATAAAAAGACTTGCTGCAAAATGAAGCTAAGGAAAACAATCTATATATAGACTGCCGTAAATAAACATTCCATATTAGGTAAGGTCAAAGGTAAGGTTCCCCCTGCATACAACACCATGCCTTGAAGGCACATTTAGGGTATGTGGGGCCCCACACCCCCACTAAATATTCTTGACCTCGGTCATTTTGGAAGTGATAAGATCAGCACCTCGCTCCGTTCACCTTTACCCACCAGGGTTGCCCCCAGGTACACATTGATTTGAAGCTGTGTGAGCCCCAGAGCCACTTTATGCAGGGACTAGGCTGGTAAAATTCCGACCTCAGGACACCCGCCCCAGGAATCGAGCTCGGGTCTCCCGCATTGCAGTAAGACACTCTACCAACTACACCACGGTGGCTCTAATTCCATATTGCAAAAAAAAAAAATATATATATTTTTCAGGAACTGACAAAGCATCAACAATGGATTTTTTGATGGTCAGTAGCCCACATACACTAATAATAGCACGAAAAATTGATGTCTATCAAAATGACTTGCCGCAATACAAGAACCGTTAATTTTGAAATACCGTCTATATATAGACGCTCCGCAAAGAAGGCCCAATTTTAGAGTCTATATATAGCTCAGCTGCAGTTAATGGGTTAACACATTTTTTACATATCTTGATGTAGAAACTCTCTGAGTTTAGGAAAATGGTCAATGGAACTCGATGTGTGTGCCTCGAGTTTCCCTGCAAACATCTAAATGGTCCACATTCTTTCCGCATTGGCATGCATGCACAAGCACGTGTATATTCACTCTGAGAGTTTCTGTATCTTGTAAAACGAAAATCATAACAATATCTTCCTCCGTTTTTAAATGGTGAGCATTTATTTCTCAATCACTCTAAACGAAACATGCTGTATTACCCAGAAGCAGGATTGCTTCCAAAATCCAAATTATAATTGTTTCAAAGCATGTAAACAGTAACATCTTCATTTATTTTTTTTTTAGTTTGAACATTATTATTGTATTATATAATTGATAAAGATGAGAAAAAAGAACATGTTGAAGTACCAAACTGAAATGTACCCAGGCAGCATTTCCATAGTACTGGGAGCGGAACTAAGAAAGTTTCACAGGTGATTCAAGCACCCGAACAGTCAGAAAAGTTCCCTGGAATGGTACCGAGAAGGGTTGCCTCAGGCGTCAGGCACCCATTGAAAATGATCAAAAAATATATTTCAAAATTTTTACCCACACACGCATCCTTACAGGTTAAAAGTAAAACAAGGGAAGACAGAAGTAAAATGCAGGCAGTGGAGAAAATTTTATTAACGTGTATGCTGTGGAAGATCAGAAGAGAAAGAACATGAACAGGCTTGAGATCTAGCCAGAGGAATGAGGAGTGGAGGCAGTAAAGCTGCAAGACAGAATAGATCAGGTGGTTTTGACATAGGAAGAAGATGGGACCAGGAAAAGTTCCAGTGAGAGTGATACACTGCATAGGGCGTGGAGAAAAGGTAAAAGGAAAGAAAAAGATGTTGGTGGAAAGCTCTTGTACTTTTGAGAGTGACAGAACAGAGAAAACAGATCAGGATTTGAACCCAGTGGATAGAAGTGGTGAACAACCAGAACATGTACAATAGGGTGGAACGAAAAAAAATTAAAAAAAAAAATTCTAATAGTGCGAAAAAGTTGCCATTTCATGTCAAAACGACCAAAATAAAATTTGATGGTAATCGGAGCATGACTTGAGGTGCCGCAAGTACGATAAAGTTTCATAAATTTGATTTTTTTTTTGCTCTATTTCAACCTATTTCTGTAGTTTCTTATTTGCGCTATAAAAGCCCAAATCGAAAAGTTTGTACTTTTTATGCCTTTTTATTAATAGAACAAATTTTTTTTGGGGGGGGGGTAAATTTAATATTTTAATAATTATTTTTTTATCAGCACCATAAATTTAAAACCACCAAAAAACGTTTTTTCTATTAATAAAAAGGCATAAAAAGTACGAACTTTTTGATTTGGGCTTTTATAGCACAAGTAAGAAACTAGAGAAAAAGGTTGAAATAGAGCAAAAAAAAAATCAAATTTATGAAACTTTATCGTACTTGTGGCATCTCAAGACATGCTCCGATTACCATCAAATTTTATTTTGGTCGTTTTTACATGAAAAGGCAACTTTTCCGCACTATTAGAATTTTTTAATTTTTTTGTTGTTCCACCCTAATGCACTTGAAATCTAGCCAGACACTGGAAATGGTGAAGAAAGGTGAAGGGCTCCATGTCACTGAAAGCTCCCTATCACATATGCAGTGGGACCTCTATTTTATGTTGTTTTTTTCAGGAGAACCAACCTGAAAAACTTGAAATATGGGAATATGCAAAACCATAGAAAATTTTATAACATTTTGATATGTTGGGACCACCAAAATTAAATACATAATGTGAAAAGATGTAAAAATTGAGAATGTAAAATTCCAGTTCTACTGTATATATTTAACAATACATATTCCAAATAGCATACCTCAAAAATCTGGATTTTGGTTTTAGCGGTGTCATTTTCAAATTTCTCATAGTTGTTAATTCATTACTTTTTATTTTAATACTGAAAGAATATGTAGGTGCTATTTTATTAATTAGCATTTACAACTTTGTAGTTGAGCTATTTGAAAGAAATAGTAGTAAAACTCTATATGCAGAAACAGGATTTGATGCACAGAGCACATGTTACTCAATGAAATGCTGTTAGGCTGGTTTTGGCCTTCAAAGCTCTATTACAACATGGAGTTTACGTTTTCTTTTTAAAATTTGAACAGAAAATAACAAGAAAATGTAAAATCTACGAGGGTCATCGAGAAAATAAAGACCATTTGGTTATATAAAATGTAAAACACAATATTTATTGGAAAAAAACAATTCTGTTACATACCTGAAGCTTCCTTCACTTCTCTACGTAATCACCTCCTACATTTAAACATTTGTCGTATCTGGGCACGAGCTTCAGAATTCCCATGTTATACTCTTCTGCCGCCAGTTCATTAAGCCAGGTGATCACTGCATTCAAACAAAAGACCGCTCGTGCATTTGCACCAAAAGGCACTACGATCAATGCAAATCGTTATTGTGAGACTCTAAGAAAACTACGGCGAGCCATCCAAAACAGGAGGCGAGGAATGCTTTCTGGATGAATTGTGCTTCTGCACGACAATGCCCACCCTCACACTGCTAGTGCAACTCAAGAATTGCTGGATCAATTCGGATGGGAAATTTTTGATCATCCACCCTATAGTCCAGACCTTGTTCCTAGCGATTTGCACCTTTTCCCTAAGCTGAAAGAGTTTCTGGGCGGTAAACGTTTTGGAAGTGATGAAGAGTTGGAGAATGCAGTGACCACCTGGCTTAATGAACTGGCGGCAGAAGAGTATAACATGGGAATTCTGAAGCTCGTGCCCAGATACGATAAATGTTTAAATGTAGGAGGTGATTATGTAGAGAAGTAAAGGAAGCTTCAGGTATGTAACAGAATTGTATTTTTCCAAAAAATATTGAGTTTTTCATTTTATATAACCAGACTGTCTTTATTTTCTGGATAACCTTCGTATTAAAAAGTGTCTGTTTCGTACAATATCAGTCTATAAAATCGTGTTTAGGATTGTGATATGGAAGACAATAACAAATAAAACAACAGGAAAAATAAAAGAATCCAGTTTTTCAATTACCTGTGTAGGGAAACAGGTACTTATCCCCTATGTGGTGTTTCTCCTCCAAGTCCATTCCTGCATCCAAGTCATGGAAATTCTCCTGAGAAGCGACTAGTTTGTGGTTCAAGGGTTCATTTGGTGCTTCATTGTCTGAAGCCGTAGGAGTTGAGCATTGACCCGCTGACCACTGACTGGAACGTGCAGGATCACCCACTTTTAAGAGAGAAGACAAACCTAATTGAATTCACATTGTACACTAAACCGAACTTGCAACTTTTAATACAAACAAACAATTAAAAGTTAAAACACTAAAGTTGCTGACCTTTATTAAGATTTAAAAACACTTTACATGTAATGTTTCTACCTCTATCAGGGTCTTCCTCAGATGAAGAACTAAGACCCTGTTACATGTAAAGTAATTTTACATCTTAATAAACTACCTTGGTCAGCAACTTTGTGGTTCTTCATATGGAAACAAGGCTCAATTATATTACAATTAAAAGTTGTTCAAAATATTGGTTAATATTAGTGGATGAATATTCCACTTCAATTCTATGCATCAATTTACCAGAGTTTTGTTTTAAAATCTTCCAATATTACACCAGCAAATTAAAATATCTGTTATGAAATAAAAAAGGGTGAAAAATTGGTGAAAAATCAATTGGTAACTGTGAATTTTGCATAACTTCAAGGATAATTACCTCCATGAAAGCATTGTGCTAAATTTTTGCGGAACTCATGAAGAGAGCCCGGGACTTTATGTTATAACATATTTTTTATTTTGTATCAGATCGAATACTGGTGTGAGATCTTTACGTATCTGATGAAAATCAACAAAAATAGACTAACTTGATAAAGCATTTTTACAACATATTTATTCAATTTTCTTGTGATAAGACATATTAATGTATAATATCATAATTGTCTTGCATATAATCGGCTATTTTATAATTTATTCTTCATACCTTTAGCGCAACGGATAGTTCATATTATCGATGGCAGGCTAAGAAAATTACAGACGAGGAAATTAAAAGCAGATACAGTATTTTCTTACCAACTAGTACAGAACAATAAGATCCTTCTTTTTTTATCCCGACGGTAATTCGTGTGGGCACGAGAATTACCGGGCTGGAAGTAAACAAGTTTCAACTGTTCTATTTTTTTTTTACCTTCTTTTGGCTACGCACAACAATCAGTCAAAATTAAAAATAGCATTTGGTACATTACAGCCCCTACTCTATCAGCAATCGAGTACGGAGTTCATGATCACTTGTTGTTTGAGCCAGGCACGTATCAGTGTGTAGCAGTGCAAGTGAATAGATTGCCTCCTGTAAAGGAATGCGGTCGAGAAATTCGAAAGTATTATTGTGCATATTTTTGTCTTTACTTGGAATATTTCTGCATTTTTATGACATAAAGTCCCAGTCCCTACTCATGAATGATAAATCACCAGCAAAGTATCAGCCGGTATTGCTAAATAAAATTCGACCGACACTTCCTGATACCAATACCACTGGTATTGGGTGGTATTGATATCTAGTTAAAAGTGTAACTTATGAAAATCATTTATAATACTCACTGCCAGCTGTGAGATATGCTTCAGGCAATTGGCTGGACCATCGTGGAGCATAAATAGGTTTTAAATTTGGGAACAGAGAAGAATTCATGACATTGAGCGCAGGAGACATGTTGAGAGAGCGAGGCGTTCCTGGAGGATCGGCTGCGATGTTCGGCATGTACGACGGAATTGGAGGAACCATGGTGGAGACACCTGGAGAAAGAAGGAAGGAATTTAGATGATTTGTTGGTGGATACATGGAAGCAAATATTGATAAACGTTTTTACCTCTTACCGCTGGTGAAGTACATCTCTGTTTCCACTGGACATCCTTTGTTGAGACTCTTGTAACTGTCTCGGGAACCACTTTTTTTCCAATATCTGAGTTCTATTTCATGTTCTTATGCAACTAAATATGCT
Organism: Lepisma saccharinum; assembly: GCF_977018435.1. Classification (NCBI taxonomy): domain Eukaryota; kingdom Metazoa; phylum Arthropoda; class Insecta; order Zygentoma; family Lepismatidae; genus Lepisma; species Lepisma saccharinum. The sequence continues at coordinate 2,441,119 of NC_139254.1, read as the reverse complement.
AAAATAAAATATGCAATTGCATATACATTCAGTCACTTTTATCTTCCCTTAGAGTCTGGATTGTATATATTTTCATGACTCTTGGTAAGATTTTTACATGTAATTCAACACAACATGGCGTTTAATGTACAGCTTTCTTATTCTACACCCTTCAAGTGATAAGAGCGAAAAGTTTGTGATACATCACTACTGGTAAGAAAAGATATGTGGTATTTATGATATGAAATAATGAATAAAATTTATTTTGCAGCACAGGTTATTAAGTTCTTTGTGTCCTATATAAAATTACAAACAGATCTACTTTTTCAGGATTTATAAGGACGGAGTCAAATGAGAGAGATCACGTCTTTCCCTAGGTCAAATGGTTTCATCCAGTGGAATGGAGCATGTCCAGTCACTGAGCACTCAGCGAGCTACCTGATTGCTTAGCCACTTGACGGCCAAATAAGCAAACTTGAACCTTGCTTGCCACAGGTTTAAGACACAGAATATATGTTTTTTGTATTTCGATCTTGTGAGGCAAGAGAAGAAGGAAATGGGGGTGAAGATTCAACTAATAAAAGAGTATTTGTAATTAACCACTTGCGATATAGTGTATTTACAGTGGAAGTTCAAGTAATAGAAGGTAATATAATTTTCTCCTTTTTGTAATTGAATTAAAATGATAGTGTTGTTCGTTCCAAATATAAACCATAGTTTTGGAGCCTAAAGGATAAAATTTCGACAGTTCTGTCAATATCAACCATTTCCATAATTAACAGCTTATCAAAGTCACTGGAATCTTGTCCACTCGATGCAGCCATATTGATTACAGGTTAAATGCACAAGTAAATGATCTGTCTGCTCACTGAGCAAAAATCTTGCTCAGCGAGCATTACTCAAAGATATTCGACGTGCCCTTGGTAAATCAATTTGAATGATGTAATAACCTGTTAGGATGCATTCTGCATGTTAAACAAAGGTCTGTATTTCAATGGATGACTGAAGGTGTTTCTCAACATGAAGAGTATTGCTGCATGCCTGAAATACGTGTATACTGAGAACATTGCATTTAGTAGGCCACTATGAAATGGTGGTGCAAATGTTTCAAGGAAGGATGTGTCAGCTTCAGAGATAATCCAAAACATGGACAAAACTATCAACACTGGTTGATTAATGCATTAATTGTGTTTTCAATCTCTTGCTCAATAGAACTTTATACTATATATATATATATATATATGCATAAGTACATTTCTGACATTTTCATTTCAACATTACCCGGTGGAGGTAATGTTGCGCATAAAGTGCACTTAAAACATCGACTCAACCAATCAATCATTTAAACATTGCCTAGACTCACTTTCATTCGACTCACCCTTATAGAACATAAGCAAGAATCTTATAGCAGGAGGTACAAAAGGGGAAGCCAGAAAATAGATAACAAACTGATGTAGGATAGCTGAAAAATAGTAGCGAGTAGTTTCTAAAGCTGTCAATAGGTGGCAGCACAATCCAGCTTGATGATAATGGGCAGCTCAGTTTAAAAGTGGCAACTGTGCTTTTAGCGAGCGAAATATATATTATGAATGCGTAGACGTGAGACATAACCCTCATCAGGATCAACCAATCAGACATTTTCGTTCTTACTCACGCAGAAAGGCACTTCTCCAGTAATAATTTGAAGAAAGAACGAGCTACCAATGATGTTACTTCGAGCAAATGATGTAGAGACATGAACTTATATTCTAATTACTTCATAAATATATTTGTATTCATACTTTATATGTACATTTAATTTCAGTGCTTGCTTGTCCTTTAATCACAAACTTTCAGCCGCTGCTGGAAGTTGTACATCCACAAAAGCAGCGCTTGGACTCATAGGAGTGCGCACAGGTTGGGGATCAAGAGGGGGCAATTGGCTTCCCTAATCATGGACGTTCGCAATTTTCTCCAGGGATTTTACGAGGCATATTGATTAAAGCGTTGCCCTCTCAAAAAACACCACTTCAGTTTGAAATTATCACTTTCCTGCAACCCCATTATAATAATTTATGTAAATTATTGTGACTGAAATCAAACTATATGTGTGAAATATGTACTTTTAGGTTGGCATGCATTTTGCAGGGGGAGGTATAAGATATGCTTAAGGAAATGCTTCCTGTTTACGGCGAGAAGGGTTTGTCATGTAATGTGGTGCACAACTGGGTCGATAAATTCATGCAAGGATGGTCAAATGTTGTTAACGAAGACTGTTCAAATTGCAACAGAACCAACAGTGCAGGATGGTTTAGCATACAGCAACTTTCACCTGTTTGGACTGGTAAAAAACTTGGCAGCAAATATTTGAAGATGAAGATGTTGAACGTGAGGTGGGACTGTGGCTGGGACAGCAGCCCAAAGTCTTTTATGAAGCAGGTTTTTGGGTACTCATAACGTGATGGGATGTATGTATCACTGTTGAAAAAAACAACAACACAGTTTTAAAGTATTTGCACATTGTACTACAACGCCAGGGGTCCTTGGCTCAAATACTGGCCTGGGCATGGATGTTTGTGAGTGTCCATTCACCAATTTCATCATATCATCACTCATCCCCATTTTTCGCAAATTAGCCAAAAGTCGTACAGAGCAAAGTAAAATAAAGCAAATCAATCAAACTCACTCAGTATATTTTTAATAAACATCTGTGACCTACTTGCTGACTTACCCTCACAATTTTGGAGAGCTGGTTCCTGAGGCTTTTGTGATTTTCTAACTAAAGAAACTATGTGCTGGGCCATGGCCACTGGAACATTTTTCATTAATTAAACATTCTTATTACAAGTCCATGCAGAGTACAGCTATTTGTCTGCAAGTAAATATGATAGCTTACCAACATCTCTTCTCTCGGCTTCATCCTCGTCACTGCTGTGGCTAGAGGCCAGCTCTAAACTTCGTCCTTCGACAGATGCTTCCGATTCAGAATCTGACTCCTGTCTTCTCGATCTATCTGCACCTTCTTCATCAGCTACGGAATACGGAAGAAATGTTGTCATTGTCAATGTACTTACTTCATTTGTCTGTGATTCTGACTAAGAAATTGTTTTCTCCAAAGATTCTATAATTCGCAAAACATGAATTACCTGAAAAATGTTTTCTTCCATAATAATAAATATGAAAATTTGCTGTATAATGCCAAGGAGAAAGAGGTCGCACATTCAGAATAAAATTACTATTTCACAATTGTTATACTTGAAAGTTTAATTAATTACAAGTTGTTTAAATAGCTATGAATTGTTATGAATATGTAAAAGGCTTTGAAAAGTGCAGTTGACAAAAGTGCACAATAAACATCAATGTACCTTCTGTATGTTGGTGTAGTTCTGAATCATGTTCATAGCCCCGTAGATAGGATGGCATATCACTTGTCGAGTTGTAGTTGCTGGTGCTTGTCGACGTCTGGCGAAGTTGAGTGTCACTCCTGAAACATACATTCAAAGCATTCAAGTTGTTTCTAAAGGCTAAGGTTACCTTAAACTTCATATTGAATAAAATCAAAGTTAAAAGGTGTAACGGGCAAAAAATTTTTGTATTGGCAATAGTAGACACCTTATTGTGCACACTTTCTGCCAAACAAGCCAAGTCACAAAGATAGTGTGTCCGATACTTCCTCTAGGAAAGATTAAAGGAAATGATACCATCTCTCTCCCCTTGGTAAATGTCACAGTTTTCAAAAACAGGATGTAGCCTAGCAACGCAAGTGAGAGTTAATCTGTGATCAAGAGTGACTAGGTCAGATAGAGATCACTAGTGTCCTCAGAAACAGAAACCCAAGGTCTCCACATGCACATGTGTTCACACGTGCATGAGATAATGATCACCTTGATAACTTTTCTTCTAAATGGCAAGACAGCAGGAAATTGACTTAGGCGAAAATTGGCCACTGGAACAGTAAGGGTGCTTGAAGGTTAGCGCAAGTATTGAGACACACCAACTTAAATGACAAAAACCCCTCCCTTTGAGTAACCAGCATCCTAGCTAGGGGAATTGTTGCCCAAGGCTGACCGGTGTCACTTCTGCCAATCTTAGGCAAAATACTTTACTATTTTTCTGATGGTATGGCACCTTAGATTATCTCCTTGCAGTTACCATAGCAGTGGCATGGCGTGACTTTATCAAAAGTGTTACCGGCTATCAGTACGGCAATTATACCTGCTAGACGTTATCCCCCCGGTAAAGAAAACATGTTTTCGAGCAAGATATTTGTTCATTTCGTTCTTGTTTTACAATCAGCACAGTGATTTAGCCACAAACACTCCTAGAAGGAACTACCACTCATGACACAGTTAACACGAAAATCCAATGAATAGTGGTAGACCCTTGTCAATCCTTCATCTGTCTGTTTCTTTGCAATGAGGTGCAAAGGGGAAGAAGAAGAACCACACTTTTCTTTTCTCGGGTCAGTTTGACGTTTGTGTGCGGTGAGCACTGAGCAGACGACAGACCTCCGTTCCTTTGTGGAAGGGAAGCCCAGCTGTACGTACTACTGTTGCCAACTTAGTATTTTGGAGGAAGGTTTGTCCAAATCACGAATCGCACCAAGGAACTATATTTATGTCTATTACGTAACTAGTCTCAGTTGTAGTTCAATCCCCTTAGCTTTGCAGTCTACCTCTAGTTGCTTCACAGAAATGGTATTCCTATTTTAGGCGGGATTAAGCTCTTTTCTGCCAATCCAATGTGACAACACTGGCTGATCTGGTAGGTACGAACGGCAACAGGGCCCCTTAACAGGCATATAAATAACCCCAAAGTCCTTCCCTGCTCTTTCCTTGCATTGGCGCCCTCTTCTCCCTTGTTGCCTCTTCAGGGTAGCGGAACGGCCTCCCTCTTCGCTTCTGTCGGCTGCAGAAATAGTGTCCCAGGCAATATCTACTCGACGGCAACGGTGTTTATTAATGTATTTAACACTAACGTATTTAACAATCTTGTCATTTTATTGAAACAACTTTTTTAATTCTTTACATTTTGCTGTTCCCTGCAGTAACACCGGCTACATGCATGCCACGCCTCTGTACCATAGTATTAGTACTTAGAACTTAACACTTAGTATCTTAGTACTTCGTTAAATTATAAACTGTATACGACTTGAACTTACAATCTTTGTGTGAAATTAGAGAGAAAATAAACCTTAGAAATGTACAACTCGAGTTATCAATGAACTGCTCTGAGCTACGAACCCCAAGTGATGCCAAAGCTCCCCTTGGCATTGCAAAGGTGTCAACCTTTCAACTAGGAATGGGTGGATTCAATTCCTAATAAATTTCGGATATTTGACCAACGATTCAGATCTGATCCACTTTCAAATAAATGTCCATCCTTAGTTTCAATCCTTAAAAACTTGGGTCTTTATCAGGATGAGGTGTGTAAGGGATGACCTTTGCTGAAGGCACTCAAATGTCAACCTCTCTCCCATGTAATACACCCCTGGGCTGCATTTCTGCAGGCTAACGAGGCTCTGGCACCTGAACTTGGCCTGTATAATCCTCTGTGTGGAGTTGTGTTCTGGCAGCCACGTGTGTTTGTGACTCTTGATGTCAATTTATAACCATTCATGGCCATCAATGTAATTAGCCAAAAGTGGCAGAAAAGCAACATATAAAAACTAAATCAACAACTTCATCAGGATAAGATGCTTTTAAACCAGGAGTGTCCAATGTTTTTCTGTAATTACTTCTCCAATTCACCATGGGACATATTACATTCTACTGCAGCTAAAAATAGCAACTCAAATAAAGTTAGAGGCTTTGTAAGTATACAGAGGAAACTCAGATGGTTGATAACAGTTTGAGTCTCTCCCTTTAATTGGACTTCTCAGTTCTTTCTGAAGCGAAGAGCAATTACCCCTTAATTTACACTATCTCCTATGCATGTAGGAAAAAAACAGATGCATTTAACTTTCACAAAGCAGTTTCTAAAGTACTACTTTACTATACCGGAGACACCTATCAATGATTTATTTCACAATTTTTTACATTGCTAACGTACTATTCTGCATTGCAGAACATTTCTTTAGGTGAAATAATGAATTTGTAACAAAAATAATGTCTATTTCTTACATTAATGAGTACTTACTGTTGTTCCTTATTTCCCACAAACCATCCACGGGTAGCCCCATAAACCATTGAAGTTAGCCCCAAAATTCACGATAGCCCCACGAACCATCACGGGGATGAGGTATGCCTACTAGGTTAGGTTACATTAGCACTCCTTTTGTTCAATTTAGCATATACGGACAATACGAGAGCGTATTGTGCTCTCGTGCAGAAAGCAAATGGCGGCAGCAGCAATAGCGAGTAGCAAATAGATTTTCGAAGAAAACCACATGCATTCGCATTAAAATGGATCAAAACTACATTCCCGAACATCAACAATGCTACAGAAAATGATTTGCGTAAGTACTTTCTCCTGTAAATTTGAAGAAATCCATCTCCGGTATAGTAAAGTGTTACCGTTTCTAAATAACACACTTCAAACACATTTCCAATATTTATCTTCCTCTATTTTGAAAAACCAACATACTTACACACTGGAGTACTGCATGGGACCACTTTTGCTTGATCCCACGCTCAAATGTCATTTCGATGTGACAATAATCGTAGAAATATACATGTAAAAATCCACCCTGGTAGTTTCAGCCCATAATCATCTATTTCATTTTCATATATCGCTATATATTGGTAAGATAGCCTAAACTACATTTTAACATGAAGATGATGACTATGTTCACTTAAGTTTCAATTTCACTGCATCTTTCACTTCATGATCCATATTTGAGGGGCCAATAACACAGACAATTTACGCTTATACGTGGACTAATGGGCTTCGAGCATATACCAATAGTTTTGCCTGTTCAAGCGAAGAAGCTCTTGTCCGTGCAAACTACGACGCGCATCCAGAAAGTAAGTTTCCCTATTTTTTAAAAAAAACCAACACAGTTTCAGGAAACCATTTATTGGCAACAGGTACAGCAAAGGTTCAGCTATTTTTCAACATAGCAACCACCAGAATTGAGACACTTGTCGTATCGTGGTATCAACTTTTGGATCCCACTGTCGTAGAACTCTGCCGCCTGTGAATGGAACCAGCGTGTGACAGACGTCTTCAGCTCTTCGTCGTTGCCAAAACGCTCACCGGAGGACAGGAATTTCTTGAGGTGCAAGAAAACGTGAAAATCGCTGGGAGCCAGATCAGGACTGTAAGGTGGATGATCAAACAACTCCCAGCCAAATTCCGTCAAAACAGCTGCTGTGCGCCGAGCAGTATGTGGACGAGCATTGTCATGGAGGAGCACAACACCTGCAGTAAGCATGCCACGCCTCTTGTTTTGAATGGCAAGTCGCAATTTCCTTAGTGTTTCACAGTAATGGTCAGCGTTCACCGTTTCACCTCTGGGGAGGAAGTCAATGAGCAAAATGCCCTTCCTGTCCCAAAACACGGTGCACATAACTTTCTGTACCGACAGCGTCTGTTTGAATTTCTTCTTGACCGGAGATCCACTATGCTGCCAATGCATTGACTGCTGCTTGGTTTCCGGGGTGAAGTGCGAAATCCACGTCTCATCGCCCGTGACGATCCTGTCGAGGAAATCATCGCCGTCATCATGGTACCGTTGCAGGAATGTCAGTGCTGCTCCTGAACGTTTCATTTTGTGTTCGGGTGTCAGGTTTTTCGGCACCCACCTGGCACACAATTTTTTGAAAAGCAGGCGCTGCATGACAATCTCATGCAACACGGATCGCGATATCTGCAGAAAAAGGCTACTCAACTCCGTAATCGTGAAGCGACGGTTCTCTACGATGCGCTGCCGCACCAGCTCAACCAGATCATCAGTGATGAGGGACGGACGCCCACTTGCTCTTCATCATGGACACTTTGACGACCTTCCGAAAACTGCTGACACCAGCGACGCACCATCTGCTTACTCATAATGTTCGGCCCATAGACCTTACAGAGCTGACGATGAATGTCAATTGGTGCAATGCTTTGTGCATTCAGGAACTTTATCACCGACCGAACCTCGCATGCGGCGGGAGAAGGAATACGAGCTTCCATTTCGGACCACTTCTGCCTCGCTACTGGCATGCGGCGGGAGAAGGAATACGAGCTTCCACTTCGGACCACTGCTGCCTCGCTACTGGCACCGGGTGGGATCTGTTCGCCTGGCATATGATTGATACGTCTTAGCTCTGCTGCGCATGCGCAATTTACATGGCTCATTATGTTTACTTTCACGGGAAAAAAATAGGGTAAGGGAAAAAAATAGGGTAACTTACTTTCTGGATGCGCCTCGTATTTGGCGCTCGAGCAAAAAATGCACATTGCAGCACACTATTATACACAGCATTAAGTTTGATCAAACGTCAATAACTTTAAAACACTGAAAAAATAATTAACATGGAAGTTACAAATTGTTACATCCATATCCTTGTCTTTTACAACCAACAAATCTCAATGTTGAGTGTCAAGTTTCCAGAAAGCCCCGCACTACATTGGCTAACTGGCTGAACTCCACCCTGGCCCGAATTATCCTAAATTCGTTGGTTCCCGCACGGTGTCTGGTTAAGTAACAGACACACATATATTTAATGTCTACAATACACATATGCAAAGGACTATACAATAAACACGAAGGGCTGTCAATATACACGAAGGACTGAAATTCGGCTGTAGAATGTGTCTCTACAGCGCACTTGTAACTGCGCGCGTGTGTCACAGTTCCTCTTATGACAACTCTTTGATGACGACTGATTCTTGACTCGTGGCAACGTGCAAGCAAAGAGCCTGGCTCAGTTCTCGGGATGTTCCTGAATGCACTTGTGGGTGTAAGTTCCCGTAATTAAGTCTGCGGGAGGTTCCGCAGTTTCTTACTCCCACACACTTCACACATGAATAACTCACACATTATATAAAATCATTTTTCACTTGATGCATATACACAAAGAGAAAGAATATATATATATATATATATATATATATATATATATATATATATATATATATATATATATATATATATATATATACTTTGTTCACTGAACACGCAATGATTAAATTTTTTAAGAGTTCAACATAAAGGATGGTAGCAAAGCAAGCGCTCTTATAATTGCATCATACAGTTGAAACTCTAGTACACTGGCGAGGTTGTTACAGTATGCACTGCTAAGTCAGTTTTGGACTGAGCACCTGGATTTCTTATGACTTATTATTTTTTTTTGTGTGTGTGTGGATCGGAGGTGCAATCTCTGTTCTTGTTCAAACATATTATCTACCTACCTATTGTGTACAATTTTGACACTTAAAAAACACCTCATGATTTTGTCATGATTACGTACCTGTAAGGGCTGCTGCTAGTTTTGCATGTAGAGCGTGATGTTGTGCTGGAGGTGGAAATTCCAATGTTTCGCCTCGGAGTTTCAAACGTGCTGCTGTGGTAAGCCAGTGCTGACCTCTGAAGTGAAGAAAATGTAATTTAATATTCTGGTTTCTAATTTACAAATGTTAATATAAGTATTTTCAGGGATAGACGAAACTAAGAATAATTCAGAAGCCAGCACCTTTTTCTCAGGAACTACCAATACAGTTAATTTTGCTTCTACTCAACCTCTTGGACTTTTCCTCAACCTAAGTATTCTCGGGAATCGAACAATACAGGGTTATTACAAATGATCTTTCCGATTACAAACTTTAATAACTCACGTTTAATAACACTCAGATACATGAAAGTGGTATCAATGGAAAGGGAAACTCAAAAAGTTTTGTATTACATTTGGTTCACAACATCACATTACATGTGCTCAATGTGAGCTCCCTGTGTCACACAACACACATCGAGCCTATAGTCCAATTTCTGCCATACACGTTGTAACATTGGACGATCCACTAATGCAATGGCCATTGTGATGTGAACACGAAGATCCTGGATGGTAGGTGGTAAAGGTGGCCGATACACTTGTTTGACAAAACTCCAGAGAAAAAAGTCACAGGGTGTAAGGTCGGGGGAACGTGGAGGCCAACGCAAACATTGACTATAGTCAAGGCCAGCATGCCCATTCAGTTCACGTCTGACATCGAAGTGGAAATGGGGTGGTGCCCCATCCTGTTGAAAAATTAAACCTGCGATATCCTGTTCCAGTTGTTGAAGAAGCCATGTCCGTAACATTTGTAGGTACGAAATCCTGGTGATTGTGTTCTCGTCAAAAAAGAAAGGGCCATACACCTTTTCATGGCTGATAGCGCAAAAAACATTCAACTTGGGGGAGTCCCGTCCATATTCCACATAACCTCTAGGATTTTTAGAACCTATCCTGACATTATTTTTGTGCACTTTGCCCGACAGGTGGAACATTTGCGTTAAATCTTCCGCACAGTTGGTTGCGGGACGTCTAATTCTCTGCTAGCTGTGGTGGTGGATTTCTGTGGACTTCGTACCAAACTTTCTCTCACACGCTCCACAGTTGCCTCGCTTACTGGTGGATGGCTGCTTGCAGATGCATCCCCTTCCTTTAAAGTCAGAATACCACTTACAGATACTGGGCCCACTGGGTACATCTTCACCAAAATTCCTTCTAAAATTACGTTCCACAGTGATAACAGACTGGCAGACGTAAAAATCCAGCACACAAAAACCTTCCTGTCTTCGTTGGCAGCCATTTTCTTTCCTACGCGACAGTTGTACCAACCATTGAAACTTTTTGAGTTTCCCTTTCCATTGTTACAACTTTCATGTATCTGAGTGTTATTAAACGTGAGTTATTCAAGTTTGTAATCGGAAAGATCATTTGTAATAACACTGTATATCGATCCCTGGAGGTTATGTACTATAATAAGGATATTAACTTTGTAAATACAGTGTCTACTGTAGCATTGCCTTAATATAAAATGCAGCCATACTATGCTAGGCTAAACTACACAGTCGTGGGAAACTTAAGAGTGGACTTGACACATAACTATATCGGTCGGCAACTTAAACCATGACAGTGAGATGATACAACTTTATTGGTAGTCACTGATACAGTGCACCAAACAACCAGTAATTTAAATACTGCAACAGAATGAAAGATTATACTCACCGAAGCAACAGTGGTTGTACCGGTAGTCCCGAGGTTGTTGTCTAACGGAGTTTTCTTCCCGAGACAACGGAGGATGGAGACGTACAGATTCTGACGCACTCTTTGGTTGATGCAGCAATACCCGACTAGAATAAACACGGCCTGGACGAACACAGCCAGGGAGAGGAGGTAGTAAAGGACCGGTAGCTGCTCGCTCACGGCCAGAACAGCCAGCACCCATGTGATTCCGAGGAGAGGAAGAGATGCCACACCCAGCCACAACAGAGTCCTGGAAACAGAGATAAAATTAGATTACGAGATTGGCCCTTCGGTTTAGCCTCAGTGATCGACCTAAGTAATCTGCTTAGAACTATCACCGAGTCGATATCAATATGAACCAATATCCTTCTCTACTCTCATCAATACTGATACAAAGGCTTGAAAAATCATAAAAACTGAAAGCTGTCCAAAATATTGCACTGCAATTTGTCGGGTGAGCATCAGACGGGCATAACTCCAATTTATCAAGTTTAAAGGTGAGACGAAATAATGTAACGGTTGGGCTGAAAAGTTCGTAGGCTGACTCATAGATGGCGTTACTAGAATTAAATCCATGTGATTTTTACTTAGTACTAACCTTCAAAAGATACGTGTATAAATTTCACAGCTGCCGGATAATTAGTTCGTGAGATATAGCATTGTGAGTGAAGCAGCTTTTGTTATTGTGAAAAAATGGATAAAAAAGAATTTCGTGTGTTAATAAAGCATTGCTTTTTGGCGAAAAAAAATACTGTTGAAGCCAAGGCTTGGCTTGATAAACATTATTCGGACTCTGCACCAGGAAAATCAACCGTTGAGAAGTGGTTTGCTAAATTTAAACGAGGCAAAATGAGCATCAAAGACGATGCACGCAGTGGATGCCCCAAAGAGGCTGATACCGACGAAAACATCAAAAAAGTCCACAAAATAATTTTAAATGATCGTGAAGTGAAGTTGATCGAGATAGCCGAGACTTTAAAAATATCAAAGGAACGTGTTGGACATATTGTGCATGAATATTTGAACATGCGAAAGCTGTGTGCAAAATGGGTGCCGCACGTGCTCACAATCGATCAAAAGCAACAACGTTTTGATGATTCGGAGCAATGTTTAGCAATATTCAACCATAATAAACACGAATTTTTCCGTCGATATATTACAATGGATGAAACATGGCTCCATAACTACACTCCAGAGTCCAATCGACAGTCAGCCGAGTGGACTGCACGTGATGAACCGAATCCAAAGCGTGGAAAGAGGCCTATTTTGAGGCTAAAGAGAAATCGTACTATAAAAATGGCATCGAAAAATTGTATGACCGCTATAATCGTTGTATCACCCTCGAAGGCAACTATATTGAATAATAAAATCGAATTTTGTAAAAAAAATATTTTTTACTATGTTAGCCTACGAACTTTTCAGCCCAACTGTTATTCTTAGGAATACTATTGCCTAGCAAATGTAGGCAAAGTTCCCCGTGCACTTCCCACCATGCCATGAGGCTTATATAGGGGGATGTTGGAGTAGGACCCCACACATTCTAACGACCTCAGCCATTTTGGAGGTGATGTGATCAGCACCATGCTCCTGCTGCTTTTACCCCCATATGCCAATTAATTGAGGTTGGGTGAGTCCCAGAGCCACTTTTGCAGGACAAGGCTGGAAAAATTCCAACCTTAGCTCACCCACCCTGGGAACTGAACCCGGGTCTCCCACGTGACACACCTACCGACTAGACCACTGCAGCTCCCAACTTTTAAAAAGAGTCAGTTAATTTGAGATTAATGACTCCACCTTGCTCCTAAGGAGTAGCAGTGGAGATACATTAATCTGTTACTTGCCCCTTCAGTCTTCAGTGATTAGGTTTCATGCACTAAGAACAAAACACTTACGTGTCAAAGTCGAGTTTCAAACACTGCTTCTCAATACTAATATACAGCATGTAACAAAAGTCTGGGAACACTTTAAAAAAATTATTGTAGCCAAACGAGTAGCATTACAAAGTGACAAAGTACATCATTTCAAAGAGTAAAGTTGTAAGTTTTTCTCATTGCAGGTTTTACGTGTAGTTCCATATATCGTCGCTAGGTGGTGTCATAATCAAGATGGCACTTTCTGGAGCTGAGAAGGCTTTCTGCGTGCTAGAATTTGACAAACCAAAGAGTGCAACGGATGTCCAAAGAAAATTTAGGATGAAGTACGGGAAAGCAGAATCAACCAGGAAGGCAATCTATAATTGGCACGTAAAGTTTGTTGAAATGGGTGTTTGTGTGTCAAGAAGAGAAAAGGTCGGCTAGGTGTGAGTGAAAATGACATTGAGCGAGTGAGAGAAACTTTCACAAGGAGTCCGAGAAAATCTAAACGAAGAGCTTCACGTGAGTTGGAAATGTGAACAATGACTGTGTGGAGTGCTTTGCGTAAAAAATCAAACATGAAACCGTACAGACTAGTTAGTGCAAAAGTTATATCCTAAAGACAAGGACCAGCTCCAGAAAGCGCCATCTTGATTATGACACCACCTAGCGACGATATATGGAACTACACATAACACCTGCAATAAGAAAAAAACTTACAACTTTACTTTTTGAAATTATGTAGTTTGTTACTTTGTAATGCTACTCGTTTGGCTACAATAAATTTTTTAAAGTGTTCCCAGACTTTTGTTACATGCTGTATTAGTACAGCAGTTCTCAAAGGATATGTCATGAAAACCCTGTGGACTAGTGTTACACATTGTGCTATTTAACCCATGACAAACACCTGAATTAAATAGACCAGGTTGGAAGAATTTAAATTGTAAAAAAAAAAAATGAGAACCGCTATATTAGAATATCAACTACTGCAACTGTATCAAATGAGATGCAAAAATCTCACCTTAGGTTGCCAAAGTCCATGACATGATCCTTCAAAGTGAAAGCAGCTCGAATGGAGAAAAGGAGAACTCCAAGGTTGAGCAGGACAACCACGCACACAGGTCCTATCAAGCTCCACACTACGGACTCGTATATGGAAAGCCAGCAACTGGAAAAAGTCAGAAATCATATAGCAAAGCAGTCCAAAATTAAAGTAATACACAGGAACATATAAAGGAAATGGTCTACTTTACTGCAGCCAGAACTTTGTAACAAACATAATCCTTATACTTTTACCTGGAAATACCTCTGTGACACAACATTCTCTTAACACAATCCGGCTCCCCATAAACAACCATGGTCGTATGTGCTTGTATTTACCCACAAATGACAGGTTGTTTAGCTGTGGTGTCACTTTTTCAGGTGTTTTGACATCTTCTCCCCCATGTTGATTGGCGAATGAAAATGGGTGCACCACTTGACTTTGGGGGAGGTCCAATGTGGTACCCGAGAGCATATCAGGGGTGCCAAATTACCAAGGGCTCCAGGAGGCCAAACACTTTCGGATCATTGGAGGACCAAGGGGGGGGGGGGGTCACCAGCAGGAACACTCGAGGAAGTTCCTATTTGCCAGACTGAAAAATTCAACGAAAAGTGCCATTTGCAGCACCCAAGGTGCCATTTTGAAAAAGTCAAACATTTATAATGGCAACAACATTTTTTTGAGGTAAGTTTGGATTCAGAAAATGCCTGGGCTGGCAGTTTAAATGTCCCTCCCAGAGCTGGGTGTGAATGTGTTAATATACCAGATAGGTCTTTAATGAGCAGGCCTGTTTTGGTCTCGCAGGATACTTACAACAAATTCCTGTCTCAAAAAAGAAAAAGTATCAATGAAGGGAAACAAATTACTTCTTCGTAATTGCATATATTCTTTTTACATTAATGAAAACTGATACATGTTTGCAGTCAATCATGATACTTTGAAAACCAGTGCAACAATGACAAAGTTATACTGAAACTGTACATTTAGAATCACTTCTAGGGCATTCAGGAGACATTTATATGCTTACTATTGCCTAGATGCATGTGGTGCCCTTACTCAATTTTCCAATAGGAAATAGCCAATGATGATACAGCACAATTGAAAAGCTAGCGAAAAGGTGTGGCACCTTGTACGACATGGCACATAAACATACTGCATTGTCACCTAACTAACTCTCTCACATTCTTAAACCCGAAGGTTTATGGCTGCAGTAACACAAGCCTTCCACCTGTCCCTATCATGGGCAACATCAATCCAATCTTATCCATCCCTACTGATTTTATTTAGGTGCAACTCAACGTTATCCTTCCATCTTCGTCTTGGCCTTCCTATTGGTCTCTTACCATCAGGTTTCCCAACAAGAATCCTGTAAACTCTGTTAATTATTCTAATAATATCTGGACATGAATACAAATTATGCAGTTCTCACCACTCACTTGTCTCCCCATCCCTTTTAGGTTCAAATATTTTTCTAAGGATTCTATTTTCAAATACCCTCAATTTATGTTCCTCTTTCAATGTAAGGGACCAAGTTTTGCATCTATATAATACTACAGGCAAAATTACTGTTTTGTATATTACGAGGGTCACTATTTATATTTTGAGCCTAACAATGAAAAAACAGGAATTTGGCATTGAAAACTGCTTTATTGTTTTTCGAAGTATTCTCCTTTATGGTTTATACACTTTTGCATTCGTTCGAACCATTTGTCAAAGCAGTTTTTCCAATCTTCTTGAGACACCTCCATAATATGGTTTTTGAACGCATCAACGGCGTCTTCCGCCGACGAAAATCATTATCCACGTAATTTATTCTTGACATTCGGGAACAAGAAGAAGTCATTGGGTGCCAAATCAGGACTGTATGGCAGATGACCCATCAATTCGATTTTTTGACTGTTCATAAAGTCGGTTGTTAGACGAGATGTGTGACAGCTGGCATTGTCTTGATGAAGAATGATCCGACGGCGTTTGTTTGTTTTCCGTATCTGACCGAAGACCTCTGGCAAACAAATTGTTGTGTACCATTCAGAGTTGACCGTTCTACGTTCCTCTAAAGGCACAGTTGCCACATGACCAGTTTTCCCGAAAAAACAGGCGACCATTTGTTTCGATGTGCTTCGAGGGCGAACAACTTTTGTTGGATTGGGTTCATCTTGAAATACCCATACAGTCGACTGCTGTTTACGTTCCGGCTCATATGCATATATCCATGATTCGTTACCTGTTACAATCTTATATACGTCTTTTGAAGCACCATGATTGTATTTATTGAGCATTTGTTTGCACCAATTGACGCGAGCGTCTTTTTGAGTTTTTGTGAAATTGTGTGGGATCCAACGAGAACATACCTTTCTCACAGCTAAATGATCATGTAATATTTTATATATGCTGATGGAACTAATGCCTATGGTTGCCTCAATCTCACAGTATGTCACATGACAATCTTGCAGTATTAGGTTTTGCACAGCATCAATGTTTTCTTGAACAACAACTGATTTTGGACGACCTTTACGAATCTCGTCAGTGAGCGAATGGCGGCCACGATTAAATTCGTTATACTAGCGTTTCACAGTGGCAAAGGATGGGGCTTCATCGCCAAATGTGGAAGTAAGTTGATCGATGCACTCTTGTCTTCATAATCCATGTCGAAAATCGTAAAAAATCATCGCACGAAAATGTTCACGAGTTTATTCCATTTTATTGTTGTCGCGCAATCTCCAAGGTAACATAAACAACACAAATGAAGTTATTGACAAAACATTTGAAGTACGTTATGGTCAGTAATGCCAGACGATTCCGTGCAAACGTCAAATCGCGCCTAACTTCAATCAGTGTTGCCAAGGCTCAAAATATAAATAGTGACCCTCGTATAACTTTTAGCTTTTTAGATACTTTATGAAAAGATAAAAGTTTATGAAGGGAAAACTACTTGAATTTGGAAACTGATTCAAATGAGTTGTAATCAATAATTAAATTCAGATTGTTACCTAACACTTTATTTTGGCCTGTAAGCATATATTTAGTTTTCTCTTTGCTAACTTCCAAACCTATCTCTTTAGCAGCTTTTAAAAATATTTTAGCATTATTCTTAATTGTATTTATATCATCTACTAGTAATTCTACATCATCAGCATATGATAAAAACTGAGTCAGACCGTTTAATTCTAACCCTTCATTAGTTTCTTTTACCATCGTAACAGCATATTCTAAGGCAAAATTAAAGAGCAAAGGAGATAATGCATCTCCCTGTTATAACCCATCATATAAATACCAACACAACTTTCAATTCTTTAATTTTTGCATACTTTGATCCAGTGGCGTGTCCAGGATTTTCGAAAGGAGGGGGTTACACATACTTTTTTTAAGTAGTCAGCCCTCATTTTGCCATCTTTTCCTCCCTTTGACAGCCCTTTTTTTTTTTTTAGGAATGTAGGAATGTAGGACCAAAGGGGGGTTATAACCCCCATTAACCCCCCTTGGGCACGCCACTGCTTTGATCATAATAACAAGCTTCTTAGGTATTCCAAACTCGACTAATATAAATTTATTGCATTACCACCTTCTAACCACAAATTTCAACTCTTTTTCTTTGCAGAATTCCAAGTAGATCACATATAATTCATGAACTTACAAGTAAAAGTTTCCATACTGATCTGCTCGCACTCCAACTGACAGACCAACAACTACAGCTGGAAGTCCGTAGCCGACGGTGTAGTAGAACCTCATTTGGCCGTGGTTTATGTCACGCATCTCAGTGAGCATGCGGTACAGATGGATAGAGTCTACCAGGACCCAACTGAAACCACTCAGCCAGAAATAATGCAGCATAATGGCCACCAACTTGCACGGAAACTAGAAAAAGAAAGTAAAACAATTATTACACTATTTCTGGGCTCAAAACTCTTTATTTTCAATACAAAAATTTCATCTGCGTGGTTTCACAATTTAGACTTGGTGGGAAGTTCTTTCTCCAGTCAATTTGTGTTCAACGTGGCTTCTTCCTTTTTGAACTTATACGTGGCAGATGTTTAGGGCTGAATCCATACCAGTTTGAACCGATGCCGATATTCTCACCGATTCCCACCGATACTTGTAATAATTGAAAGTTGAAAAATATTGATTAATATTAGTGGGTGAGTAATTCCTCTCTAATTATATGAATCAATTTACCAAGAATTTTGCTTTAAAATATTCAAGAATTACATCGGAATATTAAGTTACATGTCATTCATAATTGAGAAAAGAGAGACGCGGCAGTATATAAATACGGAGAAACTAGTACTCACTTTATCCGCGAAACTGTTTTTACTTCTTCATTCTATTAATTTTAGTGGCTGCTGCCACCATCCTCGTTGGAACTTGCTGTACTGTTGCTTGGCGTGCATCTTTTGTTTGTAGTTCTCCGGCTGCCGCTAGGTGGACTGTTGTAAACTGTGCATCTGGGTTTGTGCAGTCTGCTATTTCTGGGCGACACCTTTTGTAGGAGGGGAATCCAAGTGTGGTGTGCTTGTCCGCTATCAATGTTTAGCTCATGCAGGAAGTGCATTATGGCATGCGTTTCCTTGATTTTGGTGTCTACGAGCATGTGGGCAGTGTGTTTGACTTGAACCTTTTGAATTTGATGGCTATTGTATTTGATATGTTTGGCAAGACCAGTAGTGGGTTGGTCTTTTTTCGCATCTGTTAGGTGCTGTTGGATTCTTTCATTGACAGATCTGATGGACCTGCCGATGTAATGTGCCTTGCATTCGCACTCTGCATCGTATACACCTGAGCTATTAAGGGGGGAGAGGAAGTACCGTTTGTGTTTGTTCAGTTATCGCCCGGAAATAGCAGACGACATGGACCCAGACGCACAGTTAACAACAGCGCACCTAGCGACACCCGGAGAACTACAAACAAAAGAAGCACGCCAAGCAACAGTACAGCAAGTTCCAACAAGGATTGGCAGCGGCCACTGAAATTAATAGAACGAAGAAGAAAAAACAGTTTTGCAGATAAAGTGAGTACTAGTTTCTCTGTATTTACATGTCATGTTATCACATAATTTAGTTATTTCACACAAAACTGGTGGAAAATAAAAAGAAACTTCGAATTTTGTATTATTTCCAAGATAAAGAGACTCCTTGAAATTGTTGCGAGGCATTTTTGCAGAGCTCATGAAAGACCAAATTACCAGAAAAGTATCAGCCAGTATCGGTAAATAAATTCCAACCAACACTTTCCAATACTAATACATTAACATTGGTATCAGCTCAGCCCTACAGATATTATTTGCTTACTCGTTTCAGTTTTTAACTTGTGTGTGGTGTATCTATTTTTTTTATTTTTAATAAATGTGATTGAAGATAATAGTTCATTTCTATGGCAGTGACAATGATTCTGGTTTTGTGCATTTTGGGACTTTCTCCATGAAGTTTTGGCAGATAAATTATCATAATTTCAAGTGTAAAATTGTTATGGCATACAGTCGTTGAAATACTTTATCTATGGGGGAAATATTTTTTTCATGACTGTCAATTATGTGTCATATCTGCTCCATTTACTTCGTAACTTCTTTGGGACATTTAAGAGCATATCAGAACCAATCCAGAAACAATCACAATACAGTTCGTATGTTAGATGACAGTCACAAAACATAGGACAAGGGAGTGAGGTTTCTTTGGTTGCTAGCATAAGCTACTTTTAACATAATGTTTTTTTTCTGCAGCTTTAGAAACAAATGCTAAAGACCTACAAAAAAGATTTATGTAATGTTTTATTCAACTGTTTTTAGTGATTTCACAAAAAAATCATTGTTTGTGAAGAATATATAGGGTGGACCAAAAGTCGCAAATACATAGGAAAATAAAATCTTGTTTTTAAGTTTCCATATTTATTTATTTATTAATGTGTTGTTTTCTAATGCATGTTCATCAGAGTGGGAGAAACGTATTGCAAACTAATGGTAACCACGTAGAGCATATTATATGAACACATTGTTTCGTATCACAACATATTTATTTTTCCTTTGTATTTCGACTTTTGGTTCACCCTGTGTACACAGGTAACTACTGCAATTCAAGGAATAATATCTGGTTTGTGTATGGAACCAACTCAACACATTGTAAGTCAATGGTATTTTGAGCCTTGATCCATTACTCCTTTGTTTTATTGCACGTGGGTTGGGCAAAAGAGACCTCTGTGAAACTTTTACAGCCCTTTGATGTAGTCATCAGCATTGTGTACAACCCATTGCCAGCGATGTGGAAGTCGTAGTATTTTTGTAGCAGTGCCTGGTTTGAATGGAGAATCTCTGGAATCTCTGGAACAGTTCACAAACTTAAACTTAGTGATCAAATCAAAGCTACTAGGGCTGGTAGAGCATCTACCAGCCCCATCGAGCTAACAAATCACCCACAGGTTGAGCTACATGCTCCCGAGCATTGTCATGCAAAATGACGGGAAGATTCAGCAGAAAGTGTTCCCTCTTCTGTCACAATGCAGCTTGCAGGTTATGTCCCAAAAATGAACAGTAATACTGTGCACAGACCTTGAGGTATTGTATGCATTAACATAACATAATCACAGTCGTACACGGCAATCACCATAACTTTCACATTAGTTGGGTTCTGACTACACAACTTTAGACCGCCAGTTCCAAAGATAATCTATTCTATTCGTCACTGCGCATGCATCTAATGTTGGAAGGGAGGTAGTTTAAGCATCTAACTAACATGGCATCATGACATAAATACAGCAGTGTTGCCACTATTAAATCTTCAACCCACACATATTTGCATATTCCATTTCTTACTCGTTCTGCAAGAGATTATTAAAGTAAATTTCTAATCTTTTCATTACTTACCTCTTGTTGAAGCAGCAGTTTTCGCATCTTTAGAGCGAGGAAAAACACAAATTCTGAAACGAATATGCAGAGCACCATATTCTTGTGTATGGAATTGGAGTTGGTTTCAACACCTCTTATGAGGCTGAGTATAAGCAGAGCAACAAACAGCATAGGCAGGGACAAGCAGAAGGCCAGATAGGTAATTGCGTTCTCAGCTGCTGTTGGTTCAGGAACATACTGAAAATATGAAAGACAAAGTTTACAAAATGGTTCTCATTATAATTAGATTATTATGCAAATATCATGGATCTATGCATAGAAATTCCCACAATTTTAACTGTAGAGGTAAATGTTGAACTAAAATGAACATAAATTATGTTTTTGTGTAAAATTTGGCTTGTTAGCAGCAATACTCTTCAAAATAAGGGCAACCCTCTCCTCAAGGGCCTTATAATTTTCTTATATGTGGACAACTGTTACAGGAGCATCATTTCCAAAGTTCTGTGCACTCTGAAAAAAAAAAAAAAATTATTGTCTGCTCCTGTTCAGTGGCACATTTTTTAAGGTTGGACAGTTGATGTGCCACTTTTTCTAAATAGGCGTGTACATATACTTCAACTGCCCAACTGGGGTGTAAGGGGTGCTCCTTCCACGTAGTGCACCCAATAGTTAACCTCACTTCCACATAGTACACCCTGGCCAGTATAATTTTGTTTGTGTTGTCCTGTGTTTTGTCCTTATTTGTGCTGAATGCTCCTTTACAGCCTCAGCTTTTAACGAAAGTCAGAAGATTTTAATATTTTATGATTTTAGTTATGCAACGTTAGAGTTGTTCTGTGTAACGATAAGGGGCTGGACCCCGTATAATGTGATAAGTGCTAAATAGCCTTAGTGCTGACGCACCCACAATTTTAAATTCAAATTCAAAATTCAACTGCCCAACTTTATAAAATGTGTCACTTTCTGTGATCAGGAGTGTATGTAGTACATTTAGAGGTTATGAGAGTAATCTTTTTTTATGTACTGATATATAATTTGCACAGCATTATTCTCTCAGAATTTGAAACTTAGTTTGAATTTTTTTTTTTAAATTCATTAACAGTTGTATTGAGGTGATGAATTGAAGTGCATCACAGACTTCACTTGATAACCTTGTGCCTCCCTGATGAGATAGTGGTAATGTTGTCACCTTGTCAGGGGGTTCCAGGTTCAACAGTGGTGGAGACACATAGTGGTTCGGATCGCACTTCAATTAGTTTATCTGTGCATAAAGTGGACTTAAACACTGAAACTGTATGAACTTAAATGTGGTTTTGGAATACATTATAATCAGCAAATGGTTGATTAGTGAAACAAAGGAAGCAGTATGCAATATTGGTCATTCACAACCTTTATGATTTCAGTTATAGTTCATTGCATAGGAGCACCGGTGGTGGCAGCGATGACGACAACGACGAGGAGGGGGAGCTCCATCTGAAGTTCTTTATGGTACTCCCCATTTTGCAGTATACAGAGCCCTTGCTCCATTTTTCACCCATGTGTGCATGTATGTGTTACATGATGCACACACAAGAAATAAGAACTGTGGGTAACTCCAGTGGCCCCCTTTCTCCTCACACCTCAAAAGAAACATTATTTATGTATAAATCAAAGTTCACGGAAGTGAAGATCACAAAAGGCAAAAATATAATTTTACCTCTCACTTTTTGTCTTCAATATTCCCTCCCAATTCTTTTGTCCAGAAAAGTAATAACTTTATATCACATTCATGTCAGTAAAAACAATAAACGAGAAAGGGAAAAGGTTAAAATTAATCAAATAAATTAAGAATTATAATTCACAAACCTTCATATCAACCACATCTACTAACACAGCAAAAGTAGACAAGTGGTTACAGGTGCAGTTTATGAGAACAGGTACAGTGTTTGATTCCTCCCAGTTCTCGGGCACACTGGTTTGACATCCGATGCGTGACCACTCTCCCACTCTGCAAACAGCAAATAGATAATACAACTAACTGATGCTAATCTTAAAAATAGTTAAAACAATTATATCAGAACCCCACACTTACATCTTTGCAAATGGTCCATGTAGTAATATCAATAAGAACTTTATTTTTTTTAGTGGCCAATTTTCTCAACATTTCGATAAACAGGGTGATTGTAAAGTCACGGTGAATTTTAGAAGTGGTGAAATACATTTCTTTTGCAAGTGATGTGAAAGAATGTAATGGTACAAAAAAGGCCAGTCATTGTTCGTCATCTTTGTGGAATGGCGTATGAACAGGTGCATGCAGACTTCACTTGGAAATTCAGCAAACTAGGCCCCGCCACGGTTGAGGGTCCCTCCTCATCCAACCTGACTCCCTTGGACTCTTGCTGGCTGGGAGTTTCCCAAGTCAAAGGTGTACAAGGTGAATATCAGCATCACACAATCGGAACAATGGAAAACACAGTTGCTGAGATTATATGTTGGAGAGGCTGTTTTGGGCCATGGTGGATGGACTCTATACAAACAGGCATGGACAACAATAATTTCTACTCGTACTGTTACCAATGTTCCACATCAGCTGAAAAAGAAATGTATCACATCATGTTATTACTAAAATGTATACAGTGACTTTAAATCACCCTGTGTCATACACACATCCTCCTCAAGAACTAAGAATACAATGAAATGTAATGCCAGTTACAAAAGATAAAAGGCAACAAGGATGTAATGTTTTTGAAAGATGGCAGTATACAATAATTTTGTATTGTTCTATTTTAATTTATCTGAATTTTAGCACTATCACACAAACCTATATATGAGAAAAATTGATATTATTACTATGTATTTACATACTACTTTTTCCAGCTTGGTAGCCAAGCACATTAAATTGTTGACTTTCAATTTCGTCACCAACATCCCCAGATTTGGGGCTTTGGGTGTACTTAGTGAGTGTTCTTACTCAATTTAAACTAATCATAACTCATTCACATTGTCGCAATTAGCCAGAAGTGGCAGAAAAGCAATGTAAAATAACAAAAATTCAAACACATACATATTACTATTATCTAACTATAAAAAAACATAACAGAAAGCATTGATTTTGGTGAAGATACGCACCCTCGAGCGGTTGTCCAGTGCACGCACTGTGGGTTCGTCCGTGGGGAGAGAGGTTTCATCTGAAGCCAGAAACGAAAGCGGACTGGTGTTGAGAGTTGTCCTCGAAGCTGTTTCCCGCCAGGTGTCAGCACCGCCACCGTCATGACGGTAGAACCCACTTGCAGATCCACCCCCCAGCGTTTATTCACCGTATCGTCGTACCGCATCGGCAGAAGTTCCCCCATGGTTCTGTATTGAGCATAGCTGAATATGGCACGTCGTTTTGTGAAGGACTGCTTTGTTGAAAGCTCTCCTGTTTAATAAACATGTTACTTTAAATTAGGCACAAAACAAGAATCATGAAGAATCATTAACTTCCTATTTCTTATGCCTTGATGCTAGTGATGCATAAAGTACGGGTGATCACACTATTGTTGGCTACTTAAGTGACAGGTTCTGTTCATATTACATGTTACATTAGCAAAAATACTGTCTCACAATTAGGGTACAGCCAATTTAGATGTATTGGTCTAGGCCAGTAGTCTTTGCCCCTATTTTTTTTCAGCAGAAATATTAGTGTCATTGAGAAGCCGAGATATAAATATTCAATGCAATAGGTTTTTCTTGGAACGATCCAGCGTTAACTCTCGGCTGCTCTGTGGCACGGCGCTGCTGTCAGTTTTCAAAGATGGCTGTAGTACTCAACACGTCCATGTCGTATGAGCAGCGAATGTTATTAGTTT
Organism: Lepisma saccharinum; assembly: GCF_977018435.1. Lineage (NCBI taxonomy): Eukaryota > Metazoa > Arthropoda > Insecta > Zygentoma > Lepismatidae > Lepisma > Lepisma saccharinum. The sequence goes on along the minus strand of NC_139254.1, from coordinate 2,416,451 downwards.
TCCATGGAACAAGGTAGGAACACCCATCAAGATTCATAGGGAAATGCACCGTATAGGCCAGACCTCGCCCCCAGTGATTTCCACATGTTTGGTCCACTTAAAAAGATCCTGGCAGAACAGAGGTTCATTTACAATGATGAAGCAAAGACTGCTGTCCAGCGGTGGTTCCACGACCAACTGGCCGAATTCTACAACAGCGCCATCTCCAAACTAGTGTTGGGATGGGACAAATGCCCAAACCGCTGTGGTGACTATGTGGAAAAATAGTGCAAGGTACATAGAACAATTCCTATACTTTGATTTCCCTGCATGTTTATAATTTCGGTTGAAAAAAAAAATGGGTCAAAAACTTTTCGATTTGCCCTCGTATATAAGGTCTTAAACTGTGCATTCTAATCAAATGAATGAGGTTGATTCAACATTTTTCAAAATAAATGAAGGAAAATAAAATTAGAAACACTTTTACGTAAAACTACTGCAATGAAAAAAATTGTTAGATGAAGGTTGTTTTTTACTGTTTGATAGGTACTTGCTTCAGTCTCTAATCCTAGCAAGCAAAAAACCATATATTTTCCCAGACTTTTCCAGCTTTTTTTTTTTACTAAATTTCCTACACTTTTCACCTTGGTCACAATACACACACAAAAGTGTAAATCAGCTTTCAGACTGAAGCGGCAAGCAACACAGGCCTTCAGTCTGTAAAAATCATTCATTGTGCATTCAGAACCTCTTCACTATCAGTGATCTGAATTTGGTTGTAAGCGAGTCAAATCATGTTTAACATACACTGTAGATGCACAAAATACCAGAAACTTTGATTTTACCTGATGGATATATGCTATTTCCTCACACACACACACACACACAGAGAGAGAGAGAGAGAGAGAGAGAGAGAGAGAGAGAGAGAGAGAGAGAGAGAGAGAGAGAGAGAGAGAGAGAGAGATGCATGAATGGATGAGCTTACCTTTCTCAAGGGGTTGAATTCCCAGAAGTTTCAGAGGCACCAAGACTTTTGTGTTGGGATCAAATTTGTTCCTGTCCAGCAGGTAGTTGTTATATTTGGGAAATACTATTGTGGGTCCTGAGTTCCCGCTTCTTTCCTCCCCATTGGAAGCAGAGATTTCAAAAGCTGGTTCCAGAAAGTTTGATGTGTCTGGCAGAACGACTCGCTCGCCAAGTGAAGATGAGTCCTTTTCCGTTTCATACCCGAACAAACTCTCCGACGACAGCACATCCAGACCCATAACTGTCATGAAAGGATTTAGAATGATGCTCTACTTTATAGTTTTCTATACTAGACAAAAATATTTTTGAATTAATGAAACTGTGATACTATCCTTCCTCCCTCACTTTGAGCACTGTGTCATCCAACAAGGAAAATGGGGAGGGGACTAGTGTTGATGACTTTTCAAGTAACTACTTTTGTGTACACCTAACAAGAACATTTCTGTGTGTGCTGGCTATCTTCATAAATATATCTACCGACATTGATGTGTTGATTGTAAACAAAATATTTATTTAGTGAGTAGTGAGTAATACATTGTAACACAAGCTATAAAATATGATTTAATAAATGACTTTAAAATGGGTACTTTATCTTTCTGAAAAAGTGGTACAAATAGTTCTTGGATGGCAACACTGGCATAAAAATATTTAATAAGAAATACACACATGGCCTGGAGACATGTTAACATTTAAAACAAAGATGGCATCATATCTGCAGAGTAGCCAGACTGTCTCTCAACCCAAAACTCTGACTTCACTGTTTACATCCACATCAACGGCCACAATACAAACTCCAATGACTGTTTCACAGTTGTCTTTCTTATCCCCCTTAACCAACACCTCTTCTCATAAATGCTGGGAAAGGTCATACATCACTTATCAATGCTACCATAGCTCCTCGATTCAACCTAGCCACTTAGTAGCCAACCCATAAGTCTCCAATCCCAATCATAATTTCTGACATTATTGAACCCACACACCATCTGAAAAAGAGTCAAATTTTGGTGACAGAACTTTTTGTCGAACACCTGTGTCTATCACCTTCCATCATATGGCTACTCAGCTGCATGATGCCATCTTTGTTTCTAAAGTAAGTATGTGGCCAGGGCACGAAATACAGACATTTCCATTCTGTGTGGTATGTTTATTCTTTCCTTTTGTTTTTATTTTTCTACACTTCTGACTCCTTTTTCTTCTCATTTCATGTATATTTGCATCTGTGTATAATACAGGGTGGGGCAGAGCAACTTGCTTATTTAGAAATTCAATTACAAAAAAAGTAATGCAGCTATATATTTAATTCTCTGAACAGCATCAAGTACAACAATTAAATTTTATGTTTACACAGTTTTTAAGATGATATCAGGCAGATGGCATCCATTATTCTCAATACACTGCGTTAATCGAACTCGGAAGTTTCGTTCAACTCTTTCCAGCATATCGACGGGTATGTTGTCGACAGCTTGACGAATGTTGTTCTTCTGGTGCACCAGGGTCCTAGGAAGATTGGTGTAAGCAAGTGATTTTAGATAGCCCCATAAAAAAACAGTCGCACGGGTTCAAATCAGGCGACCGTACTGGCCAGCGCAGATCGCCCCTCAAGGAGATGAGGCATCCTGGGAAGTGTTGCCGCAAAATAGTCATTGACACACGTGCTGTGTGTGCAGTGGCACCGTCCTGCTGGAACCATACATCTCCCACATCCATCTCATTGAGTGTTGGCAGGAAAAACTCCTGAATCATGTGGACATAATGGTCAGAAGTCACCGTAACTCCCCGTTTGTGTTCCTCAAAAAAAACATGGACTAATTATTCCAACTTGCGATAGTGCACACGAAAACAGTTACACGTTGTGAATGTAGGGGAGAAGCTTATGAAGTTGTCTGGGGTTATCAGGGTTCCAATAGCGCATGTTCTGCTTATTTAGAGATCCCGAAAGATGGAAGTGAGCCTCATCACTGAAGAAAACAAGTGTGTCATGAGGCAAGCCAAGAAGCGCCTCACATGCATTTTCTCGAGCAACAAAATCACGTGGCTTAAGTTCCTGCACCACAGCCAATTTGTAGGGATGAAAGTTTAGTTCTTCATGAAGGATTCGCCTCACAGAACGAGCAGACATCCCAACAGCAGCTGCATGTTTGCGGGCAGAGCGCTGAGGGGATCGCAAAACAGAATGCCTTACGATGTCAATGTTTTGGGGTGACCTTGCTGTTTGTAGAAGCCCAGGTTTGTTTTTCTTCACATCACCAGTTTCCCTGAAGTTGTTTACCCATCAAACAATTGACTGCAGCCAGGAACACGACCACGGGGCGCAATATTGAAATTTGTACGGAATGCACGTTGCGTGGCGATGATTGAGCGACCGTTAGAAAAGTATGCCTCGACAGCGAACGCGCGCTTTACCTTCGTCCACTCCATGCTGCTATCTAAACCAAGCAGAGCTACAACTTTACACCCCGCCCTCTCGAATGTGCCTACCCCCACCCTCCTCGGAGCAATCATCGCTTCAGGGTGCCAAATTCAAATAAGCAAGTTGCTCTGCTCCACCCTGTACAAATATCACACACAGATATAAATGCAAATAATAATTACCCATGGGGCAACAGCCCATTGAGGGCCTGGGTCTACCTACCGACTACCAGCCTCACTCCCACCTCCAACCTGTTACGAGGTGACATGTGGCCAGCATGACGAAGTTCAGTCGTTGTTGTAGGTTTATGTCGCCCCAGTCGACTGCAGCTTTTTCAAGCGCTAACCGTTGCATCTGTGTTATATTAATCTGTGTTCAATTCTGTTTTCTTTAAAAGATGTTATATTTCTTTCTCTAAAAAGACGTTATTGTTAATATCACATATGTAAAGGGTTTTTTATACTGAATTCTTACTGAAAAATAATTTAAAAGATTTTGGAATTTTGTTAAATTAAAAGAAAATTGTAAAACGTAAAAGTTCTGTAACTATGAATGTATAAACAACTATAGGGTTGCCTAAGAGAAATGTAAACACATTTTCTGTACAAAAGGGTGACAGCTTTGTAAGCCTGTGGGACACACTCCTCGTTGCTGAAAGGCTGCTCTTCGGGGTGGCTTTGGGGTACTTGTATTCCAAGGCAAATATTTCTAAGCCCATCTGAAAAGGTGTTCTCCTGCATCACCAAAAGACCAGGGTTTTAAACGGTGGTATAACTAATAGGTTTCGGCCTACAAGTTATATCAGGTGAATTGTCTGTTTAGAAAGTTGTTGTATATCGTCAGAAGCTGAAAAAAATCTCTAAGAGATACTAATGATCTTTCATTCCAAACCAATATGGGTAAAATAACAAAACAAATCCTACACCAAAGACCACACAGGGGCTTGGTCCTACTAACCCTCAGATGCCCTTGAGAAGTCCAATAAAGGGTTGTATACGGACTAACCTAAAGCCAGAAGGTGCGTGTCAGGTTTTCCCTGACCAGGTTATGCTACTCATTTGTAGCTCCCTCGCGATGGTGGGAGGCCACCATTCTCATACACAAGCCGAAATCTCAGGAGAAAAGTTGTTACGCTTCCCCCAGGAGACTTGAACCTACGTACGTCCCACAGCCAGAGTCCAAAGCATCATGCCTTAGACCGGATGACCACGGTGCGGGACGTTTAGAGAATGTACACAAATTATATGGTAGTCAGTTACTTACCCAAATTTCTTGTAACAATTTCGAATGGATTTGTATATGTATCTTCCTGGCTCTCAATCAAAGTTGTTATGTAGTCATCTAGCGCATGGATAAGATCTTCGGTTGTCTCCCCTGTGAGGGCCTCCACCTTCTCCCAATGCCGCTTGTACTTTGGGTCCAGGATGGTGCTTGCAGTCTCAATCATGTTCTGGAATTAACAATAATTCAATTAATTGAATATACCTGAGCCACAATCATACTTAAGATTGGAAGAAAATTCATGGAAATTTCACAAAAATGTATTTATTGCCATATTTCCTAACATGTCTGTGATGATTACCTACATAAAACATGCATTTTTCGTAACTGCTTATACACAAATGTTGCCATATAACATGACTATTGTGGAAATGTTTGTCCTATTTGAAGTATAGTTTTAGTGCCTTCAAATCTGGATTCTACTCATAATTCTAACTATAGGGAAAGGTAACTCTACTCCTGCACATTGCAATATGCCGTGGGGTGTGTGGAGGTGAAGCCCCACATTCACAATCTTGGCCATTTGTGGAGGTGACGTGATCAGTACCACGATCTGGCTGGCTTTATCCCAGGTACCTATTTATTAGAGACTGGGTGAACTACAGAGCCACTTCAAGTAGGGAAACTGCTGGAAAAAATTCCACCTACGCCAGGAATCAAACCTGGGTCTCCCACGTGGCAGTTAGGCACCAAACCCACTAGACCAGTGGCTCTCAAACTGTGGTATGTGTACCGTCAGGGGTATATTAACGACTTAAAGGGGGTACGCGGTCAGCTCGGAAGAGAAATGTCGAGAATAGCCACAGGACAACATTTTTGCTGCAGGTGTGTAGACCAGACTTCATAGCTTTAACATTCAACAGATAAATGAGGCTGATTTGTCACTGATACTCTTATCTTTGTTTCATATGTTTTGGAAGAAAATACTCGTTCGAAATCTGTATAATAGACAAAATTTGGAGCCAAATCTCTGCCCGAAAGATTCAAGTGCACAACCAGACATCAAGAAACTGTGTCAGGTTATGCAGGCACATCATTCGCCACACGTGAAATTGCTGCTGAACTGTCGATAAGCAAGGAAACTGTTCAACACATAATCCACAAGAAGCTGAATTATGGCAAAGTTTGTGCACAATGGGTGCCCAAGCATCTGTCAGAGACGCAGAAGGTGGAGAGCTCCAGGACAACGCTAGGCCACATGTGGCCAAGAAGACCCTCGACCAACTGGGAACATTTCAATGGGAAGTCCTCACACATCCTCCATACAGCCCCGATATTTCCCCTTGTGACTCCCATATCTCCGGCCCTTTAAAACAATCACTCAAAGGTCAACGGTTCACCTGTGACAAGGAAGTGCAGAACACCGTGGAAAACTGTATCCGTAGGCAACCCAGGAGTTTCTACACTGAAGCCATCCACTCCTTTTCTATGCGGTGGGATCAGTGCATCAATATCAATGGCAGTTATGTGTAGGTATCATGTTACACATTAACTGTAATTCACATATTATGTAATGTAAATATTCTGTAATATGATATTCTTTAGATATAACTAGTCTCCTTTTCATTTGGGCATACCTTATACATGCCTTGAACATATCAAAAATGCCCCACCAATCAGGCAGCCAAAAAAATTCCCCAAAACCCACCAATCGGAGAAAATCTATGGTGGGGGTACATTAGACATTTAGTTACGACTAGGGGGTACAATGAGAAAGAAAGTTTGAGAACTGTTGCACTAGACCACTGCAGCAACCACCTGAAATTCACCACTCATTTCTTTAAAGCTTTCATATCTCCAAAACATGAACTGAACAGATGGCAGTTAAAAAAGATATCTGCCTTCCAAGGGAGAAAGTTCTGCTTTACCTCGACTCAAAATATGTTTTTCTTTCTTAACCTAATGAAACTATGATTTGCAAGATTACCTTGATGTAATCCTTATCCTGGCTGTGCGTGAGGTTGAGTCCACTCTCACCGGTCTCGTAGTTCATCAGCTCTTTCAACAGCTCGGCAGACACCAACACGTCGCTCCCATGAAGGTCCTGAGTAATGTTTGTGGCTCTCTGCAGGTCGCTGGCTACTTTCACGGCCAGGAAGGTTGTCACTTTCAGTTCTTCAGTTTCCAGGTGGCTCAGCTGGTGGGAAGGAAAGATATTGTCAATTATTCCGTTAATGAAATTATATGCAACCAAACTGTAACAGATCTACAGTGAAACGTACGGAAGGGTAGGCACACTTTTGCTCCCTGAAACTCGTTTCAATCTGCCATGCTCGAGCGTTTACAATGGAATATAATTTTAATGTGACAATTATTGCATGTAAAATATCTGTACTGGCAGTTTCAGCCCATAATCATCTATTTCACTTACATATATCACTGTGTAAGTAAGACAGAGGAAACTACATTTTACCATGGAGAAAATGACTATGTTCACTTAAGTTTCAATTTCACTGCGTGTTTCCATATTTGAGGGCACACTACCACATAATATACGTGAACTACTGTGCTTCACGCATGTACTGTTCAAGCATTATTCGCTCAAGCAAAGATACTCTCAAATTCCGTACGCTAGTGATGTCCATATGAGCTATTTGGTGCTCTAGTAAAAAATTCTCGCCCGACCCTGTGGCCGAGTGGTTAGCACACCGCACTGCGATGCCAAGGGTCCTGGTTTTGAATCCCGGTCGGGCTTGGTTGTTTGTGAATGTCCATTCATCAATTTCATCATTTCATCACTCATCCCCATCTTCACAAATTAGCCAAGAGGCACAAAACGCGAAGTAAAATAAACTAAATCAAATCAAAATCAAAGTAAAAATTTCTCATTGCAGCACTCAAGTAAGTACCCTAGCAAAAACGTCAAAACTTTAAGGCTCCAAGATATATTTCAAAATGCCAAGGTGCCAGCCTCCATGAGTGGTATTAGTACATCGAGCTACAATGCCAAAGGTCCAGAGTTCGAATCGTGGCCTGCACATGGGTGTTCTTTGTGAGTCTATCTTCGTGTATTTCATATCACCACTCGTTCTCATCTACGCTATTACCCAAAAGTGCCAATCAATATGCCATGGTAGAATTCTTCACGAAGTGTGAAGTACCGAATAAGGGGGAAACCTATTCAACCAATCGACAGCAAGTTCGGCCAGGGAGCTAGTGGAACTTATAAGCCTCACTGTTGGAATTGTTTTCCTCTTGATGCGCAGATATGCTAATAGGGACTGGACCTACAGTTTAAGGTGGGATCCGAACCACCATGTGTCTCCACTGGGTATCAAACCCGGGACCCCTCGATCACAAGGTGATGATGTCACCACTGCACCATCTGTGAGGTCCTTTATAAGACTTGTGCTTGACCTATCTTCAACTGTTCTTGTAGACCCTGTTGCATTTACGAATCTCACTATCTTAAGTTCTACCTCTTGTATAGGGTTTTCCAATAAGAACAATATGATTTTACAATTAAATAAAATAAAAACTATTTCAGATACAACCAAACTTTTTATATTATTTTGAAGCATAGTTTATTACATTATGTTTTGAATAACACATCATTTAAGTATCCACCTTGACTTCGTGCACACGAGTGAATTCGATGAACCCAGTTTTCGATGACTCCTTGCAATAACTCGGGCCTAATGTCACAAATGCAGAGTTCGATGTTCAATTTTAATGCATCAAGGGTTCGTGGTCTGTTTGCATAGACTATAGATTTCAAATAACCCCACAAAAAGCAATCTAAAGGAGTTAAATCACATTTTCTTGGAGGCCAACTAACAGTTGCGTTTCTTGAAATTATCCTTTCACCAAACTGTTCTTGCAATACGTCGATAGTGGCATTAGCAGTGTGACATGTGGCACCATCTTGTTGGAACCACATGTCCTCCAAATCAATTTCATCTAAATTTGGCCACAAAACATGTTAACATCAATCTGTACCAATCACTGTAACCGCATCTCCTACCTCGTTTTGTTAAAAAAAAAATGATCCGATGATGCCACCATGCTATAAACCATACCATACAGTGACCTTTTGCGGGTGCAAGGGCTTCTCGTGAATCTCTTGTGGATTGTTTTCACATTGTTTTATATTTTGAGCCTTGGCAACACTGATTGAAGTTAGGCGCGATTTGACGTTTGCACGGAATAGTCTGGCATTATTGACCATAACGTACTTCAAATGTTTTGTCAATAGCTTGATTTGTGTTGTTTATGTTGCCTTGGAGAATGCGCGACAACAATAAAATGGAATTAACTCGTGAACATTTTCGTGCGATGATTTTTTACGATTTTCGATGTGGATTATCAAGACAAGAGTGCATCGATCAACTTACTTCCACATTTGGCGATGAAGCCCCATCCTTTGCCACTGTGAAACGCTGGTATAACGAATTTAATCGTGGCCGCCATTCGCTCACCGACGAGATTCGCGAAGGTCGTCAAAATCAGTTGTTGTTCAAGAAAACATTGATGCTGTGCAAAACCTAATATTGCAAGATCGTCATGTGACATACTGTGAGATTGAGGCAACCATAGGCATTAGTTCCACCAGCATATATAAAATATTACATGATCATTTAGCTGTGAGAAAGGTATGTTCTTGTTGGATCCCACACAATTTCACAAGAACTCAAAAAGACGCTCGCGTCAATTGGTGCAAACAAATGCTCAATAAATACAATCGTGGTGCTTCAAAAAACGTATATAAGATTGTAACAGGTGACGAATCATGGATATATGCATCTGAGCCGGAACGTAAACAGCAGTCGACTGTGTGGGTGTTTCAAGATGAACCCAATCCAACAAAAGTTGTTCGCGCTCGAAGCACATCGAAACAAATGGTCGCCTGTTTTTTCGGGAAAACTGGTCATGTGGCAACTGTGCCTTTAGAGGAACGTAGAACGGTCAACTCTGAATGGTACACAACAATTTGTTTGCCAGAGGTCTTCGGTCAAATACGGAAAACAAACAAACGCCGTCGGATCATTCTTCATCAAGACAATGCCAGCTGTCACACATCTCGTCTAACAACCGACTTTATGAACAGTCAAAAAATCGAATTGATGGGTCATCCACCGTACAGTCCTGATTTGGCACCCAATGACTTCTTCTTGTTCCCGAATGTCAAGAATAAATTGCGTGGACAACGATTTTCGTCGGCGGAAGATGCCATTGATGCATTCAAAAACCATATTATGGAGGTGTCTCAAGAAGATTGGAAAAACTGCTTTGACAAATGCTTCGAACGAATGCAAAAGTATATTGACCATAAAGGAGAATACTTCGAAAAACAATAAAGCAGTTTTCAATGCCAAATTCCTGTTTTTTCATTGTTAGGCTCAAAATATAAATAGTGACCCTCGTAACATATCCACTTAACCAGAAATGAGCTTCATCTGAGAAGATAATTTTTTGCCCAAAATTATGATCTGTTTCAAGTTCAATAGAATGTCTATTTTCATTTTTTTTTTTGATAATAATCAAACGTTCTTGAAGTGTGTATTTAGCTATGATGAATTGTCACAGTATATTAAACACAAATGACAACTAGTGACAGTTATAACATTTGAATCATAGTTGCCAGTTCATTTCAAAATCATATCATTTTTATTGGAAACCCCTATACATCAGGCAAACAACTGGTACATATTCAATATTTAATTATCAAGATAGGACATTACCACACTTACATCAGATACAAGGATATAATGACAGCACACACAGAAACAGAAACTTGCACCATCATACGGTCTGTATAGAATGCGAATCAAACCTAGATATTCTGAATTACAATGTTATAGCATTTAACCACTTTAATGTAATTTAAGCAGATGTAAAAACAAATGTACTTACAACTTTTCTTAAGTCTAAAAATGCATCCGATGTGCAATTAAACAAGTCAGGCTCCAGCCAACCTAGCTGATCGTCGCAGATCCTTGCTGACTTGCCATGGGATTTGGAAGGACATGATTGGACGGTTGTTTTCCCAAAAGGGGTTCGTTCCCACCAGAGTCCTTTGGCAAAACTACGAGGACAGCCATCATAAACAACTATAAAGACAAGAGAAACAAACATATGTTAAAGAATGTAATGTGCACTTTTAAATCTACCCGTTAGTTTTAACTGTTCACTACGTAACATATTGCTAATGTCACGTTGCATGACTGAATAGGAAAAGGAGAGACAAGGGCACACAAGAGTTTGCCAGATTTTTTCCTATCTTGGTCGAGCTGTATATATTGTCACTTTCTTCAGACAAGCCAATTTGTTTGTCTGTTCAGATAGGCTAATTTGGACTGGGGCTACAGTTTAAAGTGTGATACTACTGAATTAACTTTATTGCTGGGTGATGCTCGGTTGTTGCTGGTCTGCAATGTGCCTCCACCAAGGATAGAATCCAGAACACCTTGGTTACAAAGTGACAGCATTACAGAGTGATAATTATTTTCTTATTATAATTATAATTACAGAGTGACCACAAACAAAGAACTTTAAGCGAGAAGCCTCAAGTCCACCTGTTGAACTTGGGACATAAGGAAGCATGCTCCACTCTACCCCTCCCCTCCCCTCAAGTCCTTTTGCCTGTGGTCCCACTAAACCCGTACACAATGGTAAAGCCATCAGATCGGAGAGAACTGTTAATTGTTTAAAGAACCAAATGCAGCATAATTGCTACTGATTTATCATTACACTCTCCCATTATCTCAGAAGGTGAGTATATTAAGATCTTGTGTGACTTCCATTACAATAACAACTCCATGATTTAAAGAAATTATATTCACCTTCGCATCCTCTCAATGTAACTTCAGCGTAAAGATTGGAGCAAGAATCACAGCGACGACCAATGACACCTTTCCGGCACTTGCACTGCCCAGTCTGAGCATCACACTGACTTCCATATGATCCTGTGGAGTAGCAATTGCAATCGAAGCACCTGTCAGAGTCATCCGGCTGATAATGGTTTTCCTACAAAATAAACAGACAAAAATCTATGAAATTGAATATTTTGTTAGACTGAACATTCAATCCTGGTACCCAGAACAGAAAGAAATACAAAGTTCATGAACACTGTTTCAGCAACAACTTCTTTAAAATAAATGATTCATTTTTAAGAACTGCATGATATTACAAATGTTTTTTTGCAACACTGGTGACTTGAAGTGTATACAGGGTGTCGCAGACCCGACTGACACATTTCAAATGGTCATAGATAATATATGGAAATAGGAAAAAATAAGCGAAACTGTCTATAAATACGTCCAAGTATGCTATTTATTACTTGCAGATTAAAAGCTCATTTTTTAAAAAACTACATCAGGCAGATGGCCTTCATTTACATCAATGCTGTTGTAAGCGTGTCTGGAATTTGCCGTACACATGTCTCTGTAGGGGCTCATCAATAGCCTTAACTTCGTCAATTATGGCTTCTTCACCCAAGCCAAGACATGTCCATGTCAACCAACACCGAACTGTCCTCTAAAGACACACTGCATTCCTGTCACAGACTTCGTTTCGTAATAACTACGAACACAGGTAACATGTTGTTGCAATGCTCCACTGCAACTGGCTATATCAAATGGCATCCTCTACTCTACCGTTCCCCTCCCGCCAACCACGACAAGCTATCGTGCCAGTGCAATATTCAAATTTGAAATGTGTCAGTTGGCTCCATGGCACCTTGTATAATAGTGCACTGCATTAAGTCCCATCAACTGGCTTTCTAGGACACTTCATCTTGCAAAATAGCTCCCCAATTATCTTTACGATGTTGTGTCAACACCAAATTGGGGATCAAATCTGGGACTACTCATGCCAAAGGCAAGAGCACTAGCCATTCAGTTGTGCAGATCAGTGTGTACATGCATGTTTCTTTTACTTATTATGTTGGTACAAGGGTTTAAGTCATGCTTTAATAAAGACAACTGTTGTCCTTATACATACCTTACAGTAGCATTCACCAGTGGTTTTGTTGCAGTTGGGATCATAACCCTTGTCAATGTCACAGTGACATGGTCCACATACTGGGTAGCCCCACCAACTAGTAGGACATGGCTGGTCGACTTTCACATCACAATAGTTACCTAGATTTAAAATACATAAAAACATTCAATGAAAGATGCTCTTAAGGTAATAAGAGAGAAAGTCAACATGTGTGTGTTTGATTGATTGATTTGCTTTGTTTCATTTCACTTTTTCTGCCACTTTTGGTTAATTTGCGAAGATGGGGATGAGTGATGATATGACGAAATTGATGAATGGACACTCACAAACATTCTTGCCCAGGATGGGATTCCAACCCGGGACCCCTGGCATCATAGAGCGATGTGCTAACCACTCTGCCATGGGGGCCGGCATTTGTGTGTTTGATTCCAAAAGTACCAAAAAAATTACTACATTTACAAGTACTCTTAGTAAGCTTTCAGACCAAAGCAACAGGTGGCAGGTAACAAGTGGCATGGCAGTTTCACACCAAAGTGACACACGACATGGACACCTTTAATGTTAAAAAACACTGTGCATGCATGACCAGACTGAGGCGGCACGATGCATGATATTGAGAAAACTGCACAGTCTGAGTGACAAGCAAGCAACAAGTAGTATGAGCAACTTGTATCAGTTCAGTGTGAAAGGTTTCATTTATTTATGAAGGTTCACTTCCAAGTGACATGTTTCAGATGCCACTTATCACTTGTTGCTTCAGTATGAAAGCTCCCATTTCTCTTTTTCATAATGACAATACAGTGGAAGCTCAATTTTATGTTCATCGGGTTACTAAGATAGAAAAAAAACTTAAAATTGGGGAAAATTTTATAACATCTTACTATGCTGGGACCATGAATATTGGATATATAATGGAGGAAAATTTAAATTCAGGAATGTTAAATCGAGGTTCCACTGTAATTCAACTCAAATAAGATCTATGAACAATTGTTCTGTACTGACGATGTGGTGTGGTAAACATGGTGAAAATAAAGTTTTGTAAATACATGTTGCTCTCCTTATTCTAGAAACCAGTTAGTTTCAAAGGTCCACTGCCTTCATTATCAAGATTTAATAAGACTAACTTGTTGCTAAAATAAGAGCAGCATGAAAATCTCACTTTTGCCACACACCATCCTCGTACTTCAAGTACAATTAACAGGTAACTAAAACAATTTATATTGGTATTAGTAGGAAAATGGCCCTAAACTAAAAAGGCTTCACAGAATATTAGGACTCAAAATGCAATTTTTGACCCAATTATACTGAACGCAACTCCAACTGGTGGTTGACCTTGATGGCTATTTCTGCCCATCCTGTCCCCCAATCATTTTCGAAGGCATGTGGTCCGATGGGTGTCAACAAATTCAGTTGCGAAGTAAAAGCTGAAGGGATCACATCGCTCTCCCGAAGCAACGTTGCAAAGTGTACTTCTGTTTTTGCCAGTTGTCTTTATATGACTGTGTGTCCACCTGCATTCCGACCTGTGGGTGGTCCTTCCGGAAACTTCATCATGCAGAACCACGTGTGTAGTTGAACCTGCTGATTTCTGGTGCTGACTGAGAAAACCCTTTCTTGCTTTACAGTACGTTTGGCAACACTAATTTGTTTCGTTCCGCGAACAACGTTCGGTACCTTGTGATTCGAAAATGCCCTATCTCAGTCGAAGAAAATTCAACTAATCGCTGAATCGCTGTTTCCCAGCTGCCAGTTGGAGTCGTGTTCAGTTTAAAAGTGAGTTATATTTTATTGCAGAGGAGAAACACAAACCTGAGAATTCATTGGAATTGCATTCACATTTGTAGCCACGCTTCTTCTTCCTGTCTTTCATGCAGTATCCTTCGTTCTCACATGGGTTCACATCACAGATATCCACGCAAGCAAAACCAACATAGCCTGTGGAGAAAAAGAGATCATCCTATGTATTGTACGTTTGTAAATTAATGAACAACAAGGCAAAATTTATATCTATATTATGGGAATGAGACAAGACTAATCAGTGGTGATTATATTGATGTTATCAGTTTATTGGTAAAATTCCCAAGAATTTTATTGATATGATACTTACATTGGTGATTCTCTTGCTAGAGGCACCAAACTATTGCCTATAAAATTTTATGTTATTGGAATAATGGCGTGAAAATTTATATACACATACCGACAATGATGCAAAACAGAATGGACCTCCAGCGATATAATGGACTCGTCCAGTGACTTTCATTTGCCTTTGTTCCGCATCCTTGCATCTTGGCAGGTGTGAGTTGAATATCGCGTGAGTAACGACATATACACTCGAACAGCGCATGGTCATTGTTTATAAATACTGATAAGCAGGTTCATTTAAAGCATACCAGATGGCATTTCTTACACAACATGAAGGCTGCAAAATGTCTGAAGAAACAATACACAATGTAAAGGAGCAATTACTGGTGTCACCATTCAAATCCCTATGAAAACTTTCCCAAGAGCCTAATCTCCCATATTCCAAGTGTCAAAGAGCTGCAAAGAAAGCAAAACTACATTACACGCCAAGAGATTCAAACTGTTAGCTTTGATGCATTGAGAAAAGTATTCCAGAATTTGGAGAAACGCATTCAAGTGTGAAGGGAGACTATTTTCAGCATCGATCATGAGCAGGCCCTGTTTTGCATTGCTGAAGGTAAGTGTATATAAATTTGAGTCATTTTCTCAATAACATAATTTTTTATAGGAAATAGTTTGGGGCCTCTAGGAAGAGAATCACCCTGAACAATTACGTTATAATTGAGTGAATTATTCTGACATCTGATTACTGTTCCATTCTCGTATCATGGTTTTACAAGGTAAATTTCTAAAATTGCAGGCAAAACCCATTGGAATCAGCTGGTTACAATCATTAATTAAAGGAATGAATGCACTATTCTGGTTCTTCATGGTATCTTTCTTTTTTTTTTTTTTTTTTTTCAGATTGTTAAAGAGTATTAGCTTTGAGTATCAGTATTGGTATTTTATTTGTACCAGTTGGTCTATCCTTAACATATCATACAGGGTTAGCCTAAAAGAAATAGACAGTTTAAATGCTTTATAAATTGAAATTTGTTTGTTACATCAGAAAACATTTAGTACTGTTGTATAGAGAAAGTCTTCAAGTTTATGACCTCCGCTTTTAGTTTGTCTTTGTAACATCAGCATCACATGAGCACCCTTGACATAAGTCGAGCAGTATGGCCGCTAGCCAGGTGGAGAAGGCTTTCTGTGTGATTGAATTTGCAAAAACAAATTATGTTACTATTGTGCAGCATCGTTTTAGAACACGGTATGATTGATTGATTGATTTAGTTTATTTTACTTTGCATCTTGTGCCTCTTGGCTAATTTGCGAAGTTGGGGATGAGTGATGAAATTGATGAATGGACATTCACAAACAACCAAGCCCGAGCAGGATTCGAACCCGGGACCCTTGGCATCGCAGTGCGATGTGCTAACCACTTGGCTACAGGGTCCGGCTAGAACACAGTATGGCAAACAACCACCCACTAGGTAGTCAAACTACGATTGGAGAAAAAAAATTGAGAAAACTGGTTGTCTGTGCAAGGGGAAAAGTCCTGGGAGAGGAGAGATGGACCATCGCATTGATATCTGTCGTGTTACAAAAGGGTCACACATAGAAAACTTGTAACTTACCAATGTAAACTCTTCAGGACGTACTCTTCAAACCACGTAAGTATTTCAGCCCTATTATTAAAACTATTCTTTCTGTAAAACTTTGAAAGTGTCTATTTCTTTTAGGCTAAACCTGTATATTAGGGACTGTACCACTGGTACTCTATCCATATCAGCAGATATACCACAAAACCACCTCATCACATCCTTACAAATATGTCAACAATAATGGATGCTTTTGGGAAAATTCTAAATAGATTTAATTTTTCAAAATTTAGAATATCAGAATGCCCCAAGTCAGTCATCAAGACACTTTCTTTATTTAAAAATATTCATTGAATCAAATTTGACTGATCACTGCAGAGGCTGAAACCACAATGGATAAATATTCTGACATGAAGCTAACTCGGCCCTTACCTGTGTCGCACTTGCATTTGTAGTGTTCCCATTCCGACATGCACTTGCTGTGAGGCGGGCACCTGTCCTGGGAACATGGGTCCAAGGAGCCGCAACCTTCGTGCACATTCTCTACGTCCGTCGGATGTTGAAGAACAGACTGCATGCTTCCCACCCGAACATCCTGAGGAGACAACATAGCACATCTTGAAATACAAATTCTTTGCTAATTTAGAATTATAATGCACTAAACTGCGTGTGGTGACGGAGTATCTAACTGCAGGAAATGTGTCCCCCAATTGACATTCATCAGAGAATGAAGGCTTTTTATGGCAATGAATGTGTAACGTCAGTAGTGTATGATGTTGGGCTGTTCATGCTCACAATGAAAACACCTGCCAAGGAATGCTTAACTCTCAAGAAGTTCATTGTCACACACATTGAGAGTTCCTTGGAAGGGGTTTTCATTGTGAGCATGAACAGCCCAACATCATACAGTACTGACATTACACATTCATTTCCATAAAAAAGGCTTCATTCTCTGATGAATGTCAATTGGGGGACACATTTTCTGCAGTTAGATACTCCGTCACCACACACAGTTTCAGGTGCACCGACATAGAATGGTTACATGCTGCCATTTTCCTCACTCTAGTTCAGCAACCCCTGGTGATAGAAGTTTGAAACTTGGAATGGAGAAGGGGGAAAGTCTGAAGAGTATAATGCATGGTTGCTCAAAATCCAAAATGTCTTTACACCGTCACAAAAAAATAGGAGGCATTACTTTTCAGCACACCCTCGTACATGTCAAATACAAAGCACACACTCTCATAAACACAAAAATCAAGGAAACACACACCATCACTCACTACAACCATGAACTCAACATAGATAGTGGTCAGGCACACCATGCCTGGCTTCCCTTACTGCAGCAATTAACACCGGTGAACAGCATATGACACATGTGCAGACATAAAGGTGACAACAGCACACCTAGTAGCGATTTAGGAAGAAACAGCAGAAACACTCCAAGCAATGACACAACGAATTCCGAGGATGGTGGCAGTGGCTACCGAAATTAATAGAAAGTAACTTAAAACAGCTTCGCGGAAAACGTGAGTACCTGAATTAAATGAAGGTTAGTAATTGAAATTGTACTGCATTACGTCAATGACTGCCATGTGGAAACGTTACTTTTTAAAAAAATATCCTTTAGCTCGTAAGTACCACACAATTCAAAATGTTCATTCATAAAAAGATGTACTTCAAAAATAACATTAAACATACCTGTATGCACCCATCAAAGTAGCTGGTAATGATCCTGTTGGTGTTCCTCTCTGTGGGGTCAGGTCCTCCAATGACAGTCTTACCAACATACAACCCCTGAATTTTCTCTTTCACAGGGGCAGTCACTTCATACTGGCCATAGTCGAGATTGATCCACACCTCTCCGGACATCCATTTGATCTCTATGTGGTGCCACCGTCCATCACTCACAAATGCTCCATCCAGCGACACTTTCTCCGAATTGTAATTGTACTGGATGAAACCATTCTTCAGCTGTGAAGAGAAAGAAAGTGGCAATGGTGAAATTGAAAGTAGATCTTTAGAATTAAGGCGAGTCAAGCCATTTATGATAATTAGTCCCCTTTCGAAGAAACGGATATTTCAAATTCTGAAAAATTGCACATGCTTAAAATTCCATAAGGTGCAATGTTTCGAAATTGGCAGCCTATGGCCTGGTACCAGGCCCTGGCGTCAATTATACTGGACCGTGGGAGGTTCTGCAGTTTGCGACTTGCAGCTGGCAACCACCTGGAAAGATGGCCTTTAGCTCAGGGCTCACCATCAATAAGAGCAGATCCTATCGCGACGGTGAACGATCAAAGGATCTAGCAAGGTGGGGGCATGTGCTTCCTGCCCCCAAATTTGGAGGTTGATGGACGGGAACCACAAACAATTTAGTTTGGGCAGCAATTTTTATTAACAAACTTATTGAAGAATATTTTGATTAACTGGAATTTTTTACTGTCCAAAATAGAACATTACAACGAAAATCAGCACTTACCAAATGAAATTAACGAAACTAAAAGATAAAAATAAAATGCAGACATAATTCAGGAAATGCATGTTACTTTTCTCTTCATAAACTTCTATCTTCTCGTATAATATCTAAGAAACTAAAAGTTAAAATAGTTAGTTAGAAACTAAAAGATTCAATTAGATTCAGTCACCCTCACTAATTAAAACCAAATTTTATATTTTGTGAACAAGCCTAGACATAATTGAACTAATACTCTCTATGATTATGCCATAATATATTTATTAATATAAAATTTGAGGGTACATACACACACATTGTCGATAATTACTAGAGGCATGCATATTTCGTTTTTGACGAAAACACGAAATGTGAAATAACCCATTGTAATTTTTCATGTTTCTGAAAGGTGTGAGGTGCATTTTCCTACCCTGTTTTGTCACGAAATAATGCAAAATGAACTGCAAAATAGACTCTTAAACACAAAATTTGGAGTATATATACCGACGCAACACTTTCTGAAGTCAGAATTATCCTGTGAGTTATGCAATTCAAGGAGAATTGATTAATTGTGCTGTAAATATTTGAGAAGCAAAAATGGACCCCTTTGTACAAGAATACACATAATATTCTGGTAACAACACAAATGTGTTATTAGAAGGGATATGTTTATTTTGTGTAGTAAGTGCAGTTTTTAAATCAAATGTTGAGGATTATATTCACAATTTTAAAACCAAAATATTGTTTTGATACTGCTTTTTCACCACTATAACACCGAAATTTAATTTTATTTACCACTTTTGAACCTGAAATTGACTCGGTTTTGGTACTGAAATGTTGCTTTTTTATTTACCAAAAATATGTGCCTCTAATAATTACTCTTCTTTCGAAGAAACAGATATTTCACATGCTTAAAATTCCTTCCAGAGGAATGGGCTCACAAAGGGCTCACCACTATTCTGGTGCATTCATGTGAATCCTCAGGTGGGTTGGTTTCGCTGTTGTCTACATATTCACAATAGGTTTGTGGCTATGTAAGCTTATTAAACTTACATAAAAATAACAACACAATGAGCAAATTTTGCACTAAGCTATTTATAGGTATGTAGTAAAATATTGAGTTTTACTAATGAACCAATACACTTTTGATATCTATACAGTGTCGATAAATCTGTCTCATGCATAAAACATAAAAAAAACAAGCAGAAATGAGAATGAAATAATTAATTAGTACATATTATACATTATTAACATACAATCATTTAGCAATTGATGGTTTGCCAACATCATCTATAAACAGTACTTAAAATAGTTGTTGCATATTTTGAAAATATGATGTATATCACACATATTCCTGATGACAATTCTGTGCTCCTGTCCTGCAGAATCTATTGCATGCCATGGCCAGCACATTCACCCTATCTCACCTGCATCGAAAATTCATGGAAACTCCCGACGACAGCAATCGCCAATTGTCCGACCCACCACAGACCCTCAAACATCTCACCAAGGCTGCCATACAGGAATGGGATTGTATTCCTCAGGATACTTTGTACAACCTGGTGTAAAGCGCGACGCATTGTGTAGAGAGGTCCACTGGGTCCTGAAGAACGGCTGTATCAGCAATGGCTATTGAGATTGTTTAAACTCATTAGGCACCTCGGTTGTTGTGGTTAATTTTGTGTACTTTTCTTCCTTTTGTTTTGTGTAAAATGCTTTCAAATAAAGGTTTTTACATTCTACCTGAGACTGCCATTCTGTAAATATCAGATTATGCAACAATTTTTTTGAGCACCATAATATGAACCTAGCAAACAAACTAATTCATGCAACACTGATAATAAATATCTAGCAATTATATGAAAAAAAAAAGTATTTCTACTCACACTTATAACTGACGAGCTATTGTGACTGACTACGATGCTCATAAGAAATGCATCTCTCTGTAAGGTGCGAATAGACAGGCTGTTCAGCCACGGCAATTGGATGGATCGCAGCAAGGGGTTGAACATCAAGATTCCATCGCCTCGGAAATGCCACGGAGGTTTGATAGCTAAGGAATCACAAACAACATCCAGATACAATCACATTCACAATCAACCTGCGAGGATCTTGCACTGGGTACAATGATGCAACACTAAACTACAAAGGTAATTTGCAAATGCAGGGAACAAAGGGGGAGGGTTACATCCAAATATACTTGACATTGAGGCAAGAAATATAAAAATAAGCACACAATCTTTTCATTATAATGTTAAAAAAAAATAAGCACAAAATATTTTCATTATAATGTTAAAACAAAACACTCCTTAACCTTTAGCAGACAGACGGTCATCATTTCGACCGCACCGGAATTTCCATTGAGGACGGACGATATTTCGATCAGCGCCATGTGGCAACAATTACTGTACCATTCCTTGAAAACTATTAAAGAACCTTGAAAACTATTAAAGATATTTCCGTTCTTTATTTTTTGTTCATTAGTATACATATATGATGGTATGACATACTCGAATTACAAAACAATATATCCAGTGTTACTATTATTAACAAGGGAAGATTGAAAAAAGTCCTTTGTTTTCCCAAAAATGATGAGACAAATTTATTAAAATTGGTATAACTTCTAAACCAGTGCATTTTAAAAAAAAAAAATACATATAACAATGAGTAAAAGGTTACACTTTCAGCAACGTGCAACAATTAAGAGTCCAGGGGGGGATGCGGTGGCAAAGGCCTGATTTTCGATCTCGTGGCAGCAATTTATGTGCCATTTCTTAAAAATTATACTTGATATTTCAGTTCTGTCTTTTTTGTTCTTTAGTATACATCTAAAGGTATTATATTCTTCAATTACAAAACAATATATGCATTGTTTCTATTATTAACAAGCAGCATTTGAAAAAATCGCTTGTTTTCCTTTTCTCACTATATAATTATTTGGTATTTTCTTCTTCTTCTTCCTTTAACACTGGGAGGCACAATATATAAATTTTACTTCTGCTAAAAGCCCTGTCTTCAAGAAAGAAAATAAAACCAATTTCATCAATCTACGACAACTAGTTCTAGAGGTATGTTTTTTTTTTTGTACTTTGCCGCAACTTTGAAAAGCACATGCTTGAAAAGGTCCCATCTGCAGAGAATTTACCCTCGGACGAGGCTCTGCCATGTAAAGGTTACATTTACTTCATCTTACTGTCATGTTTTTACTACCTTTAACCCTCCTCCCTGTGCTCAAGGATTGTATCCATTTATTAGAGACTGGAAACACAAACTACAGCATAAAAACTAGTGTGTTTCTTTTATTTATCATGGTATCCTATGGCAAATTTAGACCATATTGCCATTTTAATAAAATAACTGCCAATGCAGTAGTATAAAATTACCTCCAAAATATTTAACAACTGATTGAAACTGAAAAAGTGTTTACTAATGATGTTTTCTATTCTATTAATGTATTCTGAGTTTAAAAATTTATCTAACTAGTATATATATTTTCAGGGGGGGGGGGGGGTAGAAACGGAGATTTTAACAGTCAGGAGAATTCTGCTGTTGTTAGGGCTTACTGAAAAATTTGCAACTTACACCTAATTCTGAAAAACAACCTTGCATCCTGATTCTTATTTACCATTAACTGACTTGTCTGTCAAAAATAAATATAAATTATAGAAATTTCAGGGTGTGTTTTAATGATTGCATAACAACTGCAATTTTCTCCCTTCTGTACAGAAACATTACAATGGGGAAAAACTCACTTTCACCACAGTCCTTTCCGCTCCACCCTTCTGGACACTGGCACAGGTAGGTTCCCCAACCGTCAGAGCATTTTCCTCCATGCTTGCAAGGTTTGGATGCACAAAATGACTTCTTCTCAGGGCACCCAGCAATTGTTCCATTGTCAGCCACATAACTGAAAAAAAAGGAAATGTTCACACTTGTTATTTTCTTTATTTTTGCAAAAAAATAACAACAAATTTTGCTTTGAAAATTATAAATCTGGTCGAACCTGGTTTGAGTCTTGAGTTTACATTTTTCGCTAATATTCCTATGTAGTTTATTCAATTCTGAATCTGCATTTTTTAAATTTTTTTTTGCTAAAATTTCTACATAGTAAATTTCTTGTGGGTGCCAAGTCAGAAAGGAATTCCACTTCTAAAGAATACCTCTGCGTATACCAGATGTGGAAGAGAATGTATTGATACATTGGTGCACTATTTTGAAAGTTCAGTTTTTGGACAGAATTCATATTCGATCACATTATATAGAAGATAATTAGGGCTTGAGCCGATACCGATGCCGATGTATCAGTCGATACCAGTGGTATTGGTATTGGAAAAGCATCAATTGGAATTTATCTACCGATACCAGCCGATACTTTTCTGGCATTTTAGTCTTTTACAGGGTCCGCAAAAATGCCACGTGACACTTTTGCAGTCTAATTAGCATGGAATTCATACTATGGGAATGAGAGATGGGGTAATAGATAATTCAGCTACTCACATTTTCCGCGAAGCTGTTTTTAAGTAATATTCTGTTAATTTTCCTGTAGTTTACGGTTATTACAAGCATAAGAAAACAGTTTTTCTTTGTGACGTTTCAGGAGAACACACGCTCCTTTCATCAGACATTTATTTTCATTTTGACTGAAGATACAGTTATAACAATGGTTAGTAATTTTTAAACAAAAAGAATTCGTTATATAATGGATGTTGTTAATGTTACATTGTTGTAATATAGCAACTTAACTGTGAAAAAAGCAGTCTGTTATTTTTATTTCAGATTTTTTTTTAAAATTATGAATCCCAAATATCATCAGGTAATTCAAATTCATCATTGTTTTCACAAAGTCTCTTGATGTTTTCTGTTACATTAAATTTTAAAGATGGTGGCTTACTCCATTTGTGAAAGAGAAAACTCCATACTGGATCTATGTTACCATTTTCATTATTTAATTTATTACAGTGTTCTTCTGCAATGAACGAAGCTTCCCAGACATTCAACTCTGTGTTTCCCGTTAATCTTTTTAAAACCCTTCTCTTTTTAATCAAATGCTTCTCTTCGATGATATGAGTTGACAAACCTGTTCTTGGGTTTAGATTTATAATGTCCAAATCATGTTCGTGCCATCTTATTGCCATTTTCCTTGCTGTTTGTCCCACATAATCCTTTGATGAACAACTTATATTATATATTCCTGTGGTTTCCACATCTGGTAGAGAGTTTCTCATTTTGAATTCATTAAATGTACATTCCAAACTTCTTGGTGATTTAAAAACAATTTTGAAATTAAAACTTCTAAAAATTTTTGCAATTTTATGTGAGAATCCCTTGTGGAATGGAATGCACACAAATTTCTTTTCAACAGATTTTTCATCTTTGTCTGTATTTCTCTTTTCCTTTAGTTTTCTTGGAACTTGTTTTTTGATTTGGTTTATTCTGTTAGTGTGAAAGCCATTTTCTTTTGCTATATTAAAAAGCCTTTCTTCTTCACTTTTGATATCCTCATTATTAGAACATAGTCTTTGTGCTCTCAGGAAAAAATTTAAAAATATGTTATCCATTGTTATACGCGAATGTTCTGAATTGGCATGGATGTATTTTTCCCCCGCTAATTTTTTCCTATGGACTGATGTTTGAATTGCTGAGTCAGTTGTCTTAATTTGCAGATCAAGGAAAGAAATTACATTGTTATTCATGGGTTCGCAAGTGAATTTTATGCGACGATGTGATTCATTTAACAATTTAAATACGTCCATGATGGTGTTCTCATTTTTAGCAATAATTAGCACATCATCTACATATCTGATGTAGAGTTTGATATCCGCACCTATTTCATTAACAATTGGAGATTCTATGTAATGAAGGAAAATGCTGGAGATGATTCCGGATACTGGGTTTCCCATTGATAGACCATTACTTTGCTGATAGATTTTGCCATCAAATATAAAGTACATCTGTGGCACCTTCTATTGGGACACTAGGATATAAATTTTCAACATCAAAACTTGCAATACGATACTCAATATTCCAAACAATATTTTTTAGTTTCTGTTTCACTTCATATGCATTTTTAACACTGAATGGTGTTTGTTATCAAGTCTTTCAACTAAATATTTGGATAGTTTGTATGCAGGATGTGTGAAAGTTGCAATGATGGGTCGTATTGGAGTTCCGGGTTTGTGAGTTTTTGGTAGTCCAAAGGCAATCGGCAGGGTTGAATTTTTGACAATGAGTTTTTTCTTCATTTCTCTTGGTATCGTGATACTGCTTTCAATTACTTTTTTTACTTCATTTATTATTTTAGTCATAGGGTTTCGAGAGGTTTCTGTGAAATTGTTTACTTTAGTCAAAATTAAAATAAATGTCTGATGAAAGGAGCGTGTGTTCTCCTGAAACGTCACAAAGAAAAACTGTTTTCTTATGCTTGTAATAACCGTAAACTACAGGAAAATAATTCTGAATTATCTATCCTGGAAATTATGCAAAACTCAAACTTTATTTTTATTTTGCACCAATTTTCCACGAAAAACTATATTTTGTGATTATACGAGGGTAAGTCAAAAGTAAATGCATTTTTTTTACTTTTCGTCTGTAGGTTGGCTGTACAGCTTTCTGCACTCGCAAGCCAATAGATGGCACCTTTGTCTTCGCTTGTGGCAGGTTAGAGCACCATCACTTAAGTTTGCTCTGCACTGTTGGGAAGTAAATATGGCAGAGCCACTGTCCGTGTGCACCACAGAAGAACAGCGTTCCGTAATCCGTTTTTTGTGGTCTGAAGGTGTACCAGGAGCTGAAATCCATAGAAGACTTTCAGCACAATACGGTGACAATGTTTTACCGCGGCGAAGTGTTTACCAGTGGATTGAAAAGTTCAAAAGTGGTCGAACAAGCGTGAAAGACAAGGAAGGAGTAGGACATCCAGCCACATCCACTACTGATGACAACATTGAGCAAGTCTGTGTACTTATTCTGAATAATCGACGAGTGACTATTGATGAAGTGGCAAACCAAATGCACATTAGCCATGGTTCTGCATAGGAAATTATCCATAACAGGCTCAACTTTCATAAAGTCTGTGCGAGATGGGTTCCTAAACAACTCACTGAAGAGTACAAGCGCAATAGTGTGAGAATCTGTCGGCACTTACTGGACCATCATGCTCACGTAGGTAAAATCTTTTTGAAAAGAATCATCACTGGAGATGAAACAGGGATCCATCACTTCGAACCTGAGAGCAAATGCCAGAGCATGGAATGGAAACACCTGAATATCCAGTGAAAAAGAAATTCAAGCGTCAACCCTCTGCAGGAAAAGTGATGCTCACACTTTTTTGGGACTCACAAGGGCTAATTCTGGAACATTACCTGGAAAAGTGGTCAATAATAAACAGTGAACACTACAGTGATAGGCTTTCCAAGAAGTTGAAGCCTGCAATTCGAAACAAACGACAAGGTCGATTGTCGGAAGG
Organism: Lepisma saccharinum; assembly: GCF_977018435.1. Lineage (NCBI taxonomy): Eukaryota > Metazoa > Arthropoda > Insecta > Zygentoma > Lepismatidae > Lepisma > Lepisma saccharinum. The sequence continues at coordinate 2,390,232 of NC_139254.1, read as the reverse complement.
CATTCTTTTCTTACATGACAACACGCGTTCCCATACCGCTGCCCACACCGCTCAAATTCTTCAGAATCTGGGCTTCGAGGTATTGGAGCATCCTGCATACAGTCTCGATCTCGCCCCGTCAGATTACCATCTGTTTGGTCCAGTTAAAGATGCTTTAAAAGGCCTTCGATTTACCACAGATCAACAGGTGAAGGAAGCAGTGCATACGTGGCTTACTGCTCAACCGAAATCCTTTTTTTCTCAGGGTATTGGAAAGCTTGTGGAACGTTGGACCAAGTGTATTGAAGTGCAGGGTGACTATGTTGAAAAATGGTCATTGTAAGTTTTCTATTGTTGCTGTGAAATATAAAAAAAAATTGAGTGCATTTACTTTTTGACTTACCCTCATATAACATCTATTTCAATATTCTGATGTAATTCTTGAATATTTTAAACCAAATTTCTTGGTGCATTCATGGATATAATTGGAGAAGAATATTGACACACCAATACTGATCAATATTTTGAACAAATTTTAATTATTGCAAATTTCAAGTATCGGTGGGAATCGGTAAGAGTATCGGCATCGGTTCAAAGTCATATCGGCCCAGCCCTAAAGAGAATCCACAATTTCATTTTGTACTTCTTCAATTTCTAATTTATCATCAAAAACATATCTGCTACAAGTGTTATACAGTTCATAAAAAGTACAAATAAAATTTTGAAGTTTGAAAGCATTTTAATAACATTAAATTAAATTAAAGGAAACAGTACCTGTTTAGGTCGATAAATTTGTGGTCCACATACAAGTCACTGAGGCAGCCAACGAAGTCCTTATTATGGATCTGGAAGTTTGTCGGGAGGCTTGGCAGGCCACCCAGTTGTAGGGGCCCGGTTAGGTCCAGAAATCGGTGGCAGGTTTCTGTAAACACGGCACATCTGGAAAGTAAATAAAACAACATTAGAACTGAATCCAAACAGCAACACAGATCGCAACAAAGAAAATTATATTTATTGTTTGTTCTTCTTTTTAACTGATCAACAGTGGTTGATTCATGATGAACTGTTTGGACTTTTATCCACTTTACTGGGTTTATTATCAAGGAACTGATTTACAAAGAGTGTTAGATATGTAAATATATATTATGTTATTTCAATCAAAATATGGAATTAAATATGGACTTACAATTGTGAAAAATGTCAATTTCATAAAGCAAGCACCTTACCTAGCTACACAAAATGCATAAGGTTTATAAAACATAGTGATACAAAATTCAATTTAAACTGTCCTTTATTTTCTGTTACCAAAACGATGGATTGCCAAACTTAATTTTAAGTCCTGAAACATGACTGTCCTTCTGTTGTCCCTAAAGTCAGATTTATACTGACAAAATGTGACCACTATCTCATGAACTAATGGAAGTATATTTAAAATATGCAATGAATTTTGCAATTAAAGCTTGATTTTGCATTCTCTATTGTTGAAAAGAATGTTACAATAACAGATGCATTGTCTATGGTCAAGATTTAAAATAGAGTACAAAATGAACAGAATAGAGATGAATGGAAAACCTTTGGTATCTAACATAAAAAGGTAAAATGCAGTAATGGGATGAATATGGAATATATGTCAAAAATGTTTGAAAATATGGAAATTATATGTAAAAATAACAAAAATATAGAAATGTGCTAAAGCTGATACATGTTAAAATATGATGACTTTCGTGGCAGAGTGGTTAGCATGTTGTGCTATGACACAAGGGGTCCTGGGTTCGAATCCTGTCCTAGGTATGGGTATTCTTTCTGAGTCTCCAATCATCAATTTCATCACATCATCACTCATCCTCATCTTCACAATTAGCCAAAAGTGGCAGAAAAGAGAAGAAAAATAAACTGAATCAATCAACCCATCAAATCAATCAATTGATACACCAACATCAGGTACCAAACAAAATCTGTTCCATCCCTGGCATATAAAAACAGCATGTTTACCTCTTTTCCAAGACTTGTTCTGAGAAATTTGCACAAGCCCAATCCTCCCCCAACTTATCTCCATATTTGATTGCCAAAAGGGTATCACAATCGTCCAGGCTCACAGTTGCACTCTGAAATAGAAATACGAACATTATATTTCCATTCTTTGAAACTTATAACGATGCATAATTTATCAATTAGATATGCACTTATAAAAGAAAGCAATACACTTTTAGTTTATTTGTTGATTTTCTTTTCACAATAATGCAACATATCAGGCTGTCTTGTTATGAACAAGGACCAATATATATTTGCATCACAAGAAATTGTTACAAGTTGACATCTTATTTGACATATTCAACACCATACTACATTGCAAAAAACATTATGATTTCATGAATGGAAATAAATAAATAAAATTTAAACATGGCTTATACCTAGGGTTGTTAGACATCATATTTTTACAGGATGTCCTGCATTGTACGATTTGTTTTCACGTCCTGTGAAAGTTCATAGTATACATTATTTTAATGTAATATATAATATGATTAACATTATTGAGTTAGTTTACATATATAAAGGCTGGTTTTTACATTCCTCTTGTGTGTGTCCTGTATTAGCACATGTTACTTGTTCAAACATGATTTATTGTTAAATCATAGGCATAACTTGGTGGGAGAAAGGGCACTTTCAATGCCCCAAATTTTCAGTTTTATTAAAATTTACAGGATCAGATTTTAGTATAGTTCAAGCATGGCATTTTCATATAAACATCAAAATGGTTCATGTAGTGTATAACATTTTACCTGCAACTTTTTCTAACTTTAGTAAGGCCTCTCTTGAAGATGCAACATTCTCAAAACATTAAAAAAAAAAACATATTTCTTCATTATGTTAAAGATATTTGTGGATATACTGTCAAGACAAACACTAATGAGCCAGAAATATAAAAATGTTGGTTTAAAAAAATGAGAATCGAATGATCTTTCAGGGTAATAAAGATGATTAAGAATATGAATAACATATTACCTTGTTAAAATACTCCACAATGACTTCGTGCCATTTTCCGTCGCTGACTCCTCCAGGGACAGAAGCTGTTATCCTCGTGACATCGGATCCCAGCGAGAAAGTGAACTGCACATCCCTGTGCACTATTTCCAAGGCAATGAAGTCATGTTTTTCATTGTAACGACCATTGTACAGAAGCAATCCATTTTCAGATTGAGTAGCAAATCTGGAATTATAATAGTTTTCATTTGTAAAAGAAAGTGATTTTTCACATCATGTCTAATTGATATCATAAAAACAACAAAGACCAAGTTACAATAATGGTTTACCGATATCATATTGACCTGACACACATACCAAGACTGACACCCTTACCGATTCTCACAGATACAGTTGTCGACACCTGGAAATTGAAACAATTTGAAGAAGTTCAGAATATAAATTTTAAAATATAGTTTTTAAATAGAACTATACCACATAAATCTGAGAGTTTTGCTTTAAAATATTCACAATTTTACAAAAATATATTGCTCCCCACAATACTTTTTGCAAAAATAATGGAAATTACAGATTTTGCATAATTTCCATGATATTTCTATTTGCAGTGGATCAGTTGGTAGGACAACTAATTGCCATACTGGAGACCCTAATTATCGAGGAAATTATAAATTATGCAAAAAATTGAAGTTTTCATATATTTTGCACCAATATTGTGTGAAAAGGAAATTCGTGGTTACACAACAGTAATTCCTGAATACTTTAAAGCAAGTGAAAAAAAAAGTGCTCCCCTGTGCTTTGCACCATGCCTTGAAGGCATATAGGGGGTGTGGAGTTAGGGTCCTACACTTTCTTGATCACGGCCAAATGTGTGCTTGATGTGATTAGCACCATGCTCCTGGCCACCACCCCCAAGAGTTTCCTCCAGGTACTCACTTTATACAATGCTGTGTGGGTGTCGGAGCTGCTTGAACAGGTTGAAAAATCCTGGTTCTCCCCTGCCGGGGATCGAACTCAGATCTCTCGCATGGTAGTCAGATGCTCTAACGACTGAGCTACCGCGGCTTACTTTAAAGCAAAACTCAGGCAAAATGATTCATATAAATGGAGTGGAATACTTACACAATAATATTAATCAGCATTTTGAACAACTTTTGAATACAATTTCCAATTATTAGTAATGATATGGGTGAGAATGAGCAATGAATATAGGCATTGGTTCAAAGCAGTGGTGTGACCAGGATTTTTGAACAGTGGGGAGGGGTTATATACATATTTTTTAGTAGACAGCTCTCTTTTGTCACCTTTTTCCTTGGATTTGTCCACGTGACGAAATATTTTATGGGCTGATTAAAAATAAACATGAAGAAGTGGAGTGTAGCTCTGCGAAACGTCGTTTACAAGATTGTTGTTTTAACACAATACTCACTCACGTAAGTGTTTATATTATATTTTTTCTTTGATCATCTTTCCTGCCTTTGACTTTTTTTTTTTGGAATACTTGGACAAAGCAGGGGGGATGAATGACCCCTACCAACCCCCATTGAGAATGGCAATGGTTTGAAGTTGCATCACGTTAACCCTAATAAATAGGATAACTGTGAAATTCACAAAACATTATGTTCTTTTTTCCACGTTCAATTCCTGCAAAGAGGCCAATAATAATTTGTTTAACACAGCATATTGAGGCCAACTGGGCAGTTACTAGAAAACAACTAAACTCTTGCTTATAGTCAGATACAATCAATAGGAGTTTGCAGAATCTGAAGTTTCGATGTTGGAACGGGGGGAAAAAAATTTACGAAATGATTTCGCAGCTTTTTGGGATCCCAAACGGCAGGAAATTCCTAATGGTCACATCTTAAAGTGGTTAATTCTTGAAGTTTTCTGCACTATAATTGTCTTAAATTCCTGGGAAATGGAAGTTTTTATTCCAGAAATGCAAAAACAATCACTTCAGGGTAAAATTTGTGTGTAGGTTTTGCGATTTTCAGTGTCGGGAAATTTCGAACATTTCCCATCCCAAAAATTTCAGGAAAATGGCAACTTTTTCCACACCAAAAGTTGTGATTCATAAAACTTCCAATCCAAACCACCAGCACACCCTTAGAAAAGCATGTTTGAACTTCATGCACTGAGAATGCATCACCAAACAAAAAGAACTTGGAACAACAGAGTTCAGTCCTTTTTTCTTTAGCAGTGCTTTATAGGGGTGTGCATTATGCAAATAAATAAAACCAAATAGCTGTACTTACTTCAAACGTAAATGGAGTCGATGCCGTTGCCTCAGAGATGGAAAGGTGAGGAATGAGCTTTTGGAGAAGCTCCTCGCCCGAAGTTCACACAGCTTGGTGTAGTACTCATCACGGGTGCAGTTGTCGCAAATGAAGCCACCTTTGATGAGAGGAGCACACGTTGATCCTGACCTACATATGCCTGGCTGACAAGTATCCATTGTCGTGTCTATTTCACAGTTCTGGCCTGAAATGGAAAAGTTCTCTTTACTAAAATGGCTTTATTTTCCTGGCAGCAAAATTTGCAATGTAAAAAATGTAAAAAGAAGGAATGGAGAGGTATGACTTTTTTTACGTGATCACTGTCACAGATATCCATCGACAGATTTGTGTCATGGCGAATAAACACCGCCATAAAAGTGTTGTTCCCACTGTCTCGTGAGCTTGGAGGGATCCAGAAAGGCTAAAGGAGTTGGAACCCTGACATGAAACAAGAGTGTACCTGAGAACCAACAGGTGGCAGCCCCACCACTCAGGTGTAGGCTGAGACAGGTCCGATTAGCCAACAGCCGAAAACATAAACAATTTGAGATAAGAAAGAAGCAAGCCGGACTGGAAATTGGAGACGACACGGGCTACGAATAGGGACATTGAATATTGGAACACTGACAGGAAGGACTGAAGAAATTGTGGATCTAATGGAGAGAAGAGGGACCGACATCTTTGGAAAGAGCAATACGAAATGGAACGGAAGAGGAGAAATGAAATTGAGGAAAGACTATAAACTGTACTGGTCAGGGACCGAAGAGGGCAGACGAAGTGGGGCTGTAGTCAGAAGTGGAATAAGTGAGGAAGTAGAAAGGGTAAATGACAGAATTATAAAACTAAAAATGAATGCCCCACAAACAGGAAGTACAAGGGGGGAAGGGGGGAAGAATATGAAGAAGATTTGGGAGAACACCTAGAAAAGGAATGGCAAATTGTGATGGGTGATTTTAATGCACAAGAGGGAAGAGACAGGAAAGGGTATACGGAAGTACTTGGAGCAGATGGATGGGGACAGAGGATTGAGGAGGGAAGGAGGCTACTACTGGACTTTCGTAAGAGAAATGGACTGTTAGTAGGTAATAGATGGTTTACGAAGAAATATGACAGCCAAAAAGGTATGTGGAAGAACAAGCATGAAAAGAAAGAAGAAAGAAACAATATGACCATTCAAGGATTGGGCATACATGCCCAGACACAAACACCCACAGACCCAACCTAAGTGCAAGGGCCATTAGGTTAATAATAGAAAGGGCGGTGAGAACTATTTTCCACTGTCTTATATTTTCCTACAAATAGCATCATGAGTAATGTTTAAAAACCATTTGCTACACCCATGGGATGGATAGAAATGCTTTATTTGTTAAAAAGTAACAATTTTCAGGCAAACAGAAGCCATCTTGGATACAAGAAACCATGTGCTCCAAACCAGATATTTGCTAAATCCTTATTTTTTATTAAATATGAAAGATAACATTTGTGCATAGGTAATATCATGCTTAAATCATGTAAAGTTAACTCATTTTTAATTATCTGTCATAAATAGGCCAGAAAAAGTGAAAAAATACCTTTCTTTACATTTTACATCCAGGTATCGTTCACAATCACTGGATAAGTCTGCCATCTGGTGGGAGGAGTTGGAACTCCTTCCACAAAGCAGCAAAAAGCCACAGGTGATCTCAGCCAGCCAATGAGAGCTTCCAAGGCTGTGACGTCACACAGGAAGCAGTCAAGTGTTTTATTATCTTCTGAGCTTGGCCTGCAAGGTCACTTGTGTAGTTTACCTGATAGAAAGCAGGTCGGAGGCTGTGTTGTCAGCCAAAACCAGTTCGTTAATGGTCGCGTGGCCCATGAACAATGGATTTACAAAGTGAATAGCCACCCAAAGTCCATACAAAGTCTATTGTGGACCTGGATGAGTGCTGCTATTAGTGAAATGGCAGCCAATGCTTTTTTTGAAGTTCCGAGTGCAATTTTCATCATTTTTGAGTGAAAAGGTGTGTGATCCATACCAGGATAGGGAATGCCAAACCACATGGCTTGCTGGATGGAATCAGAGGAGCATCCGCCAAGTATCCATAGTTATATGCAATCCTTTCATGGAAAGCCAGGAAAGTGCACCCATTACCCCCCAGAGTCTTTGTTACCTCAAGGAAATAGGCCAAAATAATCAAATTCAGGAAAATACCCCTTCTTTTGTTTTGTGTGCCCCATCAAAGGCCAAGTATCGGGATGTGGCGTGTGAATGTCAAAAAGTGTGTGGCCCTCCGGTATGAGAAGTATTTTAAGGAAATGGTATGACAGATCATAAGTTCTCTAGTTGAAAATGTTGTATATAAAAATAATCACACTGTACAAATTACAACTTTGCCAGCAATGTGTAAAAAACTACAATGGCAATCACGCTGTACAAATTATAACTTTGACAGCGCTGCAAAGAAAAGTCATATTGGCAATCACATTGTATAAAATAGAGGAATAGGAGGGTGGAGAGATTCTGTGGCTTAGCTTAATGGAAGCGGTGGTTGTAAGTTTATGCAATGCATGTTAATCGGATTGTTTTCTAACAAATTTCAAGCATGTTTGCATGTAAAAATTAATAAAAATCTGAATTTACTAACACCAGACTTGTTTTTGACATTTTTCATGAGTTGGCGTATGTGGTTTAAGCCTGAAAGGTAAAAATCCAAGTAAGGAAGTTGGTCCCCTGCGATTCTCAAGTTGCGAGAAGTGCTACGAGACTAGGTAGGCGGTCATAAAAAGATTTTATGAGACTCAGTACGCTGTCTCAAAGATTATTCGTCTAAAGATTATAATGTGAAATTTTTTACATTATCATCGCAACTAGTTTGCAAAAACGAAATATGTGATTCCACGATTGTGATAGTGTTCAACTAGTTCTTGTTTGGTGCAAGGTGAATTTAAGTGGTTTTACGTGAAAAATAAGAAATATGGAGCAAATATTGGCTGAATTACGAGCTATCTCGAAGTCACAAGAGGAACTTAAACAGGAGTTAGGACAAGTGAAAGCAGAATTTAAGAGTGATCTAAAGAATCTAGAAAAAAATATAAGAGCTGATCTGAACATCCAACTGAATGTCATGCAGAAAGATGTGTCCCTATACAGGCAAGAATGCATTTCTAGGAATGAGAAGGTTACGAGTGAAACCCAGAAAATTGATAGAAGAAAAGGATGAATTGCGTCAGGAACTGGTGGTTGTGAAAAACAAACTTTTTGAACTGGAAGAAAGAATACAAAACAATGAAGCCAAGACTGTATGGTGTCATCGTCAAGTACAAGTACCAGAGTCTGTCAAAAGGAAGCCTGCATTTTCACCTGTAGATCAACAGGAATCTACTGAAGAGCCATCAGAAGCTGAAGAATGGTTTAATTTTATTGCTGGTAAATCCCACACAAGTGAAAATATTCCCATCGAAACTAGTGAATTACGAAATGGTAATGTTTCCCATGAGGTAGAACATTTAGTGGGTATTGTGAACAATACAGTGTTGCCCGTTTTGTCAGGTGTAGCTCAACAAGTTAAAGTTCTACAGAATTCAACTACTACTATGCTACACTGGTTTCGGGAAAGTGATTCAGATAGTTCTCCCAGCACAATTAGATGTCATTCATCTGGGCTTAAGAGTAGAAAAAAGAATAGGTCTAGGAAAAAGTCTCCCTTAGTAAATGTGAATAATAATGATAGTGTAACAACACTTTTCCCTAATGGAACAAGTAAGCGTGTTTCTAGGTGCAAAGAAAATCAAGTTTCCTCACATGTTACTAAAAGAAATTTCTTGAAGTCAGATCAATTAAATAGGTTTCCGAAATTCTCTGGAGTTTCTAGTGAACTAATCCCATCTGAATTCTTAGATGATGTCGAAGAGAATTTCGAGTTATTTCAAATAGCAGAAACAGATTTTATGACTTATGTACCAACGCTGCTAACAAAAGATGCTAAGCAATGGTACAAGATCTCAAAGCAAAAATTTTCAGATTACCAATCTTTCAAAATTCAGTTTCTGAATCATTATCAAAATTCTAATTGGAAAACAACGATGCTCACCAAAATCTTGAATTCCCAGTATCAAAAGTCTGTTCATGGGTCACTGCTAACATTTTTCATGGACCAATGGAAAATTTTGCAGATTGTTCAACCTAACACTGACGAAGCACAAAGGCTAGCTCAAATTGCTACTTTGATGCCTTTCAAAATCAAGGAAATTTTCATTATGAAACCTGTTACCGAGCTGAGTGAAGCCATCACGGTAATAGAAAATTCCGAAGCCCTTAGCAAAACTTCATTATGTGAAAGGCCACAGGCAGTATTTAACAGTAGAACTAAAAACTTTGATAATAATAGAAACGTAGCAGTTATTCAAACTAAATGTACTGATCAGTCTAAAGACAGAGGTGACAAATTCAAGTGCGAGGTTGTTGATCATTCCAGCACACAGCGTAACTCGAAAAGAAATGTAGTCACCAATGCTAATAAGTCTACTTTTTCGGGAAACGAGTTAGTCGCTCATGTCGAGAGGGAGGTGTCATGAGTGTACCTGCTAATCCTCCTTTGCAACAACCCAACTCTAGTAATCTTAATCACACAGACAAAAAATTTTACAATTCAGTGAAAACAAATACCGAAGCACAGGCCATTGAACCCTTGTACAATAATGTTCATTTGCTAGGTGATTCCATGATGATCCGCATAGCAGAAACCTTGGCAAACTACACTGTTTCATATGATTCACTAGGTAAACTGAACATAGGGTTATGTACTAGTGGCCAAACTATTTCCAACCTATCCCAAAAAATCCATCCAGATACCAAAGTTGGTAAAAAAGTGATGTTGCTTATTGGCACCAATGATTTTTTGAGATATACAGAGCTACACAAAATGAAAAGTGACCTCAAAGGTTTAATACACAAGTTATTACCTTTAACGAATCAGTTAATATTACTCACATTACCACCAATCCCAAAGTTATTAACTGCTGACAATCCTGATTTGTGGAGTAAGTGGAGTCAGTGGAATAATTTTCTAATGGAGTTAGGGAATGATGAGAATCTCATTGTAGTGAATATTAGTGATCTGTTTTTGAATGCAGTATAAAACTAGATCTATTTGAAAAACACTTAGGAAATCCAAGGAATCGCCGAATTGATTTAATTCATTGGTCAAAGTCTGGGATGAATGTAGTTTTTGATTTCTTGAAACAAAAAGGTCTGTTCAATGATGTCAATCAAAATGAAATCACAGTCCAGGCAGACATACACCAGTTTAACTCGTTAAACTAGTTACGAGCTCATGTCAAAAAGCAGGTGATGTGAGTGATGCGATAAATCCTGCTATTCATTTTATAAACTTAAGTGAATGTGATGAAATAGATTGCAGTGCAGAAATCAAAAATTGTAAGCAACCCATAAATACTAATAGCAAGCGTAAACCTTCTGCTCACATAAAAGTAAGAATAAACAATAAGGAATATACTTCTTTACTCGATAGTGGCGCTGAGGTCAGTGTTCTCTCGGAAACCCTGTGGAAGTCTATTTGTACTCAGGCTTCTAAACCACGGCTATTGCCAGTTACGGGAATTAAATTAGTTGACTATACAGGGAAAAGGAAAGACAAACTAATAGGTTCCACTCATTTGAACGTTGAAATTTGTGGACTTTCCTTTTACATTAAATTCCTGGTAGTCAGACATTTAAGAGTAGACATTATTCTCGGTTTAGATGTCCTATACAATATTGATAGTACTTTAGACTTTGTCCAGCGAGGCTTACTCTTGGAATCGAGCGAAGGAAGCAAATTCTCCAAATTTATCGCTGTCTCAAATGAAAGTTGTCCGGAAGAAGAGTTAGATTTCAGACCTTCTGTATCTAACATATCCCCACGGTCATCCTCTCATCCTTCTGATGAAGACTTGTGGAGAAGGGTTAAAGAGTGTGAACATTTAAATGAGTCACAAAGGATAGCTTTAGTTCAGTTGTTAAAACAATATAAAACATTGTTTTCTGAATTACCAGGTCTCTGTAACAAGTATACACACACAATAGAACTGGATACTTCCACACCAATAGTTAACAAAAACTATCCAATACCATTAGCATATACGGATGAAGTTGGCAGGCAAATAGAACAAATGTTCAACTTAGGCATTATTGAATATTCTGAATCAGAGTACCTATGTCCTCTCCTAGTTGTAGTCAAGCCCGGAGGAGGCATTCGTCTCTGCTTAGATCAAAGAAATATCAACAAACATGTCAAGCTTGAGCAATTATATCCTATGAACATAAATGAACTCTTAATGAGTTTCCATGGATGTCAATGTTTGTCCTCCCTAGATTTGGTTAATGCTTTCTGGCAGGTCCCCTTACACCCCAAAGCAAGAAAGTATACTGCTTTCAGTTTTCAGGGAAAACTTTACCAGTTCACAAGGGTAGTGTTCGGATCAATCAATGGAACGTCTGCTTTCATTAATGCTCTGACACGAACCTTGGAAGGTACGGAATCTTTTACAGTATGTTATGTAGACGACGTAATTGTCAAAAGCACGTCTTTCGAACAACATCTTTTTCACTTAAGACTTATTTTTGACAAGTTACAAGATGCCAACATGACACTGAGACTGGACAAATGTAGGTTTTGTCAAGTCAAGGTGGAATTTTTAGGGCATTCTATCAGTGCACAGGGTTATGAGAAATCTCCCAAGTATGTTCAAGCCATAAAAGACTTACCTGTCCCTTGCAATATCAAGCAACTGCAGAAAGTCTTGGGAAGTTTCAATTGGCTATCAAAATATGTTAAAGATTATGCCATCATGGCACATCCCTTGTACCAGTTATTGAAAAAAGGCAAAAAGTGGGAATGGGATGAAAGTGCACAATGCTCCTTTGAGTTGTTGAAACAGTCCATTATTGCAGAAACAATGCTTTACCATCCAGATTTGAACAAACCATTCTTTGTTCAAACTGATGGATCAAATATAGGCATTGCAGGATATTGTTTTCAACTGGTAGACAACAACATGCGTCCGATTGGATTCGTGTCAAGGATTTTGAAACCTTTTGAGAAATCATATACGTCCACTGAAGTAGAAGTGTTAGCAATACTCTTTACACTGGACAAATTTAAATCACTGTTGTTAGGTAGAAAATTTACTGTTATCACAGATCATAAATCCCTCACGTGGTTAGAATCTGCATACACTTGGAACAATAGGCTGACTAGATGGTTTATTCAAATACAACAGTACTCATTGCATGTCGAGTATTGTAGAGGTAAAGAAAACCTCTTGGCAGACCTGTTGAGCCGATCTTTTAATGACCATGATAATGAACTCATATTCATGAATAACTTTGAGTATCTTGATGAGTCATTAATATGTGATAAAAACAATTTTGTTAATGAACAAAATAGTGATCCGTATTGCAGTGGTGTTAAATCTGTTCTCGCTGGTTGTGAAAGTTCACAACAGAGCAAACATCGAAACTGGAAGAATATATACCTTATTCACAATGATCTACTTACCATCAAAGATTTTCACAATACAAACCGGATAAGAATATGCATGCCTCAATCATTAGTAAATCTTGTACTGCACAAGTATCATGATCAAGGTGGTCATTTTGGTACAGACAAGACACTCGGTAAAATTTACCAAATATTTTACTGGCCTCATATGAAAAGAGACACAAAGTCTTACATCACTGATTGTGAAATTTGCATGAAAAATAAACCAGATAAACATCCTCCTAAGTATCTGGAAATCATGCACAAACCCTCAAAACCAGGTGAAATATTATTTATTGATTTACAAGGTCCATTCATACGTTCCTCCAAAGGTGAAAAATATTTACTAACAGTATTAGATTCTGCTAGCCGTTATCTTGTGGCATATCCTATTGGCAATAGTACAGCTTCCATCGTAACTAGAAAACTAACACATTCTTACTTCATCCATTTGGGAATACCAACAATCATTATATGTGACAATGGTCCACAATTTCGTGCAGAACATTTTACAAAAGGTATGCATGCTCTCAATGTAAAAATTTTTTACATACCCAGTTATCATCCAAGTGCTAACTTAGTGGAGAGATATCACCAGGAAATAAATAGATTGATGCGTATATTTTGCAATGGTAAACATAAGCAATGGTCTAGCCATGTTGCTGCCATTTTACATCTGTTAAATAATTCAATTTGTTCCAGTACAGGTTATGCTCCTATAGAACTCAGGCTAAATGTTGAACCTCAAAATATCTGTAAAAAAGTACTAACGGATCGCATTCCTGATGTAGAGATGTGGAAAAATAAGCTGCTTATGGCAGAAACATGTAGTTTCAATAAGAGACAAAAACATATTATAAAACAGCATGAAAAACAAGCAACAAAAATTCCAGTAAAGCAAGGCGATCTGATCTTCATAAAACTGCATCCTCAAAGTGACACTATCACTTGCATTATAAAAAAATATTGTAATTTATACCAAGGTCCTTTTGTTTGTATGCAAATTCATGATGATAACACAGTGAAAGCCATATGCTGCAATACTGGAAAAGACATTGCAAATATTTCCGTAAAAAATATCAAAGCTTGGCATTGTTCATTGGACAAACAAAAACTTTGGATAAACAAACTTTTAAGCATGCGTAACGATTTGCAACTTCATGAGTTAGGTTTGGAGCAGTTGCATGATGCTGTCTAACGATATTTATTAAGAGCATGATAACAAATTGTAAATTATAGTGGTACCATATTTGTGATATGTGGAGTTTGTGCATACATGTTGTCTATTGCATGTTATGAATGTATGCATGCTAATTTATGTATGCGAGATGCATATGTTATGATTTTATCTCTGCATGCAAATTGTACATGATGTGTTTTCTTTTTTTTTTACTGATGCATGTAAACTGCACGTGTGTTGTTTTGTGTTTATTCTTGAAAATTGTACAAATTTGGTTCTGCGATTATGCATACAAACTGTACATATGTGTATTCTGTTTTGTGTTTATGCATGTTAAGTTATTTAATATATGAATCTGATATTTTGTCATAATCTTACATGTTATATCTTTGTTTATGTGGTGTTTGTTTTGTAACTAACTTCTTGCATGTAGACAATGTCATAATTTTAGTAATGCATGAAGTATTTGACATTTCTTCTTGATTCTCAGTAAGAAAGTCAAATTTCCCAACCCCGGGGAATTTATGACAGATCATAAGTTCTCAAGTTGAAAATGTTGTATATAAAAATAATCACACTGTACAAATTACAACTTTGCCAGCAATGTGTAAAAAACTACAATGGCAATCACGCTGTACAAATTATAACTTTGACAGTGCTGCAAAGAAAAGTCATATTGGCAATCGCATTGTATAAAATAGAGGAATAGGAGGGTGGCTTAGCTTAATGGAAGCGGTGGTTGTAAGTTTATGCGATGCATGTTAATCGGATTGTTTTCTAACAAATTTCAAGCATGTTTGCATGTAAAAATTAATAAAAATCTGAATTTACTAACACCAGACTTGTTTTTGACATTTTTCATGAGTTGGCGTATGTGGTTTAAGCCTGAAAGGTAAAAATCCAAGTAAGGAAGTTGGTCCCCTGCGATTCTCAAGTTGCGAGAAGTGCTACGAGACTAGGTAGGCGGTCATAATGGCCGATGTGCACAATCTTTTGTGTTTGTATTCTATGTTTCCTGTGTGAAACGGTGATGTCTATCTTTGGTGGTGGCCATGCCACAGATGGTGTTTGATATTCAATAAATGTGCTGTTTCAATGTGATTGACTTGGCTATCATTGACGTGAGCAATAAGTTTAAAAAACCCTCCTCTACCTACCGTTTTAGAATTTAGGCAAAAAGTTCGACTGTTGGTTAACAGGTCTCCCAAGGGACACCTGTTATGATCCACGGAACACCACACACAGCATAGGGTCTGCGTGTGGCAGCATAAAGTGTTGCTCCTTTGAATAAGTGTTGTTGTTGTTATTTTTTATTCTTTGCTGATTTGGTTATTCTCCACCAAACCCTCCCCGTAACAGTCGCTGAATCTCTAAGCGTAATAACTTGCAACATCTCACATTTATTTTTCATACCCTCATAACATCATGGTGGAATGAAAGAACTCGAGAGGCAGTGAAAAACAAAAATGATACATTTAGAAAATGGTTTAAAGCTAAATCACAAAATGCACAAAAAGAGTACATGGAAAAGAAGAAAGAGGCAAGAACAGTAGTAGAGGAGGAAAGAAGAAAGTGGATGGAAGAATGGACCAAAGTGCTAGAAGAAGATATTAGATGGGAACAAGAAAGTATTAAAAAGATTTCCGCGGAACTTACTTGTAAATGTTATATAAATTTTTGTGCCCTCTGCCACCATCCACTTGGGAAACTCGATGCTTCACTTACAAGTAAGTTTTGTGGAAATCTTTTTAGTACTCACTTTCTCTTTCTTTCTTCTTCTTCCTCTTCGTGCTGTTAGGCGTCGGGGTCTAGTACTCACTTACGTCTTCTAATTATCAACCGCGTTTTTTATTCACTCCAAAATGAAAGAAAGTATTGTTTGGATTAGTGAGAGAAAGGAGACGAGAAAGAGGAGATAGCTGTAAGCTAAGGGATGAAAGGGTAACTGTTGTAGAAGAGGATGAAGAAATAAGGAGAATGCGGGGAAATCATTTCGAGAAATTGCTGAATGTGAAAAAAGGAAATGAACATGATAAAGTGAAGGAAAAAGAAAACAAAAGAAAAAGTGAATCTCACATGGAAAGAAGTGGAGGAAGCTCTCAAGAGAATGAAGAGATTAAAAAAGTTGTAATTTTCAAACGTCTATGGAGAAAAATTCAAGTAGAATTCACGCATAAATCCCGGAGCCAATAATTCACGGATAATTCCCGGAATTCAAGGAATTCCCAGTAAGTAGCCACCCTGATAACTAACAATACAAAATAAGACTGATAAATGAAACAAAGCTTCTACTGGTGATGCTTACCTGTATATCCTGGTTTGCAGATGCAAGTGTAGCCACCCTCTCTTCGTTTGCACTCACCATTGTTCCCACAGGGATTGGAGTAACACAGGTTAACTTCTGTGTCACAAAGGTAATGTTCGCGACTACCTGTAGAAAGAAAGACATAAAATTAAATAAAAAGTACACAAAACTAACACTCAATTATTACATTGCAACATTGTTAAAGTAGAGCTTCAATTGATTGATTGATTGAGTTGGTGTTCCAAGTCCACTTTATGCACAGTAAGGCTAATCGGGACTGGACCTACAGTTTAAAGTGGGATCCAAACCATTATGTGCCTCCACCAGGTATCGAACCCGGGATCCCTTCATTACAAGGCGACGACGCTACCACTGTGCCATCGGGGAGGACTAGTAGAGCTTCAATTCATACCCTTAAGTGCAGTTACGCTCCACATTTACTGTGAACATATAGTTTAATTTTTTTTAAAAAAAAGTAACAATATTTAACGGGTCTGATATTCTGTAAATACCTGCGGCTTTATTCCTGAAGCTGCTGGCAGCAAAATGAAGATATTCTCAGGATATCGATCAGGTCATTTCCTGATAGGCTTCCAAGCTTTTGAGAGCTCATATCAAATATCAGTCTCATCTTCAGCGAATGAAGTGAAGATGATAGAGAGGTGAGAGTTAGCTCTCAGAAGCCTATCTGAAACTGACCTGGCCACTTTCCCATGCACATATTACCTCTACAATTCTGTAGTTTTGTTACATTTTTTTTCTTTTTTTTAATGTAAATACAGGATTTGTATATGCTATTTTTAAATGGACTTCTAAATATTGTTATTCTTCTACAACAAAATTCACCAAAGATATCTTGTCATATGCTTGAAGCTAAACTATTCACAATCTACGAGGTTTATTTTTTAATAAGGGGCCGTATTGCGCTCATGTTGACAACAATCCATGCTTGAGTTTTCGCATGTGCGTTAGTTACCGACATGCCTTGCATGTAAACAGACGACTTGTGAAACGCTTGGTGTGGTTGTGGTGGACAATGGAAGAGGTGCAGGTGATTGAAAATCCCGCCGAGTGTGAGATACGATCAGTGATCAGGGTTTTGACAGCGAAAAATGTGAAAGCGGCAGACATTTATCACCAGTTATGTGAGGTGTATGGTGAGAATGTCATTATTGAAGGCAAGGTGCATAGGTGGGTACATCTGTTTAAGGCTAGTCGCACAAATGTTCATGATGAACCACGATCAGGATGCCCCTCAATCATAACGAACTCATTGGTGCATGATGTTGAGAGCGCGATACGAGCCAACCACCGTTTGACAGTGTTTCTGCCGAATGGACAAACAGTTAATGCAGCCGTAAATTGCAATTCTCTCAAGAAACTAACGATTATCACCTATTCCTCCACTTGAACACTTTCCTCGCTGGGAAGCGATTCAACAGCGCAGATGAAGCCAAACAGATCGTGACGGATTGGCTGTCTGACCTGGGACAGATTTCTTTGATGAGGGTCTACAAAAGCTCATCTACAGCTAAGACAAGTGTTTCAACAACTATGGGAACTATGTTGAGAAGTACCTGAATGTACATATGAACAGCCACAGAGGTAATTAAATTTCTTCCTTTGCATGTTTTCGTTTTATTTCAAAACGGCCTATTTCAAATTTATATTGGTACAGTAACAATAAAAGTTTGATATTGGTACATCCCTAGTTAATCTCCTTTTCCTCATGTGCTTCTGCGGTCAGAACAATGATTCCAGACTCTCTGGAATAGTCTGAGAAATGTACAGTGGAAACCCAATTTTAAGTTACTTGGTTTTACATTTTCCTGCATTATACATTAAATTCTCGTGGTCCCAGTAGAGCAAAATGCTTTAAATTTTTCCCGGATTTAAAGTTCTTTCAAATTGAAAAGCATAAAATCGAGGTTTCACTGTAATGATTTCATGGACATTCATATCATACGTAGAAATTTTCAATTGTAATATAATTAAACCTTGTTCCTCAGACGAAGAACTAAAAAGACCCTGATACAGGGTTGAAACGTTACCTGTTAAGTGTTTTTTATCTTAATAAACTGCCTTGGTCAGCAACTTAGTGTTTTTAGAAATTTTCACTGGAAAATGCAGGCTTGACCAGGACTCAAACACGGGTCTCTGGCATACCGTGCCATTGCTCCACCACTGAGCTATTGAGCCGACCTGGCCTCACCTGATTTTTTGCTGTCGCTGTTTTACCTGTGTGGATTTACCTGGATTACGTAGTACATCTTCTGTGTGACTAACCTTCAAGAATTCACATATCATCTTTCATAAAAACGAAAATTCACATTCTATTAAACATCGAAAATGTATTACCTCAAAAGTAATCTCTATAACTGTTTACAGATATATCCCACTGGGAAACAAGATGGCCATTGTCCTTCTTGTAGAAGCTTGTCAGCTGCTGACAGATCCACAACTTTATCCAGTTGCATATGTCCTTGTCTCAGTGAAACCGATGCCTCCCTTCAGGCTGCCAAAAATGTAATAAACAATGGGGAAAGCTCTTGGGTGTAGGATGGCTGTTGAAGTGTTTCTCAGCCAAATCCATGAAGTGTATCCCTCAACGGATTGGAAGTGTGGGGATGGGCATTATCATGGACAAGAATGATGTGTCTGTCTCAGAATCTCTTATGCCACTCCAGCACACGTGAATGTGACATGCAGGGTTCACCACACCCAATAGACATGCGATGATGGATTTCTCGTCCTCTATTACCCTCAGCAGTCAAAAAACAAACCACACCTCTCTGCTACTTTTACTCGCCTCCATTCTGATGTTGGATGAATGTACATATCGCTAACCTCACTTCCTGCACAATAAACAAACAACAAGTGTGCACATTTGAGTTGTCACTGTGCTTCCCTCCATTCCTGACAGTTGGAAGTATCATCCGTAAACAGAAGTATTTGTCCACCTTGAGTTCTATGAGTGGTGACACTTTTCTATTTGACTGAGGCTTATAAATCACAAAAAATATTCAAACATACCTGTAAACCCTTCTGGACATCTGCACGCAAAAGTCGTCACTGGATAAATCGGCCGAAACAAGACAGTATGGCTGCTAATGAATCCTGATGCATTTCCAAACTTCAGAACAGTCAAGCATTCTTCATAGTTTAAGCATGGCTCTCTCACGCACAAGTTGTCATCAAATGGAAGAACCTAAACATTCAATAACAATCAATGAGAACATGAAAAGGAAACATATTTTCAACTGATATAATGAGTTTGATTTCTCGTTGAGAGAAATGAAATTACATTTCTGGTGACTAGTTTCACGGAAAGATCTTTTCAGCATTATCAGAGAGGAAAAGTTAAGAATATTTACTGCTGTTCATGTTACGACAATAGCTATCAGCACCAGGTGTGTGCAATATTTCCACAAGTATTAAGGAGAACATCAACAGTTTGATACATTCAGTAGTCAGACACTTTCACTAAAACTTTTCCTATGAACTTTTAAAAAATCATTTCAGACCACTCTATAATGATTTAAGATATTAAGTGTTATGTCTTGAAATAGGCATGTTAATCAAATGAATCAGGTTTATTCAAAACCTTTAAAAATAAAATAAAACATCTTTATACTTAATATCAACCCCCCCCCCCCAAAAAAAAAAAAAAAAAACTCAGTTGGAAAGGAAAAGTTAACATGCATTTGAGTTTCCAGAATAAGGAATGAGGAGATCCGATAGACAGTGGGTGTGGTGAAGCTTCAGGACAGGATAGATCAGGCACAGATGAGGTAGTTCAGACACATGAAGAGAATGGATGCAGAAAGACTACTAGTAAGAGCTTACCATGCACAAGGAGTGGGAATAACGCCAAGGTGGAGACGAAGATGTTGGTGGAAAGAGAGGAGTGGTGGAAGACCAGGAAAATAAGGAGAGGCTTGACTTCTATGCCAACCCAGCCAGAGGCAGGAAACGGCGAAGGATGAAGATGATGAGTTTCCAATCCTAGAAGGCGAAAATGGCATTACTTTCCCTGATTCTTGCAGGTTTTGGATTTTTTTTACAATATTCCCTCATTTTTTCATGGCTTTTTTAAATTCTAAGCTGATTTCCCTGGCTTTTCCAGGATTACTAAGCCAGTGGAAACCCTGTCACTGATTTCATATAAAATTGAAAAAAATCTCTTCAATTAACAAAACAACTGACCCATACCTGCACTGTTGATAACCTGGCCAAGATTGCTCTGTTCAGGTACACCCTTTCTTGAAGAAACTGTGGAGAGTAGAAGACTTCCTCGGAAACATCTGGGCGTTTGGCAGAGAAGCTTACATTGAGGATCCTGGAGCTCACATCAGTGTCATCCTATAAATCAAGTAGAAAATAATTGTTAAATTGATACAACTGTTATTTATATCTTGCAAATCAGTTTGAGCAGAACGATAAATAAAAAAATTAAAAAAAAAAGGAACACGTTTCCATTACCAGAATTTGTGCATCTTTGTAAATTTTCTAATCATAAACAACTACAAAAATTACGGACGAGCCCATAGGTGTAGCTTGGTGGGGACAAGAGGGGCACTTACCCCCTCCCCTCCCTCTAAGAAAAAATATTTGCAATATTCAAATTTACAAGTTAGGTGCCCTGAGGAGCAAAGTAATAAAGACAGGGTTCCTACACAAAATCATGCAATTTTTTCCAGGACTTTTCAAGGATTTTCTACAATTGCTCCAGGACAAGTGTAGAAAGTAAGCATGGCAAAATACACATCATTACATATTTTCATAATGAAGGTTATTTAATTTTTACAATAATACAAAAAAATACAAAGGGACAAAAATAAACACAAGTATATATAAGTTTATAAAAAATTACCATCTTGTATTACAAATAAACAAGAATAATATCCTTAGAAAACTTGCAATATTTAGGATAGCAAACCCTTTTCTTTAACCATTATTATTATTATCATATTTTCTACCTCTGAGCAATACAAAATACAAAAATGCAGGGTATTATACTTCAATCACAAAAATAAAACTTATCACAAAACTATGACTACAGTACACAGCAATGTGACATAAGTAAATAAACCACTCATGACACTGGCCTGTTTTAAATGAAAACTTATTGTAATTCATACAAATAAAACGGGGCAAAGAAATTTCCAGGACAATCTCCAAAATTCCAGGTACAGCTTGGAAAAATGTGAAATTTCATAACATTTCCATGCCTGGAAGGAATATTTTAAAATTCCAGGTTTTCCAGGCTGTGTATGAACCCTGAAAGAGTAATATTTGTGATTTCGTAAATGTGTCAGTCATTTAGCAAATAATCCTGGATGCTGCTTTTATGGGACGGGAAACGTTTCAAGTCTCTTCCCCCTAAAAATTAAGCCTCAGATTTGATTCTACCTCCTCAAAACTAGGCTCCAAGTCTGATTCTGTCCCCTCAAAATTAGGGACGCCTATGGATGAGCCAATATGAAATGTTTGATAACACCAAAAAGTCATCATTAGAGACCAGATGTTCAGGCACCGAAAAGTATTAAAAATGGCAGGCAAAAAGGCAACGAAAAATTGAAAAAAAGGGCAGTGTATGTCGAAAAAAAGGCAGTCAAGTTTCAGAAAGAGGCAGTGAAAATTGAAGAAGAGGCATTAAAAATTGAAGAGAAGGACTTAAATTCTTCTTAAATCTTTAAAAATGTATTTACGAATAATAATTTGAATAACAAGGGCTATTGAAAAATGAAATCAAATAGAAGAAGAGAAATATAATTTTTAAAAAAATGCCTTGTCGGAATGACAAAAAAGGCAAAAAAAAAAGACAAAAATGTTTGAAAAAAGCAGCATAAGGTGAAATAGGCAAAAAAATGGCAACATAAAGTATTGTTCAGAATGTTGAGAACCTTTGGATCGGTGTACTCGTGTTCAATTTTTGTCTACCAGCGTCGGAAACAAATAGGCATTTTGCCTAAAATCCAGGCTCTAGTCATCATCATCATCATCATCATCCTTCCCTGTATCCCACCTTCATGGTGAATAAACACCACCATAAAAGTGTTTGCCCCCACTAACTTGTGGTCCTGGAGAGATCCAGAAAGGCTGAGTTGGAACCCTGAGAGAAAACAAGGGTGTACCTGAGAACCAACAGGTGGCAGCACCACCACTCGAGCGTAGGCTGTGACAGGCCCCATTAGCCAACAGCCGAAAACATAAACAATTCGAGATAAGAAAGAATCAATACCAAAAAGTACAGATGTAAAATTTTACAGACACTATAATCAATATTCTACAGATCTCATATACAATTAAAGAACATGAATTAACCTCCATAATTAATGTATGTAACAGGTGGCTGGGATGCAGTGATTTATCCTCTCAACACGACCACAAATTTTTTCTAACATCCCAATATTTTTTTTTTTCGGAAAGGCAAATATTATGGTAATTTTGCTGCCAAATTTACCCTTACACTCCCTCTAAAAACATACTAACCCACTCCCCCCTTTTCAGATGGAATTTTTTTTGATAAACTCATGTTGCAATAGGTTTCACCTTTGAAAAAGAACTGCAAATTTAGACATTTACTTTCCAATTGATTGATCATTGTTCTGCCACGTTTGGCTAAATGCAAAGATGAGGATGAGTGATGACATGATGAAGAAACATACACAAAGAACACAGATGACCAGGCTGGGACCCATGGCATTTTAGTGCACTGTGCTAAACATTGTAATGTAATTATTTTCTTGTAGTTTACGGTTATTACAAGCATAAGAAAACAGTTTTTCGTTGTGACGTTTCAAAATGAAAATAAATGTCTGATGAAAGGAGCGTGTGTTCTCCTGAAAGGTCACAAGGAAAAACTGTTTTCTTATGCTTGTAATAACCGTAAACTACAGGAAAATAATTCTACAATGCAAGCAATGCATACATACAAGAAAAAATATTGTAATGGAGGTCGGCATTTACTTTATAAAACCAGGATATATGAAATATTTGTTTATGATCATAAAAGTATAACAAAATGGCAGAATTCTGTAGCAACTTACAGGCTATTTACAGATATATCAGATATGCCTATCTTGACCAATAGCAGTAGAGCATCGAATAATCTGTCCCATGTGCAATGCATATACAAATGAGAATGAACGGAATAGTTCATATGCTCAACACATTAACTCAGAATAATGGAAATTTTTATGTTTTATGCAATCAATTAACATTAAGAGAAAATGGTGACCCCTCCCTTAACATCTAAAACTAAGAATCCTTCAATGAAACTAGAAACAGCTAGAAAAAAGTGATCTATCCTCTAGGAGAGGAGGTCATTAATGCACCACTTCATAATTAAGACTGTGAAGCCTTAGCAAGTAGACCTCCTTCCCAGTATCTACTTGGATGAACCCCACTAAACCAAGCTGCAATGAAAACTTTTGTTAGCAAAACAATTCACAAGGCAATTCCTTCAGTAATATGTAATTACCTGTATGCTGAACACATAGACGTTCTCTTTTGGACATGGAATGATGGCAGCTAAGCCCTCGATGAAGAAGGAAAGCAGAGGGGAGAGGAAAGCTTCTTCCGTCATGTCATCCAAGCGGACCGTGATAGAGTTAAAGAGCATTTCCTCTGTTATCAATCTGACGCTTAGCTGCATGATGGCCTTTACTTCATTCACTCCATCTGAAAAGAAAACACAATGATGAAACTCCACAATAAACTTGTACACTTGTAAATTTATTTATATAGTTCTTGTTTTGGATGGCAAAGTTAAGGCACAAGCCTTTTCTTCCACTTAACCATCTCTACATTTTATAAATTGATTTTTATACCTAACTGTTTGTGAAATATATAAAAACTAAAAACATTAAGATACCAAAAAGAGAAAAGAAAAACACACAAAAAAATGTAAAAAATAAACGTAAAACATAAACACACACACATAAAAAATACACAAATTACAGAAAAGTCAGTGAGTGTTGGTCCTACAAGTTTACACGAAGGTTTAATTTTATTTCAATGTTTTCAGAACTGGTAAGTTGACTCCAGAAGATGATTTCTTAATTTTGATTTGAATTGGCCGAGGGAAGAAGAGTTTCTTATGTCATTAGGGAGGTCGTTCCATGCTCTGGTAGTAGTGACCGTGAAGGAATTCCTATAAAACATTGTCTTGTGGAGGGAATGGTCAACAGAGAGTTGCCCCTAAAACGGGTGGCAAAGCGGTGTGATGCGCTCAGGGGCTGAAATCGAGAAATTAGGTAGGAGGGCTCTCGTGAGTTTGCTATTTTGTAGAGGGCTGTAAGAGCATGGAAACGGCGGCGTGTGGAAAGTTCGAACCAGCCTAGGTCCTTGAAAACACCCGTATCCATTAAGATCCCTTACAAACAGGAACTCGTAAAATATATAAAAACACGCACGATTGCACAGCTGGCACAATGGGTCTTTTAAATAGTGAGGTTTTTTAAATTGAAATATGTCAAGGACAGTTTTTAAGTGTTTTTAACCCATCCCTCTACCTAATCCTCATATTACACTTTACAACGCAGCATTATGTTTTAGTGCTTAGAAAGAATTATGAACCTGATGAAGGGGGCAGTTGTACCCTGAAACGTCGTTCTTCAACAATTGCATACTCACTTACGTAAGTAGTTCTTTAAACTAATGTTATACTATTTTTAGTATTGTTTATATTATATAGTGAGTAATACGCACCCAGCCACAATATGTCAGCCTACTAAAATAACAAATTTGTATTGTGAATCAATTATAAATCACAAACATGTTACTAATGTCCGGAAGTATGCCAGACTGTGTGTTGTGTACATACAGGGTGGCCCCAAAAAAGGCAATCAAAAGTATTAAGTAGTCTGTGTTTGAGAACTTTGAAGAAAATATAGTTATCAGGAAATGTGGATCAAATATTGTGACATGATATTCTGTTACAGAAACTAAGAAGACTGGTTCTTCTATACCGCAGCATTATTATAAAAAGTCTCTTATTTGAACATACCTGTCACAGACACCTCCATGGTGGCTACTTTTGGCACATTTGTGTTCAGTTGAGGGGACAGCATGATTTCTCCACTCGTCTCATTCAGCTGGATGAAGTTGGCATTGTTACCTGACAGAATTCGGTAATGGAGCTGGAAAGAGAATTGAAATATTCAATATTATGCAATGAGACTTATCACTGTTGCAACTAGTGCATGTTTGTGCATATTTTATGTCCAAAATTTAATTCTTGACAGAAAAGAAGAAAATCACTTGAGCTCCACAAGCCCCTGAATTTCAACATTTGCTCGTGTAGGAGTGAATTAAAGAAACACAGTGGAGCATTGGTTTTATGATTTTCAGGGGATCAAGATGAAAAAGCTTTGTAATGTTACTTCCGCGTGCTACACACTACACCAGGGAGCGATGCAAAAGTGTACCCATATACGCTTGAACAATTCAAAATATCTCAGGGCTTGCTGGGTTTAGTAAGGAAAGTCCAGTAAGTAAAAATTTACTTACATTTACACATGTGAGTAGATTACCAGTTTAGCACACCTACACCAAATGACGTCACTGCTCCTGAGGTCTAGAAGATAATGGAGGGCAGGAACCATCCATTTATTCCTCGCAGTGAGGTGCCTGTGGAGTGTTAGGGACCTAATTTAATTTAGGGGCATCAATTATTGGGTATAACCAATAGCAGCCATCATAGTTGTCACGTGCTGTACCCTCTGGGGACCAACACGCAAAAGCATCTTAGTCAATTGCGAGGAATTGGCGAGGGCGTGCGGGAGCCGTCCAAGCAATAGCGAGGAATGGGCCGAGGGGACCGCAAAATCGCAAAGATTTTGGGATCAAATGATGCCAAGGAGTCACACAGGCTACTGCAAGTGAACGACAGGTCCATTGTTATGTCCAGGCAGCAGCAAGAGATGGCGAGGTACAAGGACAGATCTGGGAGCACCCAGGAGACTTGGGTTTAGGCTGCCACGATCTAAGGGTAACACATGAAGCTCATATTGGGCCTGGAAGGTAGGTTATCTGCTTCTCGTCTTTTCCTCCTTCCTTCTGGCTGCTTGGCTATTGGATCCTGGTCGGGGAAGCATCCAGACTAGATCTGGGAACCAGGTCTTTTGCAGTCAGCATCTGGCAGTCAACTGAGCCCTCGCTTCACTGTTTATATACTGTTTTGGTGGCAGCACAGAGTCAGGTGGCGAAGATCAGAATTAAGCTGGCTGCAGTGTTGCAAACTCCCTTTAAATTAAGAGTTGCAACCCAAGTGCTCTGAATTATCATATTTTTAGATTCTAAAAATCACCAACATAAAAGTTACTAGAAGCACGTGGTGATATAAACTTAACACTTGTGTGCTAAACTAAATACGTTACAATAAACCATGCACAAGACAAAAAGATACAACGATACAAGCCTTGCAAACTAACATTTCAGCATTCAAGTTTGCACCACTGACTATGTTTTTGTTGTAATATCATTTTTAGCATACAAAATGATCCTCACAGGCAAAAGGTGGAGTTTGACTGTCGATAACATGAAAAATATTATGTATTCAGGGTGACCACTCTTGGACTACGATAAAATTCAACTATAATTTCCAGACCTATTAAAATTTCTTACTGTTTTTAACCATTGCACTTAATCAGTATTTTTCAGGAATTTTGAACCATTTTAAGTTTTTTGGAACCTAAATCAGGATTTTTTGAGCCTAATTTGAGATTTTTAGAACCTATATTTGGATTTTTAGAACCTATTTTAGGATTTATAGAACCTATTTTAGGATTTTTAGAACCTATTTTAGGATTTTTAGAACCTATATTAGGATTTTTAGAACCTATTTTAGGATTTTTAGAACCTATATTAGGATTTTTAGAACCTATTTTAAAATTTTTAGAACCTATTTTAGGATTTATAGAACCTATTTTAGGATTTTTAGAACCTATTTTAGGATTTTTAGAACCTATATTAGGATTTTTAGAACCTATTTTAGGATTTTTAGAACCTATATTAGGATTTTTAGAACCTATTTTAGGAGTTATAGAACCTATTTTAGGATTTTTAGAACCTATTTTAGGATTTATAGAACCTATTTTAGGATTTTTAGAACCTATTTTAGGATTTTTAGAACCTATATTAGGATTTTTAGAACCTATTTTAGGATTTATAGAACCTATTTTAGGATTTATAGAACCTATTTTAGGATTTATAGAACCTATTTTAGGATTTTTAGAAACTATTTTAGGAACCTATAAATCCAAGGTCTATGAGAGACCAAAGTTATGGTTACGTATGTACATAACTTCTCTGTTCTATAAATATGGTTTTAACAAGCAGAAAATACATTTTTTAAAAAACACAAAAATTTAAATAAAGGTCCCTTCCAACGTAAATGAAAAGGATTTTTTTAACCAAGGGTATAAAAGAGAAAACAAAATACTTTACCTGGTCGCTAACATCTGCATCAAATGCTGGTACTCTACCAATGCCATCTGTCGGGAAACAATTCCTAAAGTTGTTGAAGATGACATGGAAATTCTGCAACATGGGGGCGTTATCATTCACATCTGTCACATGCACTTCGACGTTAATGTCATTCCTCAGAGGAGGGGAGGCAGCCCTGACGACAAGATCGTATTTCTTGTGCGAAGATTCGTAATCCAATTCCACCATTGTCAGAAGCTCTGCTTTTTCACTGCCTGGTCTTGTAACGAGAGAAAAGCTGTTAGCATCGTCTCCTCCTACGATGGAATACTGGACCATGGCATTTGCACCTTCATCTGGGTCATGTGCGTGGATCTCACCTACCGTAGAACCAATCGGGGAATTTTCCGAGATGTACAAAACGATCTTTTCTCCGTCGAACACTGGAGGTGAGTCGTTAATGTCTTCCACTTGAACGGTGATCACGACGGATGAGGACAGTTCTGGTGAGCCTCTGTCTATGGCATAGGCAACAAGTTCATACTTTGCTACCCTTTCCCGGTCCAGTAACTTATTGGTCCGGATGACTCCAGATGTTGGATCTACGCTGAAGGCTTCATCACCATCGTTTCCATTGACGAAGGTGTAGCGAATCCTTCCATTCAAACCCTGATCTGCATCAGTCGCGGAAATCGTTACGACGCTTGTTCCGACAAGAGCATCTTCAGCAACTGAGCCAGCATATGATGCTTTCTTGAACTGCGGAGTATTATCGTTAACATCAGCAACATTAATTTCAACATCAGTTGTGTCGGAAAGTGGTGGCATGCCGCCATCTTTAGCGGTTACAGTTAGCAAATACCCTCCTTGCGTTTCCCTATCCAATTCCTTCGTTGTGATTATGGCACCTGTTTGGGGATTGATCGTAAACTCCGAAACCTTATCTTCACCAGCTAGAGTATAAACTATCTGAGCATTTGGACCCACATCACCATCCGTCGCACTAATAACAAGCACTGTGGTACCAACGGGAGCATCCTCAAAAACATTAGCAGTATACGGGGCATTTTCAAACACAGGGGCGTAAGTGTTGGCATCTGACACATTCACGTAAACAGTTGCAGTGTCATATCGACCACCTGAATCGGAAGCTGTCACCGTGAGCACAAATCTTTTCTCCTGCTTGTAATCCAGTGGCTGTGATATGGTGATCAATCCTTGCCCATTCTGCGAAGTTATTCCGAATCTACCACGGGTATTCCCGTTTGTGATTTCATAGTGCAGCCGTGGATTTTCATCCTTGTCTGATGCTGTGACGCTTACAACCGGTGTACCAGGAGGATCGTCTTCTGAAACTACAGCCTCATATATTTTAGGATCGAAGATAGGGTCGTTGTCATTGGTGTCTTGTACTATGATGATAACACTTGCTGTGGCACTTTTTGGTGGGGTGCCTTCATCTTTGGCTATAACCTGGAACATAAAGACTCTTTTGAGTATCATTGAATAAAATGTTGTCAAACAAACAGACCAATTTATTGCCACAGATATGAAATAACATGTGATTCATAACTAATAGTAAATGTAAAATAAAATCAATCATTCAATTCCTTCTGAACCTCTATCTAGTGCCATTCTATGAATGACATTCCAGATTCCAAATAATTAAATTTGTTTAAAAATTCTTCTTGAAAATTGGGAAGCTTCTTTACATGGATTGCATATATTATGTTATATTATTATTAAAAAATTGCCAAATTGATGTATAGATATATATATGTGCGATGTCAACATGTCTTTTGTAATGTACATGCACCAATGCCCCCAGGGGTATTATCGGTGTGAAAATTGCTCAATAAACTCAATAAACTCCATTTTGCCTGTATTTTTTGCATAAAAATACATGTCATGAAATACTATCCACAAAACAGTGCTCATAATCTGTCCAAAGATTATCCATAAACTCTATGAGCATAATGTGCAAAATATTATGCTAAATATTGTATTTGAGACAGAGGCGTAAATGTAACCGGTGCAATGTAAAGAAATTAAAAAGTTTTTTTTCACAAAAATAACATTGTTAAATACGTTAACCGACAGGATTGTAGTCGAGTATATATTGCAGAGGACATTTTTTCTGCAGCCGACAGAAGAGAAGAGGCAGGCCATTCCGCTACCCCCAAGAGGTAACAAGAGGAAAGGGTGCCAATGCAAGGGAACAGCGGGGAAATACTTAGAGGCAAGTGTGCTACAGGGTTATTCATATGCCTGTTTAGGGGCCCAGTTGCCTGTCTAACCTACTGGATCAGCAAGTGTTGTCACATTGGATTTCCAGAGATGAGCTAAATCCCACCTAAAACTGGGATACTATTTATCTCAAGCAACTAGAGCTAGACTGCAAAGCCAAAACTGGATTTAACTACAACTAAGACCGTTGACGTAATAGATGAAAAGATAAGTACTTGATGTGATAAAGTGATTTGGACAAACCTTGCTCCAAAAAACTAAGTTGGCAACAGTAGTACGTACATCTGGACTTCTCCTCCACCACTGGAACAGGAGAATTCTGTCGTCTGCTCAAGGCAGAAACGTCAAACTGACCCAAATGTGTGGTTCTTCTTCCCCTTTCCACCTCTTTGCAAAGAAACAGATGGTTGACAAGGCTCGACTACTATTCACTGGATTTTTACGGTAACTCTCTCATGAGTGGCAGTTCTTTCTAGGAGTGATTGTGGCTAAATCACTGAGTGGATTGAAAAAAAAAAAGAACGAAATGAACAAAACTCTAGATCAAAGACATATGTTCTTTGAGGGGGGCGGTAGGGTGGAGATGATAACGTCTGATGGCCGGTAACACTTTTGAAAAAGTCAAGCTACTCCACTGATTTGAGATATGTTGGTTTGTCTCACTTGAGCTCTTAATTTTACAAAAAGTAGGATGCAAATATGATGTTACATATTCAAATGGTTTTAGTGCACACTTTTGGACTGTCTTTTAGTACATAATTATCTGGATCTTACTAATAATCAAGTTTAAAAGTGCTAAACTACACTGGATATTTGAGAGAATAAAACTTATCCTACATTTGTTCAAAATAAAATAACAAAAGTACCATAGTTGCTGACAAAACCAGTTTCATTATACACTAAAAACATTTTACATGTGACATTGCTTGAACACCCCTTAATGTTCTTCTGCACCCCCTTCAGCGCCCCTTTTCAAAACCTATTTCCAACCGGAAACAGTATTAAGGTCCAATGTCATATTACGATTAAAAAGTTGATTGGTTTTTTATGTAATGCATGCATGAATGTTTCATGTTTTCTTCATTTTCAACATCGCACCCCTAAATTTTATTGAACAAAATAGTTTTTCTTGTATGTACGCATTGCTTGCATTGTAGAATTATTTTCCTGTAGTTTACGGTTATTACAAGCATAAGGAAAAAAACTGTTTTCTTATGCTTGTAATAACCGTAAACTACAGGAAAATAATCATTGAACAAAAGGATTTGTCTCATTCTCAAATCTTGGCAAGCACAAAAAAACACTTAATTTTTTCTAACATTTCCTAGTTAACTGCAGGCGCATCGCCTGATAATGTTCGCATGAGCACATGAACACTCATGTATATGTCTTAAATTACGTAGTCTACATATTAAATGCACACACACATATACGTATATTTATTCGAAAGAATACTATGTTTGATGTACGAGTATATACACACAATTTACTCTGATACAACTTCTTTCCCGTCTGATAACTTCTCTAGGTAGTTGGTAACCCTGACCCCCATGGTGTTCCACGGAGGGCATTGAACATAATTGCTGTGCGTGTTGCATAGAGCTGACAGCTAAGGGGCTGTTGGCATAATACCCCGAAGATGTTCACTTCGCTGTGCGAACACTGATGCAAGCGGAAATACTTCTTACATTTGGCACCAGATGGCAGCATGTCTATTGGGACTCGAAAATGTCTTGTACTACATAGTTGCAAACTTTAGCGAGAATTCGTTAAACCTGGCAGATTTTAAGGAGGTGAGGGACAATTTCCCCTAGGTTCTTCTTGCATTACTTCAAATATAGCGTGATTTTGGGGGGAAATTGTTGAAAATAAATTGAACTGTTATTCTCAATTTTTCAATTGAAGATGAAGTTACAAGGGAGAGGAGTAAATCTGCATTCAGTACAAAAACATTATTGTGAACACTCGTATGCGAACCGCACGCAACGCCACTGGTTAACTGGAACCTTAAAAACAGTACATACCTGAAACTGAAAGCGTGACTGCTCCTCCCTATCCAACTCTCTGGTGGTATAGATCCAACCGGTTGAAGCGTCAACTGACAAAGGCATGTTCTTTGAGCTCACTCCATCCTTATCCCTCTGCCCAATGCTATACTTGATGGCTTTATTGGAACCCTCATCGCCGTCATACGCCTGCACTCGAACAATGCTGAATCCGGATGCCACATTTTCCGACACAGATTCCTGGAAGACTGTACTGTAGAAGCGAGGGGCATTGTCATTCACGTCTTTCACATTGACCAGCAGCTGCGTGGTGTTTGATCGACTGGGACTTCCACCATCTGTAATACAGATTGTTACATGTACACATACGTCAGTCAAATGCTTTGAGTTACAAGCAAAAATTTTTGTATGGGTGCCCTTACATGAACTTTACAAAAAAATATCCTCTCGGAAACTGCTACTGTTCTTCACTCTAGAATGTTTGAAGAAGCAAGAGTTAAAAATTTAGAAATAAATTTTCAACAGGTACGAATCTAGAACTACATTTCAGGAGGGGTCTAAACCGAGGGTTTTACATGTTATAATAACTAATAATAAAGTTCATAGTTAATATGTTAATAAGATTAGCCTATTTACTGTAGGTTAATAATAATTATTATAATATTAAAATAGGTGAAGTAATAATAATGGATATTATTATTACATGAACACATAAATAGATATAAGAATAGCAGCACATGTTCATTATTCAGCTACCCTACCATCCATTTTCAAATAGATGACTTATTGAATATCAAAAAGGTGTTTGGTCCGGCTGATGAAAAGTAAAGTCCCTCATCATTATTTTAATGCATATTGTTATTACTAGTGTAAATTTTTGCAGGCACTGTTAACGCAAAGCTGTGTAATCACAATCTAATCCTCATCTTTACATAAGTTTGTGGAAATAAATAAACCTCACATTATACAACAGCAAACAAGTATTTTGCTTATTTCAGTTTGGACTTCGTAAGTCTTTTGGGGGAGGTGGGGGGATTCGGACATCTTATATCCTCTCTAAATACATCCTTGGTTTTGAAATACAAGGTAATTCACAAATCCATGAGATATAGTAAAAAAAATTACAAGTCATATACTACACATGTAGTGGTAATTCTTACAGCAGAAGAATGATAAACCTGTCAGGTTTCTTAAAGATGACAGCTCACACTTGGTTGGCATTACACGAAAACCACCGTATCCATGCTGTTTATTTCCCTCAGTTGCAACCTATTAATTTTTAAAGGCTCGTCACCTTACTTGACAGAAGTGTCTCAGATACAAAATATTTCATGTGGATTATTTCATCAAGCTTGTATCCCCTGTCTCTATCAGCATGAACCATGTTAAATCACAGAAGCTAAAACCCAAGCAAACATCCTCCACATAATCATTTCTACTTTGAGGGTTGATAGAATGTACAACACAAACACGCATAGAGAACTACCTAAATTGTGGAAATTGTAGGGAGCCACAGGTTGGCTTTGTGGCTCAGTGGTAAAGTACTGACAGAAAAACCCCAAAACTAAAGTTTGCTCTCTGTTTGAGCCACAATTTTCAATAACTGATCACATTCTCTGTGTTTCAGGTTATTATTGTACAGCCATGGACATTACTGGATTGTAACTACTCGATCTGAGTAGATTTTGGTGCCTTTACAGTCCAGAAGTGTCCATAAATGTACCTGTGGTGACCAAGCTATATCCCTAATTGAAATATGATCCGTTTTTCACAAATGGTTCTTGTGCAACTGTTCCTTACCTTGTGCTCGTATAACAAGTCTGTAGCTCCTAATTGATTCATAATCCAATCCCTTGACAAGTGACACCTCTCCTGTGAGGCTGTCGATGGAAAACTGGCTTTGCGTGTTTCCTCCGATGATCGCGTATCGGATTGCAGCATTGTATCCCTGGTCAGCATCCACGGCTCTGGTGAAAAAAAAAGTGAATGAGTACAGATGTCTACCACAACCGTACAATTCATGTCTATACAATGACTCTATTGAATAACAACATATTATTTATTCATATTTGTGTTTTATAACTACAAAAAGTTAATTTAGGGGCATACAATGCCTCATTATTGGTGGCCAGTAGCAGCTCCAGACTCTTTAGTGTGAATGGGCCACTGGAGAGCCAGAGCTATAGGGGAAGGAACGGTAAAGTGGCCACTCTAAGGTTTGATGAATTCTTATCATACCTTCTTAATCAACAAAGTTATAGAAACATAGACCAATAGTAAGTATAATAACTTTACTTCCAACTTCCATTTTTTTTTTTAATTCTTGTTGTTTAGAAATGCACATGTTACATTTTTAAAAAGGTACGAAGTGGCCACTTTGCCCACCTAGGTTGGGTTAAGTGGACAGCCCCTTCCCATTTTAGCTGCATAGGTAAAGGAACAAATCACATTGATTCAGAGTGTGTATTTAATCAACACAAGCTGAAGTAATACACATTAACAATAAGTACGTATTATGTTTTTTAAGTATTATCTTAAGTATGAAATATTTACAAGATAAAGTAAATAGTAATTCGTAATCAATAGTCTATCAAGAAAGGATTAGGCGTATGCCTATTTTCAATATTCACACTCAAACTTATCATCTTCTTCGTCACAACCGGCGCACTCTTCATGTGCTCACTTCTTACATTTTAAACATCTAATCCATCCTTCATTGCCTTTCGAGTCTGTCTGTTTCGTGGGCACTTTGCCTGGTCTGTTTCGTGGCCACTTTTCCCAGAATGACGCCATTACAAAAACTGTTGTATAACGTCTAACCTACATGACTTAGCGTTTTAAACACACATAATTTAAAAGGTTATTTCACACTGATCAAACAGCACAAGAGCATATAATTATAACACTGCTATTATTTAGCTATAATCAACAATTTGTACCACTTAGCTAAAATCAGACTTGTGAAAAAACAATAAAATGAGTTCACATCTAGAAAAGTGCAGCCTCCCGCTTCAAAGTCACAGACAACACTGACAGCATCTGTGGCGACTGTTTTGCCCGGCTCCCATGTGGCGGAAGTGTTATACAGCGAAGAAAACTAAAATGGCCACTTTGCCCGCATTGGCCACTTTACCCTTCCTTCCCCTATACAAGCAGTAGGAAAAAACTACAACTAATTCATGCGACAGCCCCTTTTTCTCAGGAGCCAGCATTTTTTTTTATTATTTACTTATTTTTGCAAATATGGTCCGAAAAAGCCATGAATCCAATTAAAATAAAGCTAGACATTTTGAAATACAACCTTGAAACATTAATTATTGGATTAAAAGTAATTAAATATTGCACTGGAGCCGCCTTTCTGTAGAAGGCTCAACAGGTAACAGGATGAACAACTATGCAACACATTCTAATATATGGCCCACTGTACCATATCAGGGGTGCCCACAGGGGAGGATTATGGTGCAGGCTGCACCATACATTGAAGGGGGGGGGGGGTATCCAATTCCTGTGTATTACTCTTGTTTTAGACTGTTGCGGAAATTGTGGTGTGGAGACTGAGAATTAATTTTTTGAAGGAGGCAATATCCACTCTTCAATATAAATAGTAAGTCTAAAATTGGCATGGAAATTTTGGTTGTAGGATTGAGTATTAAATTTAAAAGGCGAGATAAGAAGCTCTTGATAAAGTGTTAAATCTTACATTGTCAAGGGATTTCTGTAGTGGAGAGAGAGTTCGAACATTAAATTTTGGAGACTGTATTTTGCTATATGTAAGGACGTGAAGTTTTCGTTTTATTTTCCCCCGAATTTCGATGTTATTTTTTTCTGCATTTCGGTGTTATTTTTTGTGGTTTAGGGCAAAATTCGGTGTTATTAATTTTAAAATCGATGTTATTTTTACATGCATTTTTACTGTTGCTTCTATGCTTAAGATTTTCACAATGCTTTAGTTCTGGAAAATTAAAACAAATTTTAGTTTTAATGTTAAAAAAAAATTAAGGCTTACCTTTGTGAGAAATTAGCAAATTTCTTCCATTTGGAAAACTAATTCATCTCATCAGCCAGTAAATATGAAATGTTTATTGAATGATATGACTAGAGTGCGAATTTTGCATATTTTATTCCGGTCCTTTAATTAATATGCAACCAGGTTCTAAAGTTGTTTCAGAGCATTCCGAACCAAAGTAGAGGGGTTTTAAAGTGCATATAACTGCATATTTAAGGTGTTCGTGCATATTTACTGCGTAAGCGCATATAAATGCATATTACGTGAAAAAATCATTAAATTGATATTTTCTTTTAAATAGGATTTGTTTACTTGGTTAATGTTTCGTCTATGGAGTGTTTCTGAGAGTACAATTTTCAAGCACATGTGTTTGAAAACCTATGTTTATGCACTGCAGGGCAGATGGTCCCCCCTCCCTCCCGCATACCTGGCAATGACACAGAGAACACGTGCATACCCTCTCCTGGCCTTCTTCCTTGGCCTATATCAGGCAACGGAAATTTTTGCTCATAAACAGTCTGTACTCCGTTGAATTAGTGTAGTTTGCATTGTGTGAAGATACTGAAGGAAAAATCATCGAAGATTGTTTTACTGAAACAGTGGATTATAGGAGAGCCTACTTTACAAACGGACGGGAGAGCGATTTTCTGCAGAGTATAATATATAAAGTAATAAAGTAAGTATAATATTTTTTTCTTTTTTATACTCAACTTGGTCTCTTTGTTTTTAGTGAACCGCAACAGTGTGAATCCAGAAGTTATTAAAATATTTTGTATTGTTTCAGATACCATGTGACAAAAAAATATCAAGTAGTTCAGCACACGAAGATTGCCATCCACCTAAGAAATTCTAGCAAGACCTGCAAACAGCAAACAATAGAAACTGTACTTGATAAACAAAAAACAAGTGAAGATGGTTTCGCTGGTGACCTGTGCAAAGCGCAGATAGCAGCTAACATTCCTTTAAGAAAGTTGAGCAATCCTGAATTTCGTAGCTTCCTCGCAAAGTATTGCGAGAAAAAGTTCCAGACGAGTCACTACGAAAGAATTATATTGGTCCACTGTATTCCGAGGTAAGTTGTTTTCGCAGTACTTTCGAGAACTTAGTGGTAAAATTGCAAGCGACATTATATTTAACAAACGAAAGAAACAAACTAATCTACTTCTTTTATTTTTTTAATTCACTCTGAAGCTGTATAGAATAATAAAAATGCTCAAGGAATATTATGTTTTAAATTATTAATTTAAAATATTTATTTCGCAGGTTTTACAAAGTGTCAGGGATGATATCGCAGATTTTCCAGTGTGGCTGTCTATAGGCGAAAACACAGATTCGTGTGGTAGATATATCGCAAATGTGGTCGCTGGAAAGCTCAATCAAAATGAACCAGGCACCACACCTGATTTTGACGAAAGCTTTGGAACAAACAAATCATTCAACTATAGCAAGAGCAGTTCGTGATGCACTACGTAAGTACAATTTCCATTGTATTTTTTAATTTTAGTCTCTCTCCTTCACATAAAATTACCACACAAACATGTTTTCTTTAATAAAAAATTAGATTCCTCATTTTCGGGTCTTTTTGTTTTTTTATTTGCAAGAGTAACACATTTTCTGAAGTTAACATATTTTGCACAGTTTTGTGGAACTTCAACTGCTTCTTTTTCCAATATCATTTCTTCATTCGGTTATCATGAGTTAAAATTGCGTATGTCTTATTTTCAGAAATTTTATGGCCAAGCGGAGATAAAGAAGACAAGTTCCAAATCTTCATCACAGATGCAGCACCTTACATGATTAAAGCAGGAAAAGCATTACAAGTGTTTTATCCAAACTTGACCCATGTAACGTGTGTTGTACATGGTCTTCATAGAGTTGCGGAAGAAATTCGTGCACAGTTTCCAGATATAAATAATGTGATTTCTGCTGTGAAAAAAGTATTTCTGTAAGCACCTTCAAGAGTGAGGATCTTCAAAGAAATGTTACCAGACACACCCCTGATCCCTGAACCGATTAACAAGGTGGGGCACATGGATTCAGGAGTCACGGTATTATAGTAAACATCTCCAGGATGTCCAACAGGCAAGTAATATTTTCCAATATTTTCTTTTAAGGACGATGCTAACTGTGTATACTTTTGTAACAAAGGTAGAACACTGTTGGTGTTAATACATATGTATTTTATATTTCAGGTACTGCTCGTACTCGATCCAGAGGAAGCAAAGTGCATCCCACAAGCACTGGATGCATGCCAGAAAGAAACTGTGCAAAGCCAATTGGCTTTCGTAAATGCACACTTTGCATCCCACCCTTCGATTGTGACGCAGAAGGAATGTCTTTGTGTCCTGCTCTAACTCTTTGGGAAAATGTCAGGAAATAAATTGTATCCATTTCAACATCAGTGGGGAGAATTATTGCAGAAAAGGCAGATCAAGAGACTTCCAAGAACCCAGGTTTGAATTTTTTGTGCAAAGTGAAAGCTGTGCTACAAGGTGAATCAACAGAACTATTACAAGATCTCACGCCAGAGGACATAGCTGCATTGAAATATTGTCCAGTGACAAGTTGTAGTGTGGAGCGCACCTTTTCTTTATACAAGGATATACTAACTGATAAACGGAAAAATTTCACTCTAACCAATTTAGAGAGATATGTTGTAGTGCACTGCAATTTACATAAATTCAAAACTACTTAACAATTTTCGTTGTATTGTGTTTAACAACTGGAAATAGTAAATTCAATTTAATACAAGATTTTGCAACCTTACTTGACATGGAAGCTGTTGTTACTTCGTCTTTACCTTCAATGGTCACTATGTGTGTGTAGTACTTTAAAAAATAAATGTATTTCGAGGAATTTTCTTTAGGCCTATATTTTTCCTTTAGTGCATAATTTGCATATTTGAGTGCATATTTTACTTGTTTTTAGTGCATAGATGCATGCATATTTTCCACTTTTTTAGTGCATACTGATCCACACTCTAGATATGAGCCAAATCTTTGAAAATAGTCATACGTATCACTTTCCCCAACAATGCCAACAAAATCCCCCTGCAACCTCAAAATATCATTTTGTGTACACATACACAAACTCCCCCCCCCCAAAAAAAACACAACAGGTGGTTCTCCCTGAAAATTTTCCTGTTCCTAATAAATTTCCCTTCTAGCAAGATCCTCCTCCCCGAGCAAATTCTATTTCAGGAAGAGGTTAAATACTGTCAAGTCATGTCTGCGCCAAACTGCAATAAATGAAGCATGGCAATTTCTATTGAATTGAACTTTCACCAGCAAGACTAGGCATCTTTCACTTTAAAGTGCAAAATTTGGTGTTACTCTGAAAAATATCATAATTCACATTATTTCGCGATTCCGAAATACCGAAAACTTGCCTCCTTAACTTACCCAAATACATTTTAGACACTTTATTGTGCTTTCCTCAACTTTTTCGAGTTATCGTTAAAACGAAAACTTCACGTCCCTAGCTATATGGTATCCACATGTTTTAAACCCCGAATGTGCCAAAAGAGAAGCTGGAAAAGGCTAAATATCTCGGGCTCCAAAGAAAGATGGGCACCTCTGTTTAGGGAGGAGGCAGATCAAATATAGTGTTCAGTACAGCTAAGGAAAAAGTTACTTTCGGTAGACACGCTGTCGTAATTAAAGACTTTGTGGGGGTACAATATGGTTTGAGTGTGCGAATGATATGATTTAGGGGGGACGCATGATATGATTTGGGAGGAGCCATGGCAAGATTTTCGGGGTGGGGGCATTGGCCTTGGGGAGAATAGGCACCCCTGTACCATACCGCTGGATATTTTGAACTTCGGCAACCAACAGTGCAGAAATTTATAGTGGCATTTGAACAAGTGTTCTTGGGTTTCCAGCCACGTTACATCTATGTTGGCTTCCAACGTTTCGAGCTCATAAATTGCTCTCATCATCAGGGAATATTCCTCGAAACGTTGGAAGCCAACATAGACCTAAACTGGCTGGTAACCCGAGAACAATTGTTTGAATCATGTCACCAGGAAAGCTACAATTCTTAAAGTTGCATGTCTATTATTTTGATTTACTGATACACATGATACAGAAACCATACAAACATTAGAAATAAAATGTACTCCTTATTTTTTTAAAAAAAAATGTAATGGAAATTTCCGTTAACGAACTGGAAATATTACCAAAAATATTAGAACTTAACTTAAAAATCCACGTCCCCAGTGAAAATTTTCAGGTAGCATGGCAGCCCTGATGATCTCTTAATCAGTTTCATCACATCATCACTCATTCATATTTTCACAATTAGCCAAGAAAGTGGCAGAAAAGTGAAGTAAAAGAAGCCAAATCAATCAATGTACAGTCACGGACACTTCCGGATTGTAATTATCTCACTGAAAGTCAATGGAGTTGTTACAACCCAGAAGCATCCATGACTGTACTACACCCAAAGGTTTGTGGCTGAGGTTTTTCCTCAGTTGGAGGAAAACAAACGACATTTTAAGATATCCAGGGCTGTAGTGGAAAGTGTGGGAGGACAGGATTGGAACAATGTTGAAAGAGAGTTATGATGGAAGATCAGACAACAATGAAGAGGGTTGACTTCCACGATGATTCAGCTAGAGACTGTAAATGATGAAAGGATAGCAGTGGAAAGTGTATGACTCAAACCAAGAATCTTCAGAGGTGAAAGTGTGTACCTGTCACACAATTAAATTTTGATATGTAGCTTAAGGTTATCAATAGGCAGGGCTGTAGTCAAGTGTATATGGCGTTTGGTTAACCTTACTCGTTAGTGTATAACTTCTGCTACAATGTGTATACTTTGTACTTTTGTCTCCATCTTTGTAATTTAGCCATTACTCCTACAAGCTTACAATCCACTTTGGTGTCAAATCTTCTTAAACAATGCTCTTTTTTTATACCTGAAGCAATTAACGGCAAACTATAAACAATCTTGTAGTTAAATGACAAATGGGGTCTTGTATTTCAGTTTTAAACACTGAGGGAACAAAAGAATGGGGATTTTTTTCTTTTTCTGCTCATTTTTATCTTTTGAATTTTAGTGTAATTAGTAGTATTCTTAAAATTGTTAACAGGATACAAGCTAATAATGCACAAAAGTAATATCAACAAGAAAATAAAGTACAATAACATGCTGTACTGTAGCCCTTATGTTTAAATGCAATCCTTAAAATATGAGTTCATATTTTTTTATTTTAAATATGTCTTCTCTATTGTAATAGGCCTATGCCTCTTTTATGCCTATTATGGGTATATCATCGTCATCAGTATTCTACCCATGGATGTCCACAGAATTTTTTCCAGGGAGGGTCAAGCAAGGTATTATTTTTCCAGGGGGCAAAGGAGGCATATTTTTCCCCATAATAGTGATGCCCCATCAAAAAACATTATTTCAGTCTGAAATTATCATGTTTCTTCAACAAATTTATAATAATTAATATACATAAATTACTGTGACTGAAATGAAATTATGTGTGAAATATATAATTTTTAGGTGGACATTCATTTTCCAGGGGGGGCGTGGCCCCCCTTGCCCCTCCTTCCGGACATCCATGATTCTACCATGAATTACATTTTTTGTTCACCCACATATTTAATGGAAACTATGGTCTCCACTTAAGGTTTTATGAAACTTAACGTATACCCTGTGAACATTTTGGGAGTACAGCATTGTAATAGGTATGTTTCAATACCTGCAATTTTTGCAAAGCAGATAACAAAGTGCACTTATACATTATGAAATGACAACCATTTATTCAAATTCCAAATCAAATATTCACACCTAATGCATGTAACTACACGAGTCTTAGAATTTTGCCTTAGAAAGTGTAACTATATATTCAATGTACACATTTAAATGTCCTCACCTGCAGTTCTTCAAATAATACTCAATAGAAATAGCATTATTGTGTACATTGGCAATACATTTTGGATTTATCTAGAAAAATGTCCATTCTTAGAGTACACGATATTTCAAAATGACAGTAGTGTGTTGTTCACTTAAGAACATTCAAGGTCCCCACATTTCTCACTCCCATCCTGTCTTATAACACGTAAGACAATGTTCTTCACAACTGGGAAATGCATGGGAAAACATATGTTGCAGCTTTGGAAGACCTTCGTCTTGTATAATCAACAGGGAGTCAAAACAAGTCCACGGAAAGAGAGAAAGTAAAGATTAGTGTGATGTGAAGTAATGTGCAGTGTCAGTATGTGACAGGCAATGGCATGCCCCCAGGATTTTTGAAAGGAGGGGCTATCACGTGCTTTTCTTTGGTTGTCAGCCACATTTTGCCATTTCTTTGATTGTCAGCACATTTTGCCATATCTTTTCCTGCTTTTCATGTTCTTTTCTTAGAAATACTTGGCCAAAGGGGGGGGGGGGGGATTATGACCACCACCAACCTCCCACTAGTGTCAGGGAAGGTACAGTGAGAACTATCTGCAGGTAATATTCAGGCTTAGCTGAACCTTTGGCTGATTTTTTTTGAAATTTCCTCTCCTTTCAAAAAACCGCTATGAAATTCCAAAATCTCAAAACAATACTACTGCATATATTTCCTTCTAGAGCATTCATATTAATTTTTGTGTGGTTTGCTTTCAGGGTTTTCTATATATTCAAAATAGTTTAATATGCTTATGTAGCTACAAAAATATTGCAAATATCTAGACAACAGTGACGGCATACAAAGACTCACATAAATGCTCCAGAAGATATTCTAAACAGACGTAATTGTTCCAATTTTGGAATATCATAGTCAGTGGCGGCCGGCGGCAACTATGATGGGTAGTGCCAACATGATCAAGAAATCGAAATAAAGAAAACCTCTGCGAAAGTTCCCCCACCGTGCCAGGCCAAGATGGGCACGGTTTCTTATGGGCTAATCCCGCCCTCTGCCACTTTGTTCTCGGCTCATGGTGGAAATCTTCCTCCCTGAGACTTCTTCAACCCTCTGCACGTGTGTCAACTTCGTTAGGTCAGCTCTTGGGCGGCACAGACTGTTGCCTCGTGAGGGTACAAACGAAACAGCTGGTGATGCAGTGAGGAGGTTTGGGCGGTCGTCACGTCAGCTTGACCGATTGCAAGGTTCGAATCTCCTTGTCTGTAAACTATCCATGTATTCATTTAACAATACTTGGCGAGGTATGAGTTTCTTCTAAGGGTAGTGCCATGGCACGGCGGCTCTTCCCCTTGAGCCGCCACAGATCATAGTGGTTTTTCAAAAGGAGAGGAAATTTCGAAAATAGTTTTGCTGTTGATGGCCAAAGGTCAAGCAAAAATAACACCCTCTGATTGAATGTTTGCAAGGTCAAACTGAATTGTGCAGGCATGAGATGTCAAAAGAGGTGAAAGAGTTAATTGGTTCTCCAAGTGGAAATTCCTAGCTGAGATGGGGGGAGGGTGCCTGGTCGAGTTTGGAAATATACTGCTGGACAAAAAAAACCGGACACTTGCATTTTTTGTGATAACGCAATGGGTCGATAAAAGCTCTGGTACAAGGGCTAACTAAATGTTGCAGAAACTGAATTAAGTACGAATGCATAAACAAAGTCCGAGCCTATGAATGGTGCATATGGTACTACATGATCTGCCGAACATTCTGTAATATACCTGCGAGCTGTTATTGCAATTCAGATGTCAAATATTAAAGTGTCCGGTTTTCATTGTCCAGCAGTATAGAAGGGGGATGCTTGTACAGATCAACATGAAGACAATGCAGTATGTGGAGGGATGCTATGCAAATTATTCTACCTGGAGGAATGCCTTCTTCATTTAGCAGAGAATGTGTGAATTTTATTAGTAGCTAATATTTTAAAAATAATGATCAAGTTGAAATCTGTAAACTGACTCACATATTTATTACTGTACATGCAGTGCATAGACATCTTAATA
This sequence comes from Lepisma saccharinum, assembly GCF_977018435.1. Lineage (NCBI taxonomy): Eukaryota > Metazoa > Arthropoda > Insecta > Zygentoma > Lepismatidae > Lepisma > Lepisma saccharinum. The sequence continues at coordinate 2,346,387 of NC_139254.1, read as the reverse complement.
TGCCAAGTGAAATACTTGGGAGATACTTACTTGACTGTTGCTACAACTGGATTGTCCGTCCAGGATATATCTTCAGGTACTTTCACAGTGTACGTCCTCTCTGTAAACTTTGGATAATTGTCGTTGTCATCCAGGACTTTCACCACAACAGTAGCAGTAGCAGACTTCCTGTCTGCTGGAGGGCCATGATCAGCTGCTTGCACAACCAACGTAAAAACATCCACCTTTTCGCGGTCCAAAGCCATTCCCGTTGTTATCACTCCACTCTTAGGGTCAATACGAAATGCGTCACCATCATTTCCAGACCGATTTAAGATGAGTAATGAATATTCAATCTCTGCATTTCGACCAACATCCTGATCCGTGGCACGTACAGTCATGACGGTAGATCCTATTGAAACCGACTCTCTTACTGACGTCTCGTACTCGTCGGACTCAAACACTGGAGCATGGTCGTTGGCATCTTGCACGTTTACTTGCAATGTGGTCGTGCCGCTACGAGGCGGGAAAGAATAATCGGTGGCAGATATACGAAAATAATGCACGTCCAACAATTCACGATCAAGTTTTGTCAGTGTTGTTATAACACCAGATTTCGTATCTATGGTAAACATGGTTTGGGAACGTGAATCTAGCAACGAGACCATCGAATATGTAACTGGAGAATTTTCAGGGTCGTGTGCTTTAACTGTGGTCACTAAAAAGCCTCCTGGCTTCTCTTCTGGGACCGAGGCAACATACAAAGACTGGTCGAAGTATGGTGATTGGTTCCTAGCTTCTCGTTTCACACGATGCACTATATCTGTATCGTTAAGATCCTGATGGTGATAAACAATTTTTAATCGATGCTCAGAGGAAATGGGGTGATTCCCTCGACACTGGAAATTCAGAAGAATCTGAACTTTCCACATCGGTTCGAGAATGCACTGATCTTCAGCTGATACCAAATCACCAGCCTGCACTTCAATTTTAAAACGGGGATCACTAATGTCGACATATTGCACTTCACAGTTCACTTTCACACTATCTGGGAGGAGGGTGGCCACTCGGTTGACAAACTGGCTTTTCCTGAGGCAAATCTTTTTCCATCCATCTGTTCCCGGGACTGCATATGAAGCAAATGTTTCACTAATCCACTGTTTGGCTTCTGACACTTTCACGTGCACTCTCTCACTGCATCTCTTTCCACCAACAAATATCCTTAACGGTAAAGAATAGAAATCTACTCCTCTGCTCACATTTGAAATGGAATCTATGTACAGTGTGAACAAACTAGGATAATACACTCCATCACAATTCAAGTGTCTTTTCAGGATAACTTTTCCATCTGCTGATGTAATATGAAAAAGTCGATGCACAAAACTGGCACTTTTATGGTTGTTAATGCGATAATGCCGATTTGAAGGGATTTGTGATAATGTTGCATTAAAGACAACATGTCCAGGTGGTTCATCTTCTGCTATGATGATCAGGTATCCTGTACCTGGATCAAAAAGTTTGAAGAGGACAATAACTATTGTGACGACCCACACACCACAGGATCCTCCAGTATAATACATCTTGAGCAATGTATTATCTCCTCAAATGTATATCATTGTGAAGTGGGGCTGACTTAACCAATGTAGCCTGAAAAATGATATAAAAAGATAAGTTATTTTACATTAAAACAAAATGGCCTTAATATTGTACAGTTTAATACACAAATGTAATTTCTTTATTTGAAGTGTTACAAAGCTGCAGTGTGTGCTTTTCATGCTAGTTTTTTCTAAAACAATTCTTATACTAAATGTAAAACTTTGCTTTCTATATCTGACTAACATTTCATGGACAAATTATGCCACAAAATTATTTACTTATATTTCATTGACAAAGCTCTAACATAAAATTTACCAGCATGTTCATAGCTATTTATTTCCTTTATTTGGGAATAGCCCTACCACCTAAAGCAATTTTCTCATGAATTCTTACCACTGCCACAGACTTACATTTCTACACTGTAGAAGACTGTATAGGGTGACCAGATATTTGTTGACCAAAAAGAGTATAGTCTATAGGTTGAAGGTGCGCATGCATTTTGCTCTTTCACGGGGTCCACAAAAATCCCTCGCGACTTCTTGACAGTCTAATTATCCCGGAAATTATGCAAAATTAAAACTTCCTTTTTATTTTACACTAATTTTGCACAAAAAACTATATTTTGTGACTACATAATATCTATTTTAATATTCTGATGCAATTCTTGAATATTCTCAAGCAAATTTCTTGGTATGTTGATGCATATAATTGGAGGAGAATATTTACACACCAATATTGATCAATATTTTGAACAAATTTTAATTATTACAATTTTCAAGTATCGGTATCGGTGGGAATCGGTAAGAGTATCGGCATCTGTATCGGTATCGGTTCAAAGTGGTATTTGCTCAGCCCTATTCATTATCATTAAATTCCAATGAATTTTAAATATGTTTTGCTTGTTGATGGAATATGAAAATGACACTTGCAATTGTTCATAGGAAATTCTTGAGTCAAGGAGTAAATACTTCAGTTTGTTGACATCTTGACGTTTTCCGTTCTGTGGATATTAATGCATTTTTAAGCGTAAAATAATGAATGAAATTAAATAGCAAGGAAAATAGTATATTTGGGGATTTTTGCAAATTGAAAAGAGTATAGAGTATATGAACCTCTAAAAGAGTATAATACTCTTAAAAAGAGTATGTCTGGTCACCCTAAGACTATAACTCTGTGAATTTATTAGTTGTCACCTTGTTGGCACTGAAGGTTTGTTGTTTGTCATTTGTGGCAGTAAATTTCTAATTTACATGCCAACGGGGGAGGGGTAGATCTTTTTGAGACATCAAAGGTGGGGATCGCCAATAACCCTTCCATTGACTCAGCGATTTATTCACACACCCCAACACCCCCCTAACATTCCTCAAAATATTTCTCAATGCTCCCCTTAAAGGTCTTCACAAAGGCTCAAATTATGGTCATTTCACCTTAAATGCAAACACAGTGGCGGCGATTGGGGGAAGGGCAGGAAAATTTACGATCTCTTGGTAAACAAGGTTAGGTCATAATGTGGAGGGGCAAAAAGTGACGAACGTGGGGAAACTTCTCCCTAATCGCCGACACTGCTTAAAAACCCCCCACTAAATACGAATTTTACCCTCCCGATGGAAAATTTACTGATAAATCCCTCGCTTAACTGGTAGTTTCCTATTACTTTCACATATCTTTGGCGTAGTATGGGGGGATCGCGATTTACTCGCCACTTGATGACTCTCCCTTTAATCGGTCCATTTTATTTAGATGTTCCTTTCGACTATTTTCTGTTTATTTCGGGTTTATTTCTTTTTGTGTTTTTATAGTGTATTATGTGCGATTCATGTTTTCACACTTGTTAGTTCTCCACTAGGGCCCTCGTCCATCAACCCACCCGCCAGCAAACAAGAAAAACACATAATTGATTTGTTAGCTCAATTTGCATTTCGTATGGTATTGAATAAGCCTGCCCCTCCCCCGAAAGTATTTTCGCCACACTGATTTTTTTTTCTGGCCTTGAGAGTTGAGTCTGCCCTCACGAAATTACTGGTAGTCAGTGCAGTCGCCAGAAAGGGGCCTTCAGCCGTCTAGTAAAATTTGATAATTAAATGCATTTACAGCCCAAAAATGCATTTTATGTGTGGCACTTTTGAGAATATTAAAAGTAGCTGGTTCCATAAAATATTCTCTCCCTCTCTCTTCTAAATTTTCTGCCGCTGTTACTTTTCCCCAGGTAAAATGTCGGAACTCGGAAGAAAGTTTTAGTCTGCTTTGTGCTCAGATAAGCTATGGATCTGTAATTTTAATTACATCGGGCACTGTGGAGAAATCAAACAGGAATCGAAACCGGGACGCTTTGATTTCAAGAAGTCATCATCATTAGCCAGTACGTAATCGGGATGCGGGTAAAATGTCGGGAAAACGCTTGATTTGAGAGCTCTAAACGCTTGTGCGTCTTCTGTTGGCGCGATGTTTTATCTACAACAGGGCCTCAAACTCACACCCTGGAAATACAGTTTGTGCACATCATGCGTTAACTGTAGCTACCTGGCGAAATGTTCGAAATCCCTGTCGGTATAATAAAAACTTACCAACAAACCATTTTGGTAATGACAATCGAATAATAACGAGTAACTATCAATTCTTCCATACTTGACATTTTTCCAAGGTGAAATAATTTGCACAAGTAACAATTATTTTTTTCTTGGCCTATAGACAAAAAAAAGTAGTCGATTTTGGTCACAGGCTCCCTCAGCAGCTGACAGTGGCGTGCCCGAGGAGGAGGGGGGCAGTATTCTTTTATTTAAAAAAATAATAACGTCGGCAAAATATGTGGGCTGCGCTATTAAAAAAGTATACATCCCCCCCCCTCGGCCCCTATTCGGAAATCCTGGGCAGGACACTGACAGCGAACACGCCCTTTAAAAACTTTCTGGCTGCACTTGTGCTGATAAAAAAAATACACCGAAATGCCTCTATTATCATTATAGTTTCTTAAAATCTAAAATTTATGAGTCATTTTAGAAGTACTTTTTTTAGGATTTTTAGTTCGTCGAGTTCCGAGCCCTACTTGCGAATGTAAAATTTCGGGAGTGCCCCTTCATCAATCTTATCTTCGCGATTAGCCAAAAGTGGCAAAAAGTGAAGTAAAATAAACCAATCCAATCAATCAAAACATGGGCTCTTTGGGTCCATAGACCTCCCGAAATCTTGCTACAACATTACATATAAAGAGAAAACAAAGTAATCCTTAATAGATTTCGGAGTGCTGAATTTGAAAATGACATTGTGTTGCTTGGCTATTGTCTTGTTCCCATGTTAACCTTATTTTTCGCAATCATTATAACACCGAAAAAACGTTAATGATTGTCCGATATTGCTTAAAAGTGCAGCCAATAACATGCTAAACACATTTTGAAGTTTTACTAAATGGCAAAATAATGCACGTTTATTATTTTATGAATTTTTAATGTTCCTCGCAAATGTCAACGCACTTTGCAGTTACGAATTCTGCTATGGGAGTTTGATGTGTTCGATAGAATTATTTGAAAAAAATAATATTCGATGAGCAATGGCTCCAATTTATTTAAATGCTGACAAGTACACTACAAGTTGTTATTTCAGTAGTATTAGAGTCCAGCGCAGATAATTCTGCCGTGCAATGCGCGACAGAACTAAAGAAGCAGTGTTGCTAATGGAGCAGATAGAAAAATCGCTGCGGTGCGCCGATGCACAGCTGTTACGTACAACAATAAAATTAGAGAATTCAGGTCTATCTAACGTTGAGTTTTAAACGTCATGCATTATACCAGGACTAGGATTAATATGTACTAACAAGTGACTATGTATGTAGCTACATACATATGGACTAAAAATTCGCAAAATATGAACTAACACATAAGTAAAATTACCAAAAATGCTGCAAAGAAGACTTCTTCATACGATTCCTTATTTGAGTGATTTCAAACAAAATAAAAAAATATATATATTATTTTTCATTGCATTAATGCACTGGTGGCGTTCTAACTTTTCACTCCCAAAACCCGTATACACTGGTATGGAACTGCAACGGCAGATAATAACATGCCAACGTGTTAAACCGCTACAATTGCACCATAACACTCCTCCTGAAGCAGTATTATTATTTCCTCTCTGAGATCGGCGACAGTCGGTTGCCTTTGTTGTACATTTACAAAGGATGCCGGCTTCCACAACAATAACAAGTACATATACTGCCACTAGACGATAAGCTGCGCGGCTTTTTCTTTTGTTATGAACCAGGGCCGGCGCTAGTCATTTTGCCTCCCTGGGAGGTGGCGGCAGATGCAGCTCTATTTCGACCCCCCCGGTCATTACGCAGCAACGGAAAATTGAAAATCAATATATTCCTAACTAAAACATCAAAATATAAAATAAATAATGAGACTTCTTATGCTATTTCAATACTATTCAGCGCAAAAGAATATCTCGCTCGATCACAGTTTTCAATAGGCTTATTTTTTTCTTCTCTTCAAATTTTGCCGCTCTGGGCGATGGGACGGTTCGCCCTCCCCTTCCGCCGGCCCTGCTATGAACTTGGTCACCCATCAAAGCATGGCAATTTTAACACAGAAAACAATATGTATCGCATTAAGCAGCAAAAATGACAGCCTCCTCTATGCAATATCTACAAGAACACGTGCCGGAGCCAGAGTTGAAATGATGTTGGAGCCACATAATTTATTTATTTTGAATAATTCCAAAATTATGAAATATGAACAATTTGTTGCTGCTGTTCGCTGCTCTCTTGCCAAAATGCTTTATTGGGATGCTAACACCATGACTGGCTTCCTCCTTCATGAACTCGTGCACGTTGCTTAGAATTTCCCGAGCTTGGCTATGCAAGGTTTTTGATTTCAACTTCGACAGAACTGGAGGCATTATGGAATTTAACGTTCATCAGCAAACACACACTTTTACATAAACACACGCAATACACGCACACAACGTCAAACCGGTCAAATACTTAGTATAAAATAAAAATATGGTGCTTCCAATCCAACAAAACTCACCGCCACTTTACCTGCTTTCCCCTTCCGTGACAGAAATAGTGCTTCATTATTACAGTTGGCAACACTAGTTACTAGCTAGCCAATGAACATGCACTGCATAAAAGAAGCAACGACTACGCCGTGCTATATTGCCACATTGCCGTCCCTGCTGACCGGTGGGAACCGCGAGCTGGAGCGCTGTTCAATTGTTTTCAATGAAGTTTGCGCGAGTGTGTCCAGGAATGGAATGACAATATGGCAACAATAGCGAAGGTTTTCGAGCAGGGTAGAACACGTGATGCTAAGAGAGAGGGAGACGAAACGAAAATACGTTTCTACGCAACGGCAAATTTACGTGTGTGGCACTCTACTCTAAGAATTTCCTTAACACTTTTTTTTTTTAAAAAAAATAAAGATTGGGCCCCACCCGAAAACAATCTTGGTTACGTCCCTGTGCAAATTTAAAAAAATGTCTGCAAAGCGTGATAATAAGTGAAACAATTCAATATTACATTACATGAATTTTACACATGTACTATTGACATTCGTTGAGTGCACTATGTAATGACATGGTTCAGTGAAAAAGCAGGGGAAAGAATTCCAAAGTAGAGTTCCACTGCACTGCAGAGTTAGAGGTCCCTCCTTTCCCACGATTAACTCTTCCCATACTTTATGAATAACACAATGCTTCGTCTGCAATGCGTGTTCCCCAATGTTCCCACCCACTGCGTAAGACGAGCGGTGCGTTCGGTCAGTGAAATAAGCAAGAGGTCTCGGGTTTGAATTCTTCCTAATTCGTTCATTAACCTGCTACAATTTGGTGCAAAAGTAACGAGGGAACTGGTCAGAATTCGAACTAAATACTCTTGGCGTGTTACGCTAACCACTACATCACGAAAGTCGACAGTTCTGATTGTGATTTGAGACAAAAAAAGCAGCAATGAGAATAGGATCTTGCCCTTCACAATAAAAAATCAATTATTTTGATACTGTTCACAATCATTAATTTAAAACCTGGAATTCTAAGCTTAGGCAATGCTATTATATTTCGATTTAACTAGAATGTAGCTTGGGAATGAACAATGTGGCGATCAATGTAAAATCCATAGGTTCTATCAGTGGCGGCGATTAGGGCAGTTGCCCCCCCCCCCCCCCCGTTTTGGCACCTTGCCCTTGTCCGGTTTTGGAAACGAATCGCCGCCACTGGGTTCTATAATGAAATTGCGATATACCGGTATATATATTTTAAATCACCCCTCTCCAACCAAGGTGTCAAAATTTTGCTATACTGCCCCCAGAAAATAAAATCCACACTAAGTTTTATTTTGACGACAACGCGCCACAATTTAAAGTTTTTCAAACTGCAAATTCATTTTTTTTACAAAAATCACCAATAAATTGGATATTTCCTTAATTGAAACCCTAAATATTTTGAGATTTTTTTAACAAGGAGAAGAAAAGTACCTCTTGTTATATATACCTCTACTATTTTCCAATTGAAAACTCTCAAAACACAGTTATAGACATTCGTTTCTACTTTTCTTTTACTTTAGGCTAATCGCGACGATAATGATGAATAGATGAAACACAAAGGCCAAGAATCGAGCCCAAAATCTTAATTGAATCCTGCACTATCTGCAAATGATTTGATTGCGAAAATACTACAACAGTATTCATTAGTTTAACGCTACTTACCTTCTAACATGCATAACTTTTTGTGACTTTCTAAATGCAACTTCTTTCAACTAGGATTACACACACACACAAAAACACTTGAAGAAGTAAACAATAACACGCTTTGTATTCATGAATTATACGGTTGTACTTATTTTAACTGCTACAATAAATTTACTCACTTCAGCAGTTACCGTACATTTTTATCGTTGCACACTTCCTTCCCACTGCTCACTCGGTGAAACATGATGCAAATTTAAGCGAAAACAAATACGTTACGCACCCTCGTCGAAAGCAGACACCGGACTCAAACCGGAATGCGCGCACCCGATGTGATCCACCAGTGACAACAACGATGGGCCTCACTCCCTCACTGCGCATGTTTCAAGATGAAACCCACTAAAATCGGACGATTTTTCCGTGGCACTTGTGCTCGCGAAGTACGTAGAATATTTTCTTTTTCACACGATTCCATCTTTCACTGATGCACTGGCGGCGTACTCTTAAATTCGCCGACATAATCGCCACCGCACGGCCATGTCTCGACAACCGCTAACTTCACAGGTTGCTGTACGCAGGTGCACAAAGGCCGGACTGAAAAATCAATGTGCACAGTTGGATCAGTGTTGCCAACTAGGCTCGTTTAGTACCAGGTCTGGTCCCTTTCGCACCGAGTGATATGTCTTCCGGTACAGCGTTCGGAGAAAGTTTGAAATGTGGCCCCATTTGGTAACGAACCCGGGAACTCTTGATTACACGTCTGTCCATTAATCGCTACGCTGTCTTTACTGATGGCGCAGAGGTGACTCTTTCGCATTTCCAATCAATGGTCCAGGGTTCGACTTACTTTAAACTGTAGGTCCAGTCCCAATCAGCCCATCTGAGCATAAAGTAAACATTAAAACGCACTTTCTTCTAAGCAAATGAACGTAACCTGCCGCCCTGTAATGAAAGGGACTCAGGGTCAGTTCCGTGTGAAGACACCCAGCTGTTCGGAACCCACTTTAAACTGGTGACCCAGTCCCGATTAGCTTATTTCTACATAAAATGGACTCATCCCTATTTTTAAACACGCAATTTTTGTCTAAGATTATTATTATTACATTTTCGTTAGAGTTGGGGTTGGGACATTACTTTTATTGTAGTTTTTTTTATTTCATAAGTCATGATTAATATTTGATGCCACTGAACCACGTTTTAAAAGCTGAAGTATACATGATCAATATTTGATATATAACTGAATAAAAGACAGTTCAAATCATTACTTGGAACAGGAACATGTTCTAATTAAAAAAATTGTGTCGATCTCCGTGGCGGAGTGGTTAGCACAGCGCACTACGACACCAGGGGTCCCGGGTTCGAATCCCAGTCTGGGCATGGGTATTCTTTGTAACTGCCCCTTCATTATCCTCATCGTCGCGATAAGCCAAAAGTGGCAAAAAGCGACGCTTAATAACACAAATCAAATCAAATAAAAATATTGTAAAGATGAAAAAACACTTAGATACTTAAATACCTACAAAAGAAACCTATAAATTTATATCACTTAACTGCAGTCATTACACACATTACATGGTATTGCACTAGTGCATTTGTTTTATCGTCATCAACAACAAGAAGAATAGATTATGTTCACTTTGGGCAGCTTTAGCCCACAATCCTCTAATTTGTTTCAGTATTGAATTTTCCTATCTGATACGGTTATACGATCTCAATAATTAATATTTTATTTCACACAGGCTCTGTCCAGTGTCTACTTTATGCAGATATGCTATTAGGAACTTAGCCTACAGTTTAAAATGTTATCGGAAAGTAGCTTCATCCGGTAATCGAACCCGTGAACCATGGGTTACAAAGCAACGACATCAAGCAGAGTCTATCTCTCGCCTTTTTGCTTGCTTTTTTTTATGTGCTAGGTCAGTTGCGCCCAAGTGCAGAGCATTTTTTTCTCCGTAACTGAGATATTGCTCCTTTATATAAAGTGACATTGCAACACTGACTTATCTGCCGTTCCGTCCAATGCGTCTCCTCCCTCCGAACTGCTGCATGACGTTCTCAATGTTGTTGCTATCGAGCAATATTTTAGATGCATGTTGTTGCGAAAACGTTTCAAGATATTATCGTAACGTTCCAAGAGTATGGACGTTACAATTCTGCTACGAGAATAGTAAATATCAAGCTCAATTAAGTTTCGTGTGGGGGGGAGGGTTCACCACAGACGACAGCATCAAGATGGTTCTTTAGCCCGAAGGAAGATAGAGAGAGGGGTAATGGGATTACTGCTCTTCGTCTGTCGTACCTGTGCGAAAGGTTACAAAAAACTCAGGTACGCCGGAATTCCTTCTAGCTTTTTTCCATTCCTTTTATCCTCCCAGAGCACGGTGGAAAGAAGTTATCTAGCATTTTTAACGAGGTTACACTTACAAAAGTTTCAATTTGTTTACCCGGCCCGTTGGAGATTAAATGTGCAACAATCGCCGAGGAAACTTTATAAAAGTTCATTGTTGGACCAGTAGGAGAAGCAGCCTGCGGCCGTGGAAGGAAACATTGACCTTGGCCCAGGCATTTAAGTGAGGATACTGAAGTGGGAAAACGGGCTTCGTGCTGCTGTCGGACATAAGCGAGATTCACATTCCCGTTGAAGCGGCAGTTTGAAAGCGCTGACAGTTTTGCACTCATATCTCTAGCGGCGTCGGCAGAAAATTTGTCACGTGGGCTGAAACCTGGACGGAATGTTGTCAAGGGTTCTGCTACATTGGTCTTCGCTAATAAGATTCCGTCTTATACTCTTTCATGGGTGTCGGGAAGAGGCAGGGGCGAGTCTTAACAGGTCCGTCGACCCGTCCGCTTGTAAATTGACATAATTCATTTGAAGTTACAGAAAGCTAATTTTCATTGTTATTGTTAATAACAGAAATAAAGTTCATTTAGTTAGTATTCGAACATAATAACCTATAAGTAAGCTCTATTTAGATAAAAATGAGGAACCGTGTTGTACAGTGGCTGCGATTAGGAGCGCGTGAGGGCAGTTTCCTCCTACTTTTTGCCACTTTTGCCCCCGCACTATGCTAAACCTTATCTCCTAATGGAAAAGTAAACTGTCCTTGCCCCCCCCCCAGTTATGGAACTCAATCGCCGCCACTGATGTTGTATTTTTATATTCTACCATTTAATTTCTTTAAAAAAAAATGGCTCCACAGTTTTCAAAATTCCAAAAAATTATAGTTTTAGATGAGAGGTCACACAATATAAACCTTATGAGTATAATTTGCCCTTAAATATTACAGCCGTTTCTTCACTACATTGTTCACTTCCTGATGATAGCCTCCACCAAAGAGGTGATTAGTCTTTTTTGAATGAAGTATGCAAAAGTTATTAACTAAATACAATGTCTGTGAATTTTAGTACATTAACTGAATGAAATGTTAAAAATAAATGATAAACAGTTGCGAGTAGTAAAGTCTCCCCTTTCCATAATAATAATAATTTGGGATAAAATTGTTTTATTTTTATAAGTTTAACAATTATATTTTCAATTTCATATCTATTTTAATTATTGTTACTGTTCAAGTTTTCTCATTGGCCCGACTCCCCCTGCAAAAAATTCTGGTGGCCATGTGCTCTTTCTCTCTCCCTCTTAATCCTTCTCTTCTCTCTATCACTTTCTTCTCTGTTTCTCTATCTCTATCTCCTTCTTACTCGCTCTAGCTCCTGTTCTATCTTCCTCTATTTATCTCTTTTTCTTGTCTCTCTCTCTCTCTCTCTCTCTCTCTCTCTCTGTTGTTTTCATCATCCTTTTTCTCTGTTTCTCATTCTTTGTATATCCTCCTTTTTATTTTTTGTTTGTATTCTTCTCTTTCTCTTTTCCTTTGTTTCCACTTTCTTTCTTCCTGTATACTCCTCCTCCATTCTCAATATGTCTCTCTTTTCTTTCTTCACCTTATCCCTTTCTTTTCTCCCCCTTTGTTTCATTACAGTTTCCCTCTTATCTTTATCTTTCTGCTGGGGTGTGCGGGATTCTGGCTGTTTTAAATTTTTTAAAAATATGTGGATTATTTATCAATAGGGAAAGGAATCTAAGGTGCAAAATTATGGTCGGGAAAGGGGAAAAAGGTTCTGAAAATGTTTTCAAAAAGGTGCCAAGAAAAGGTGCAGATAAAAAGCCTTTATTCAATGCTCTGTTTCTCTGCGCCTTCTGTATATAATGCGCGCGGACCGCGTAGAGAACTGTGGTTTTGGTGAAGTTTGTGTTTTCTCTCGCTGGTTTTGCTACATTATCTTGGGAACTACTGGGGCTGCAATGATTATATTACACCATTTTATAATTCTCGTTCTGCTCTACAAACTGAGGCTGCAGGGTTTTATTTAGGTGCTGAAGAAGAGTGAAAATATTTTTTTTCTGTCCAATTGTTTTTAACAAAACATGAAGGAAAAGGAAAGAAATAGATGTTGAAACATCAAAGAGGGGGTAAAAAGAGAATAAATGTGCTAATCTCACAAAAAGGTACAACATCGTAGGGTCAAGTGCCCATATTTCGGATACTTAATTTCAAATTACATTTTCAGTACCTAAATGTAAACAAAATAAGCCATAAATGTTTTGATAAACATTAAACATATATTTATTAATGTTTCTGAAAGTTATATTAACATTTATAAGAAATACTTGGTATATTTTATGAAACAAAGAATTGTATGCATATTTTTAGTCTGACAAAAAGGTTGCCTAATGTCGGATAGGGTATTTCCTAATTTCGGATAGGGTTAATCATGAGTATTTGGAAAGGGTGCACAATTTCGGATAGTCGAAATTAGGTACCCGTGTAGCATCCGAAATTAGGAAACCCAGTCGCATATTCAATATGGCGATTCTCTGCGTTCCCCCTCTGAAATAATGTGACTGAAACTACGTAATAATGTTTGCTGAATCTCTCACGATTATATCAAATTTAGACAGAAGTGAGTAAATACTAACCTTCTAGTTGTAGGTCTTAAGTTTGGATTGTGAAATATTACATCAAAACTCCGGAAAAGTCAGAAATGTCAGCCACATACTAAAGAAACATTGCTCAAGGTCACGTACAAGGGTGAAACTGGGGGACGAAGTAGCGTGTTAGTTGACACTATCTGCACTTCGGCGCTGCTGTTCTAAGGTGGAAATTTCTTGGTATCCGAAATTAGGAACCTATCCGAAATATGGGCACTTGACCCTATATTCATTTTACTTGATTTCATGTCCTAAAATACATATCTCAAACATTCTGTATGAAAACAGCTATATTTTTGGAAAGGTGCTGCAGCTTAAAATTCGTTCCCTATTTATAAACATGGATAAATTGCACTGTCCCCCTGAGAAAAATCCTGCAGACGGCCTTGCATAAAACGAATCTCTTCTCTGGATTAGCCTCCCTCCCCTCTCCCCTCGTGCGAAGCGCAACGGTGAACTATAACAGCCTGAGGTAAGATCAGAGCTTCACCCAACTCCTCCTGGGACAGGGACTGAGGAAGTTGCTGATCAACTCTACGAGAGGCGAAACTGTTTGGTCATTCCTCGAGGCACGGAGCGGGGGAGAACAAAAAGATCAAATCAACGGCTGCTTCAGCATTCCTTCCACCTCGGGCCTCTTCCGGGCGAGATGAACAGGGTAATTCAAAAGTTTCTGATCGAAATGAATGTTGCACCTATGATAGCGCACTAAAAAACTTGTAAACCAAACAAGAGAATATGTAACAAGATTATGAAAATAGGCACTTTAAAGGACACCAACATGAACGTGAATTTTACTAATTCATCAGTTGCACATTTATCGACAACGAAATTTCTATTGTGTTGTATTTTTCTTAGTTCTACGCAGCTCTTCTGTTAACTTTGGTTTATCGCGACGATCATGATGAATGGTGGTTTAAGATGAAATTGATGAAGGGGCACTCACAAAACAAAATATTACCAAGGTTCTGCCGAACAGCCAAAGTAGCGAAAGAAAACGAGAAGAAGCAAAGCAAAACGAACAGGCACTTTTAGGCAAGATTAAGCAAAATAGACCCTAAGCCTAAAATATGCACTATAAAAATGAGTTATCAGACTCGAAACAACACGAATTTGTCACATTAAAGCCTACATTTTTAATGCAAAGGAAATTTATAAATGCAAATAGACAAAAATCCTCACTTTAGTTATAACTAGGGGACAGACGTTTTCATATATGCATTTTTTTTTGTTTGTCCACAATTCTTTTAACAAAGGATTTAGAAGTTGTTTGTGAACAAAACGGTCTATCATTAACACCACTGTAACTGTTCACCATGATCATGTTTCTGCCAAACAGTACAAACTTCCCTTTATTGTACTGTCATGGACACTCATGGACGTCCGCAGGAATTTTTACAGGGAGGGGCAAGGAAGGTATTTTTTTCCGGGGGGTCAAACAAGGCACATTTTCCCCAAAAATAATGTTGTTCCCTAAAAAAACATTGCTTCAATTTGAATGTATGATGTTCATGCAATAATTAACACATATTATTGAGGCTAAAATGAAATTATATGTGTGAAAAACATAATTTTTGGTTGACTTCCATTTTCCAGGGGGGGCCACGGCCCCCCTTGCTCCCCCTTACATGTGGACACTTCTGAGTTGTAACGATTCCATTGAAAGTTAATGGGATTGTTACAACCCAGAAGTGTCCATAACTGTACAGTAGTTAGCTAATTCTACTTAAATACACTACCACTCACTAACAACGACATAATCTCTAATAGCTTAGTCCTTTACTCAAGTAGCTAGCGTCAAATGGCTAGTGACTGTATGTTAGATCACCAAAAAATACACAGATGGACAAACTACAAACTCATCCTGGCAAATACAAGTGTATGAACAATGGGTATTGGGAGAAGGGATCGAACAGGTTCGTTGACCTCACTTGGAAATTGGTATAGTTCATTTCAAGTTACAATAAGGCAGAAAGCTTGTTATTTTTATTGATAATAGAAATAAAACGCAGTTAGTTATTGGAAGAGAATAACGGAAGTAAAAACAACGTTAGAACGAAAAAATTGTGTAAAATACAGGATACAGGTTATATTTTCATATTCAACAATTTAATTCAAAGAATAATTGGTTCCACAGTTTTTAAAATTTCAAACGTTTTCCACTATGTGCAAAGTTCGTAATAAAATACAACAACTATGCATTTCATTACATTAACCTTATGAAAAGTTAAAAAAATAATTAAAACATTCGAGTGGAAGAGTCTCTTCAGGGATATAAAAACAACAACAAATATAAAATAATACCGAGTTCGATTCCCGGTGGAAACACATAGTGGTTCGGATTCCACTTTAAACTGTAGGTCCAGTCTAAATTAGCCTTACTGTGCATAAAGTGGACTTAAACACCAACTAAATCAATCAATCAACAATAATAATAGTAATAAAAATAATAATAACGACATTAATAAATTTGAAATAATATCGGTTTATTTATTTAGTTCATAATAGTTATTATTTATAATTACAATCACAACTATGATGATAATAATAATAATTATTATTATTATTATTTCTACTATTCAAGTTTTATCAATGGCCTGACGCCCCCTACAAAATTTATGGCGACGGCCATGCTACGAACCTGTATTTTCTATGAATCAAGTTTCTGGGACCAGGTTCAGGGCTGTACAAACAATAACAGCTGTCAACGTAGCACAAAGCTATCGTTCTTCGTTTTATCTCACGTGGCACCCACAAGAATGACCTGCGAATGCAACAATCAGCGGAGAGTAGAGTGTACAGCCCGTCATAAATAATGTTAACTCGAACTTTACACTGGTGAGTTTGCTGGAACTCTTTAATGGTATTTGCCAGTGGAAACTTTCAAAAAAGCCAGTTAAGTTCACGCATCAGGTATTTCCGATCAACAATGTTAAAAGTGCCCGTATTTTTTAGTGAATTAATTGTTATGTACAGTGGGATCTATGAGTATTACCGTACAAATTGTCCATGACTATTTTCATTAATTTTTCTCTTACATCCTATGTGTTTGTAAACAATGGATTTTTATGTATGCTGGTGCAGAAGTTGTCAACAGCTTGTTTTGAGTTTTCTTTTAATTCTTGAAGCTCTTATTGAGTCAAATAAAGTGCACGAACATGATGATGGGCGATTTGCACGGTAATACTCATGGATCCCACTCATGGGCGTATTTAAGAAGGGGGGGGGTTCAACGGGTCCAACCCCCCTCCCATTGGTTCAGTAAAATTACCAGATTACCTGTTTTATCCGCTATGCGCAGGGACTTGTTCGTAGAAATTTCTTCAGACTTATTTTGTTCTCATAAATTACGAGCGTATAGAACGAGATACGGATGGGAAAGAAATTAATTCCACACACCAGATGGGACTGCAAAGCAAATGTCTGAAATTTCCTGATAGTTTCGGAATTTATCTGGAAAATACTCAGGAAACTCCTGGAATTTCACAAATTCTGTAATGCCACATGTAATTTCTGCCCGAAGCAGCTGCTTGTGAATTTATAGCGCGAACATTATAATTTCTTAGAAGTTCCCGACATGGTTTGTTACCATTCAAGATTTAAAAACACTAAGTTGATGACCAAGGCAGTTTATTAAGATAAAAACACTTAACAGGTAACGTTTCAACCCTGTTTCAGGGTCTTCCTCAGACGAAGAACTAAACTAAAAAAATTTAGTTTAGTTCGTCTGAAGAAGACCCTGATACAGGGTTGAAACGTTACCTGTTAAGTGTTTTTATCTTAATAAACTGCCTTGGTCAGCAACTTAGTGTTTTTAATATGGAAACAAGGCTTAATTATAGTTCAAGATTTAAGTATTCCTCAGGTTCTAAGTTTTTGATAATTTGAAATTTCCCAACTGATAATCCTGAAAGTTGATAAACCATTTTCCAAACTCTAGATCGGAATGGGAAAATTGTCCCTATTGGAGAGTGTATAACTACATCTGGGTTAGCTTCAGCATTTAGTACTTCTACTCTCTCTAGGTTGAGTGGGTGTGGCTTTAGAAGAAAAAAATGGTTGGTGAAGAATATGATGGTGCTGATATAATGGGTGGTAGAATTAAGGGGGTGAGATAGATAGATAATTTCGGAGATGTGTCCAAAAGCAATTTTTGTACATTGTTCAGCACACATTTAACCCTGGCTATTGCCCATTTCTGTGGAATTTCTGCGATATTGAGACTGTCAAATCAGTTATAATTATTTCCCCTCGAGTCTTCTCAAAGAAGATCCTCCGTGGTTAGCACATCGTGGGTCCTGGATTCGAAACCAGGACATGGGCGTTTGCCGGTGTCCATTCATCAATTTCATCATATCATCACTCAGCCCGATGTTCGGAAATTAGCCAAAAGTGGCACAAAAAGGGAAGTAAAATAATGCAAATAAATCAATCAATCTTCTCAAAGTAATTTGGTTGTAAAAATGCAGTGCAAGATAGCTAGGGAAGTTCTGTAACGTTCTCAAGTTGTTTGACACAAGATAGACAGAAAAGTATCAATACTCAGTAGGGTGACTTGTGAAATCGTATACATTAATATTAGAAACTTTGCTGTTGTCCATTTTTTGACCATTTTGTAGTAGAAATGAACCCAAGTTTCTCTGAAAACAGTAAACACATTGAAAAATTGCAACAAGTTATTCCAATATGAAATGCCTATTCCTCATTCATTGGAACAGTGTGTCAAAATGTTGGATGGCCTGGTTGATATGTCTTACATTTTCAAATCTGAATGATAAATGTGGCAAACAGCAATTGAAAAGACATGTACAGGGTCTGTATTGTAGGCAGTAGAAAATTTTGACAAGATCTTGTACTCAAATATGCATAAATTGTTGGTGTTCTTGGCTACACTGCCAGTTCCATCTTCAACAGCCGAAAGGATGTGTTTAACATTAAGGGGGTTGAAATAATGTCCTCGCAATTCAACGGAGATCCCCGACTAATGGACCCTTCACTGTTAACTGTACATACATACGAATATTAAAATAACACCGATTAAGTTATTTTCAATTTTGTAGCAAGGAGGAAAAGACTAATACTAACATTGCAATTCTTTTTTAAAGAGAAGCTGGGATTGGCTTTTTCAAAAGCATTTTCTGCTCATTTTATGTAGAAAAGTTAGAAGTTCGTAGATATACTTAATTTAATAAATATGTGACCTTCCATGTGGTGGCAGAGTGGATTTTGACAGCCAGATCATACCTAGGGACGCTACGTCACGCTATACGTCCCGCATTTTCAGGGACAATTCCGGAATGGTATCATTTGTCCCGGTGTTCCGAATAGTTTCTTCGGGATGCACAAATGTCCTGGAATCGCGGGGGAAAGAAGAAATGAAATTATTAAGACTATATTTTCCTGAAATTTTTTTATATTTAAATACATGGACGTAATTTTAAAATACTCATTTTACAAAACAATCTAAACCACCCCTCTCCATAATACAAGAGTTAACGAGATACAGACGGTACTGCAAACATCTTTGACTTCCCGATGGCGCCGCCGTCTGCTAGTGGTGCTGAATTTCAGTTACGATTCTCTTCCATTGTATAGTAACCTGCTTACTGCAAGAGTCAGCGCTTGGGTGCCTATCTGTTCAGTCCGCACTTTTCAAATAAAGTTCCCACACAATGTGTGATGTATCTAGAAAAATATTTCCGAACCAAGTAAAAAATAAAAATAATAATATTAAGAATTAATAATCATAATGTTTAAATTAAAATAATTATATTAAATCAAATAAATACTAATTATAATATGTGGGGCCCTACCCCCATATCTCCTAAATGCGCCTTCATGGCACAGTGTTATATGCACGGGGAACTTTAAAATATATATATAAATTAATTAATATATTATTTTTATTACACAAATAGGTAAAAAAAAGACTGTATAAAAATAGAAATATAACAGCACGTATAGTGCGTACTGTAGTTAAGATCGGCATAATTTGCATAAAAACAGGTGCCCTGGCAAAGAAATTAATTAATATTTATTGAATAACAAAAAAGGATGTTAGATCCAGTTTGCGAAAAGTGAAGTTCCTGATTAATATTTTATTCATATTATCATACTGTCCATCAAAGCCGTATGATCCCAGTATAATCCTTGCCTTTCAATATGTTCAGATGAAATTAAGAATCATCTATTGTACAACAAATTGTCTATTCAGAATGTAAATGTTCCATCTCCAAATTATAAACAAATCGTCCACTGAGAATGTTCTATGTCCAATTTTTCATTTTTTCAGGAGAACCTTTAAAAGTTTGACATGATATATTTATTGGACCTTTGTTACGATTGTGCTGAAAGTTTGTGCCATTGCAAAGGCTTATATACATATTGAAGCCTCTCTAAAAATAAATAGTTGTTTGGTTAGGTATTTATGCTGTAATTAATTATTGAAATTCCAGATAGTACAATTGCACTCAACACTAGCTATGATTTGAGAGTTCCAATGTTCTATCTACCAGACAGAACACTGCATTCTGGAAACGAGATGAAGATGAAACATTTTCATTATAAATTTGTCATTCGGTAGCAAAGTAAATTGAATAATTCATATTTTGTGAAATCAATCAACTACTTTGATTCCACTATTATTCTAAATTTTTGTCTGTTAACAACAAAAGTAAGAATCGAAGACCAGTACTATTGCTAAGGAGCTCCCACAAGTGACAAGTTAGAATGCAAGTGGTCGTTTATTTCATACTCAGATGGAGCTTGCGGTTGGTTGAAGAAATTATCGTAAGGTTTCATTGGCTGTTGGAATTTTCATTCTCGTGGCTGCTTTCAAATTCTGTACATGGGCCAAAAACACTCTTAATATATCAATATAGGTTGTATGTAGGCATCAGACGAAAGCAGAGATGAAACAAGTGCATCCTAAATAGACTGCAGCCAAAATATCTCCATTTGTTTACAATTTGGACATAGAACATTTGCATTCTCAGTGGACCCCCCCCCCCCAAATACCTCTTTGCTAAGGAGTAGGGAGAATCTTTGTAATTTCGAAACACTGGTTAAGGGGCCAAATCCTTGTCAGCTCAGAATGAAGAAATTCCTTGCGTCTCGCTCTCTTGTCCTTCCTCAGAAGAGATTAGGAAGGGAGCCAGAGGATGCAGAAGTTGTCGTGGGAGCGAGTCTATAAGCTTCCGGGGTGTCTGTGAACGAGAGGCTCACGGGAACCGCCCGCCAGAGCCAACAACTTTGGGTAAACTCGCTCCGAATTAGCTCCGTATCTTGCTCAAAACGATCTCCATTGTCAGACGGCGAAGAGCAAATGAGGCATTGTTGAGCTTAATTGAAAAGTATGAGAATTCCTTTCCAGGCAACAATGGCTCCATTTTTCAATTCTTGAAGGCGCGATGTCAGTGGATAGGCGTTTCTGTGGATGATAATGGAGAGATTCTTTCTTTTATACTGCTGTTTCATTAGGAGTAATTAGTTTTAAATTACGCATAATCTATGGACCAATTTATTATTGTTTATTACGTGGCTTTTAGTCGGTGTTCGAATTGAACAAAATGTAGAGGGAAAGTTCAGAAATTATTTCTCTATTTTTACATTTAGAACGGCCTTTAAATTAACGTTGAAAATACAAAAAAAATGTAATAATTTTTAAAAAATCTAACAACTTGCTTTACGTATTACAATCTAAACTTGACTTTTTTAAAACTAAAAATGATTGATTAAATGATTTGGCTTATTTTACATGGCTTTTGTTCCACTTTTGGCTTAGGATGAGGATGAAGGCTGATAAGATGGTATAGACATGGGCGTCCGCAAGGGGGGGCAAGGGGGGCCGTGCCCCCCCTGGAAAATGAAAGTCAACCAAAAAATATATATTTCACACATATAATTTCATTTTAGCCACAATAATATGTGTTAATTATTGCATGAACACCATAAATTCAAATTTAAGCAATGTTTTTTAGGGAACAACACTATTTTTGGTAAAAATTTGCCTTCGTTTCATCCCCTGGAAAAAATACCTTCCTTGCCCCTCCCTGGAAAAAATCCTGCGGACGTCGATGGGTATGGATGAAGGGATAATCACAAACACACGATGACAGCACAAAAAACGAGTCCATACGCCAGCACCTCGGTACAAAATGCAGTCCCAGATGTACTACGGGGAAGGGAAGTTGGCGTTTGGGTGCCTTCCGAAAGGGCATATACATGTGTGTGTGTATGTATGTATGTATGTATGTATGTATATAGGTATACATACATACATGTTTGTGTGTGTGGGGGGGGGGGTGCGTGCGTGTGTGTGTGTATTGAATTTTTATCATTTTAAGGAAAAAATCGCCTCTCCATTATCCACCCCTATGGGCACCCCTGGTTAGTCTTTTCGAGTACTAACTTACTGAACTTAATTTCTGTTTATTAAGGAGAGAAGATAGAGTTATGCACCAATTGTGCATTTATTTCAATATCGCCCGAATGGGCAATGCTAATAAAAAAAATCCTGGGTGTATCCAAGAGTATGAATTTCCCTCCATGTTGCAAGTGGAAGCGTTTTTTAATGTTGATTATTAAGGTGGACACGATGTTTGAAAAATATGATGAATAAGAATTTTTGGAATCCCATGTATTCCTTATGGGGAATCAACTTCAACACCAAGTTACGGCTAATAAATGGAAGTTTCGACTTTTCCGCTGGTAAAATGCATCTTCAAACTGACCTCTTCCCGTTGACAAATGTTTCTATTCCATCGGAAGTTTGATATTCCAAAGAGAACGAATCAAATCATACCCCATATGATCAATGCTTTTCTCCTTGCCTCCTGGCAATGTTGCCAAACCTGATGGGCATAAAAGAACTAAATTTCACCTTAAATGGAGTTAAAACTGATTCTCATGGAGCTAGATTTACGATGGCTGGACAAAGTGCCTTCTAGGGTAATGTTAGTTGTCAAAGGGGTGGGGCACTGCTATTATCGTTAACTCTAAATTTATGACAATTTATTCTTAGTTCACAACATCTAGATCCGGCGGCATTACCCATCTCAATAATTCACCGATGGTGGTATGAAATCAAAAATAGAGGATTCCCTGATAACAATATTATGTCAATTTCACGTCAAACATTGCGCTATAAAGAAGTAGCTGGGGAGATAAGAGGAAGTGGGGCGACGCAGCCAATATAACAATATCACGTCACGTGCAAAATGTATAATTATGACAAAAGTTGGTCAATGTGGGTCGGAACCAATGATGGCATCATAGTGGGGCACGGGGGTGGGCGTCCCAGTTCACAGCCGGGCGAGTGCACGAAAGAGCCAGATCTGGCTCTAAGAGAGCTAAGTTGGCACACTGCCACGGACGGAAGAGCTTGAGAAGACTCTCGTGGAAACTGTATCGCTTGCCCTTAACAATAATAATAACAAGCTTTCTGCCTTTTGTAACTTAAGTGGTATTAATTCCCAGAGAGATAGACGGACCTGTTCGACAAGTTCCTCCTGACGCCTGCTCCATGACAGAGATCTGTCTCATTCTTCGCCTCGTCTTTCGAATGTTTTGGTAGTCGGCACCTTCGTACCCTCTCCATTAAACGCTGGCCAGCGTTCCGAAATACATTTCTAAGTTTGTCCCTGACTCGCCTTGAACCTTCCACTCTTGATACGAGACCGACAAGGCTTTTCCCCTGGTGGTGTTTGCACGCTCTCGTGTTGCCACGGGCAGATATATGCAAAGCTTCGGGCGGGAGCTGATATTTCGTCTTCAGGACAAAGTTCGCGTGACTCCGTGCTTCCGTGAGGCTTCTTTTCCGTGCAGACCTTGGAGTCCTGATCCTGAAGGATAACAAACCTGGCGAGTAATGGAGCTTCACGCAAGAACAGAAGAGACACGGGTTAAGGTTCCTTTCCAGTGCGCAAGTCGTAACATGCGTCGCTATGACTTAATCTGTTTTGCTGTTAAAATCTGCTCAGCTTTCATGTATTTTACAAATCGTCGTATGAGGACAGAGGAACGTAACTAAAAATGCTGTTATCGGTTTTGTTTCATTAAGCTCCTCTGAATTGTTCTATTTGGAGTAAGGTAAACATTTCTCCACTTCTAATGATTAGCAGGAAGGTCAGACACATTCCTAGGAATATCGTATTTCCTCTCCCCTGTAAATTAGATTAATCGGAGTTACGTCTCCTTGGTCCTCACACGACCATTTGAAGCTGGGAAAGCACACGGATATATACAGATCGATTTTATGGGTACGTGAGGGATATTTATGGCCAAGACGAACATAAATTGAACTTTTGTTAAAAAGTTTTAGGAGCTGTTCACAAAAATTTGGGAGGTGACGTTAGGGGTGTGTGGATATATCAGTGTGTGTGCCTATATAGCAGTGGCGGTGATTGGATTCCAAAACAGGTGTACAGGGGCAGTTTCCCTTGGTAGATAAGATTTTGCACAGTGCGGAGTCAAAAGTGGCAAGAAGTAGGGAGGCAATTGCCCCCTCCCCCACCCAATCACTCCACTGGTGCCTAGTATAATGGTTTCTCAATGCGCTGCGTAATCAAAGGTCCTGGGTTCCAATCCAATAGTGTGTGTTCTTACCATTGATTTTACATAATCCATTTTCTACTTTTGAGCAACGAACATCGCTATGGATGTTTGTATCAGGTGCAGCATAAATAACAACAATAATAATTACCAATTAAGAATAATTAGTTATTGTTATTACTAGAGACTGTGTGGATTCCACTTTAAACTGCCGGACCCTGGGGCCGAGTAGTTAGCACATCGCGCTGCGACGCCAAGGGTCCCGGGTTCGAATCCCGCTCGGGCTTGGTTGTTTGTGAATGTCCATTCATCAATTTCATCCTTTCATCACTCATCCCCATCTTCGCAAATTAGCCAAGAGGCACAAAACGCGAAGTAAAATAAACTAAATCAAATCAAATCCCCTTTAAACTGTAGGTCCAGTTCTGATTAGCCTATATTCACATAAGGCACACTTGAAACAAGAACTCATTATAGATACGGTACCGAGACGTCCTCTTAAGCTGAGCGAGACTATACGCTTCGCTCTTCTGCCACGTCTCGCTAATCACGACGATTGGGATGCATGGTGGTAAGGGACAAACACGGGACACATATGGGCGACACGAGACAAACTACTAATGAGGCTACTGACTATTGGTCTAAGTTCCAGAGCCTCGTTAGCTTGCAAGAATGCAGCCCAGGGTGTACTATGTAGAAGAAAGTTGATTACCTTCACCGAAGGTAACTACTTACACCCCCCCCCCTGATCATTTTGTTTATTTTAATTGAAAGGTTGATCCATTACTGGTAACTGTGAAACTGTGCAGCGTCGTTGCATATTCAGGATAAAATTAAATTGTTTCGAGGATTCATAGCGTCGAAACTACAGTGGTTCCGGCCAAAGAACGGACTTGGAAATTCTATTTTTGTCTTTTCTGTCGAAAGCCATGGAGGGTCACATGAACTACTGAACCAATCGGCTTTGTCCAGTTGCCGTGGTGAGGGGGAATTCTCGTGGTATTCTGCGTTGCCAAATTTTTCGTTTTTGGTCGTTTTCGAAACCCTCATCAAAGCCAGCACGGCGAAGCCTCATGGTTGCCGCCACGTAGCAAGCAAATGGGTCTCAGATTCTCTGCCTCTCCCTGAAATGCGAGCGAAGAGTGGTTGTTGACAGGAAGAGGTGTCGTGTACGACTCGACAAAAACCAGGCGTCTAGCAACAGGTAGCAACACCGCTTTTCCCCCTTGACCTGTAGGCGGAAAGTCTGGGTTTCCTCAAGTCCATTCTCTGGCCGGGCGGACTTTAGGGCAAGACACTGACACGTAGGCAAAGAAGAGAAATATAGTGCTTATAGTGCGTATAACAGAATTTACATGTTATTTTTTTACACTCTGACTGAAGTGTATTATTTGCTTAAGCATTTTCAATATCAATGAAAGTTTGAAGTCAACTTTGTGCACAGATAGGCTAATAGGGACTGAACCTACTGTTCAAAGTAGGATCCGGTCCACTATGTGCCTCCTTCACTGGGTATTGTAAAGATGTAAATTGTGCTTTTAGAGCGATTCACAGCTCACACCTTCAACATGCACACCCATACATTTCAAAACCTTGTCTCTAGGTTCAAAACATGCAGTACCTGAAGTTCCGTGGATATAACTATTGGCAATAGACAGGTATTTCTTCAAATTATAACTTAACGCCCATTTCCCTTTTGATATATACAAGTTTATTCACATCTTATTTACACAAGTTAAATCTTGGCCGTTATTCGCAAAATCCCCATTTAAGTGTGCCCTGTCCCCCCTTCCCGAAGAGAGTGTGTAGACTCGTGTAGCCGCTGACTTCACGAGTAAAAAAATAACCCTTCAGTACCAAAAAAGGTGGCTGAAGGTATGTGTAGCCGGTTTCCCACATGAAATGTACTATTGAAATAATATGAGAAGAGCAAGTGTGTATTAAAAGAAAGAAAGTTAATATCCCGTCGGTTCACATAGTAAGGGAAGAAAGCTCACCCAGCTGTTCCCCTTAGAGAAGAAGATATCTCTTACATCGCTCTACTCTGCCAAACATCTGAGAGCTACTGGATAATAAACCTTTTCTCGAGCAAGGCCTCATCTCCAGGAAGCTATCAACTTGCGGCAAGCCACGGCACCTAGCGACCTGTTGAGTAAGATGAGTCAAGGCAAAATGGATAAGAAACCTTTCCTGCTCCCACAAAAATAGGCAATAATTAGGTTGAAGAGGTCAACGAACTAACCGATCTCTAACTACCCACTGGTAATGATCAGGCTGGAAAGTTCATATTAACTAACCGATCACTGATTGACAGAGCCACTCCTTTCCTGCCCTTCCTATTTATAGGCCCCGCTAATGATCTAAGCCATTACTGAAAACTTTCTGCTGGTCGGTTGTCCAGCGACACACCTGATTACCCTAACGGCCAAGAATTCGAGAAAAGCCAGTACAGAAATACACATACATACAATTTATAACATGAAAAGGATCCAGTAATGATCGCCTCATTACAGTATCTAACACTGGATTCCTTGATATCAAGGCTTCAATGGGTCTCCCCGGGTGGAGTGGTAACGTTGTCGGCTTGTGATCAAGAGGACCCGGCTTCAATACACAGTGATTCGAATACAACTTTAAAATGCAGGCCCAGTCCCGGTTAGCTTTTCTGTGGACTTGAAATCAAACAAACAAACAAGGCGTCGACGTTGCCATACGCTATCAGGGAGGCCCTGAGCTTCAATATCGCTTTGTTTCTTGGAAGCTTGTTTCGCTTTAATGGCCTTCAAGTTCTCTTGGGAGAGGGCGTTTGTGATGAAGACTTCGAACGTCGACCTGCAAGTAGATCGCCCTAAGAGATTATTCACTAAGCAGCTGCAATGGTAGATGTGATTGATGAGGTATTTCACGTCCATGCCATGTTAACGTCACATATCGCTCCTTATCAACCCGCTATTGTTTCCCCGTTCGCTAAGACAAACTGGATTTCCTTCCTCAGCATGTGAGAGTGTCAGAGAATGCGCAAAACGAGTTGCAAAATCGTTTGGTGGATCTAAAACTGTCATGGCGCTGCTTATGCAATATGCAGACGACACTGCCTCAGTCAGTTTAGCAATAATACAGAATGACGTAGACATATATCATAGCCGGCGACTTGCTGCTGACATAATGTGGTCGAAAAGCAGTCAAAAACCATTTTGAAATCTACAGCGAAAATCTAGAATACTGATACAGAGTGTGGAATTTTGTTAAATGGAGGGGCAGGGTAGGGTGTTTCCCCAACAAAATTCTTGTCCTAAAAAATTCCCAGGCAACCATATTTCGGTAGGGATCCGAAACAAATGTGTCAAGTAACAATAACAATAAATTTATAATTAATAGATTAATAAGATTAATGTATATTAATATTGTTATTAAAATAGGACAATCAATGATAATAATATTATTATTACATGAACAGGTAATTTCATGACATGAGAATAGAGATATTTATGTCTAGTTAAGATCTTTAATATGTATAAAACAGCCTTCCTATCGAAGAAAATAGTGTAAAAGTAATGAATTAGTTTACTGAACACCAAAAAGGTCATTCTTTGCGTATTATTATTAGTAGTGGTATGCAGGCACGTACACTAAAAACATATGTCGGGGGTCCGAACCAAGTGTATAATAATAATATAGTTATATTAAATTAATTAATTATGTATATTATATTAATTGATATTATATTTTTATTACATGAGTAGGTAAAAATACGGTATAAGAATACGCAGTGGCGTATGATGAACCTAAGACCTAGACACCTGGTCCTAGGCTATGGAGGAAGGGAGAAGAGAAGACTAGGCTCATTCTTGACGTCTTCAAGGAAGCCACGTTGCCATCCCAACGGTAATCAGGTTGCAAACTTATAACAATCCAGGTTTCCAACTCCTAAGAATTCAGGTTGCCAACTCCTAAGAATTCAGGTTGCCAACTCCTAAGAAATCAGTTTGCCAACTCCTAAGAAATAAGTTTGCCAACTCCTAAGAATTCAGGTTGCCAACTCCTAAGAATTCTGGTTGCCAAGTCCTAAGAATTCAGGTTGCAAACTTATAAAAATTCAGGTTGCCAACTCCTAAGATTTCATGTTGCCAACTACTAAGAATTCAGGTTTGCCAACTACAAAGAATTCAGGTTGCCAACTCCTAAGAATTCAGGTTTGCCAACTCCTAAGAATTCAGGTTGCCAACTCCTAAGAATTGACGTTGCCAAATCCTAAGAATTGATGTTGCCAACTTATAAGAATTCAGGTTGCCAACTCCTAAGAATTAAGGTTGCCAACATCATAATCGCAATTATCTTCTTATTGAAAATTAGGTTTATTCACAGTTTCTAATCGATTTTTCTTCAGTGTTTTACTTTCTAGGCTTCAGGCTTCGCAGTTGGCCTAGCTAGCCTGGAATATACGCTCCTGAAGAATAGATGTAACATCACGTATTCATTATCTAGCTTATCGTCAAAATTATGGAAATTAATGTAAAATACATAAAGAATTGAATATTTATTAAATAACAAAATATGTAGAATTTTAGATCCAGTTGACGAAAAGTACAGTTTATTATTAATATTCTATGCATACTATATAAGTAGTAGTGTGCATAAATCTTCTTTGGTACTGTCATTCAAAGAAAGTCCAATGATCCCAATATAATCCCTGTCTTCCAATAAGTTCGGCGAAATTAACCATCGACTAAACAACATATGTTAAATAAGTATATTTTCATTATTTAATTTTAGTACTTGGTAAATCGTTCAGGGGTGTCCGGAACCCTTGGACACCTTAACTTACTCTTACTTTGTGATATGCAGGTACTGTCAACGCATGGCTGTATAATCAATCAGTAATCACTAGGGAACGGAAGTTTAGGTAAATAAATGTTGTTTTTCTTTGCGATAAGATAGAGACCCTCGTTTTTGCCAAAATTCTGATCATAGCCTTATATGTCAACACAGAAAATGTTATTTTACATAAAAACACATATTTTCAAGTTTTCCGTATGTAAATACATATTTTGCAAATTTTCATTTTAAATACATAAAATCGCTCATTTACTTCAGCTACCTCCAAATCCTCGAAGGAAAAATGTTTATTCTCCGCACCTCTTTCATATCGAGAGTGTTAGGTTTGTTTTGTCTTTGAACACGCTCGCTGGCAGACTTCTGGCCCCTCGCCTACGATCCTATTGGGGGAAAATATTACCCCAACTGGATCTAACGCACAAGTGCTAATCTCTAAATGTAAGGAAATGTTTGGGAAAAACCAAGGTTTTCAAACTTTGTGCCAAATTGCACGTGTTTTGGAAGGTGAAGTAGAGGAAGAGGAAGCTTTGGAAAACTTCAGCGTTAGTGGCATTTCGTGCTTCAAATATGCAAGAATTGTTTCTTGTGACGTGGAGCGATCTTTCTCGCAATTTAAGATGCTTTTTAGAGATAATCGTCACAGATTTACAATAGAGAACTTGGAAAAAAAAGGTGATCCACTGCAAGTCTTCCAGAAAATAGCTCGCTAAGTGGTAAGCATTTAGAAACTGATTTCAGGTGTTTAAAATGCATGTGATATTTTGTTTTTGTTACCAAATGTTTCTTATTTTTGTCACATATTTTCCCGTTTTTATCACATATTTTCAAGATTTATGACATAAAAAAATAAATATTTCTGAGATTTTTAGCACATAAAGTTCCGTTTCCTAGTAATCACAATCTAATCCTTAACTTTGTGTGCAACTTCATATTACACAACAGTAAACAAGTATTTTGCGCTTTTAATTTTTGACTTGCTGGGTCTTTCGGTGCGGTTCGAACGTCCTGGACGCCAAACCAAGTATATCATTGGTTTTTTCTATATATTTCCCATGTTTTGGCTACATACTCGCAAAAAGCCAGGCCTTAGTCATTGTTGCTGCGTTGAGCTAGCAGGGGTCTCCACAGAAGAGCGTTTTGTCTCATCAACTCTGGGAGAATCTTCAAGGCCACGGAAAAGTTTATTTTTTCCCCCGTGCTCTTTGAAGCAGGCGGACGCCCTCGCACCTGTAAGGAATGCTTCCTCACAAAGGCTGCGCCTCTTTGTTGCAGGAGAGGGTGGAAGGTGAAAGAGGGCCACTGGGTAAGGGCTGGAGACGTCGGAATGTTGTGCAACCAACTGCGCTGAGAAAGGAGGGATATATTATGTTGATCAGAGGTCAAGAATTATCTCCCTCGCACACAGAAGAACGACGCAGCCGCTCCTTTTTCTTTCAAACTTCTTAACAACAAACTGGATTTCTCCTCTCTGCTTTAAAGAATAGCTTCTTATGTCCCTTATCCAAAAATTGCGATCAAGAACTCTTTGCGATTCCCCGCACCCATACAAAATCCGCTGCGAAGAATGTGTAGCTTGGATAATGACTGGTTAGAGAGAAGGACACCCAATTTTCTGAGTTCAAACGCAATTTAATGAACAACATTTTTACTTAATATTTTCTTAATATATATAGCTAGCTATTCATGTGTGTGTGTGTGTGTGTGTGTGTAAAATTTGATTCACTATCAACCTTTGTTCCGCGATAATGTATAAGAATTATACTTGTATGTGTAACTTTTATATTTATTTTTAATTATTGTATACTTGGAGGCCACGGGAATAAAATAACACCCTAATAATCCATTAATGACTTTTGTATATGTGTGTGTGTGCGCATGGGCATGGGGATGAGTTTAACCGCCCAACCCCCTCCCCCGAAAAAGTGGCATAGTTCATTCATCGTTGATAACAGGGAAACAAGTTCAGTTAATATTTGAGCCAGGTCCATACAAAAAAAAAATGATTGGAGAGGGGCGGCAGATCGGAAAATATGGAAAAAAGTGAATATCTGAAATGCTGTTGGAGTATTAGATGTGACCACCAACGCTATGATAGTATTGCAGCCAGACCTACAATGGTAGAGTTGCAATATAACTTCCGAAGTAATGGAAAAATATTAACTCACCCGACAATCTGCAACATAGTCGCTTACCAGACAAAGCCTGCCACACGCCGTACAGCTTGGTACTTATTGTTTACATTCAAATATCAAAAGTATTCGAATAGTACTGCATTCCGCAAATTAACAATGTTTTCAAATTCATTTAATTTTCTTATACCAGCACCACTGAGCAGTCATGATTATTCTATTAAAAAAAGAGGACATTTTCGCATGACGACTGTAGTTCGAGAACAGTCGGGACAGGGATTATAAACAATGGATTGTCCCACCCTACTAAATCTGGGTCTGGTAGTCTTGCATCAATGGTTGTAAAACTAACATTACCAAATACTTTAGATTGAAGACTGCTGGAGAGTGCCTCTCTCCACAAATGTGTGCAAGCTGCAAGGACAAATTCGAATTTTTCTAATATGAAAAGAAAATGTGAAATTTTGTTCTTAGAAAAGTGGAATTCTAATCTCAGATATTGGCAACACTTGCTGATGTCATTCCACTGTGCAAGTGTTAAGAACGATGTTGCATGTTTCATAAAGTGCCTTTCCGAAACTCTTGGAAAATCTGAAAAGTCGTCAATATTATTTTCGTATGTTTTTATAGTTTCACATTGAGATATTTTAGTTAGAAGGGAGCGCCATGGCCCCCTTGGGTGCGGGCCTGACCCGGATGTGCAGAATCTGGATTTGGCTTCCCCTTAGGTACCCCTGCTAGGGAGCCAGCGTTTCCATCCCACAGTTGAAATCACCGAGCCCTTTCTCTTAGAAATATGATAAAAATATGTAGACAAGATGGAAACGATGTACGCAAATTAGATAATGGAGGGAAAGGCAAATGAAAGTGGTTTCCATCATTCAAAAAGTTTAAGCGTATACACAGTTGTTATAGGCACGCATAAAGAAGTATTCAACCAAGTAAACATTTAGGTACTTCAGAAGCACAGCTCAATATAACCCTTGTCTTCAGTGATACCATCATTCGAAAGAAGATGCTGCATAACATAATACGTACATCGCAAAATCATGTAACAATTTAAGCTAAGAGATTACTGTTATTTTGGGGACATTCCATGTGTCCCTGAACCTCAATTTTTGAAATTCAATGCAATCCTGCAGTAGAGTCATTCCATATGAAATCAACACAGCTCCCAACCTGACCAACTCCGATTTTCATGAAATTTAGGGAGTTGAAATTATGCATGGAACTTAGCAACTATGAAAGTTTTGAGTCTCGTGCGTCTTGTAATTGTTAAATTATTCAAGGTCAAAGTTCGCATAAATTGCCCTTTTTGAGCCCGCTTACCTGTACTAAATGTGCTGTAACTCCGCCCCTATTTCGCCTAGGAAGCTCAAATACAGCTTATTGTACAGGGGATTGAACAAGCTTTTCAGTGATGTTTAACAAGACTACCTTTGGATAAAAATATAATTTTGTCACGTGACCTTGACCTTTAACATTGAATATCTCAAAACATGTCATCACCAAAAATCGTGAAAAAAATATATTTGGTTCCTCATGCCATACTCTAAAACATATCAAAAAATCATTCTGGGACTGCAATGGGATCAGAAGATACAAAAATAATATGTGTAACTATGTAACTGATAAAAGCCTCATTACATGAACTACTGTATGACGAGTCAAAAGTCTTTTAACACCCCTCACAGAATGTAAAGGAGTTATCTTTGGTATAATTGGTCATGACAGAAATTGCTAATCACAGGGAGATCCTTAGCTGTGTTTGTCAATGCAGGTCCGGCATATTGTTGACCGCCATATTGAATTCAACGCACAAAATTTCAAAGAAAAGGGGGTGATGTGATATATCAAATCAGGCTAGAATTTCACGAGAAATGAAGCAACGAAGTTTTTTCTAATGTATCTGACAGAAAAAAGTTAACATTGTCAATGTTCCTGTGAGCACACTCGTTGACGCCTCTCACACTCACATAGAACATTTGGCAATGTAGCAGGTGCAACATCATTGCAAGCAGCAACTATGCCTTCTCTCAGATGGTCAGTATCACGGACTTTTAATGCATGCACCATTCTCTTCAAATGTTTCTGAAGGTAAATGTCCTCCTAAGATGTTAAATCTTGAGAATGTGCAGGCCTTTTAATAGATCCCTATCTGCCCATCAATCTACCTAGAAATTTACCATGAACAAATTGCCACAATGTCCACATAGTGTGGTCACACTCTGTCCTGTTTCAAAACTCTGGAAAAGTGCCATATCCCGTAAGCAAGGATGAAAAACCTCTTCACTTAACAAATCCAAGAAGCCCTCACCATTTAAGGTTCCGTTGTTGAATATGGACCAACCATTTCAGTTCTCCATACATATACTACATCATTAGCTTACCAGCAACAACAATTCGGCTGGGATCTGTCTACTGTAGATTATCAAATCACAGGTATTGCCTGTTATTTTTTATTAACTTCACCATGAACATAAAAATTAGCCTCGTCACTGAAGAATTTTTCATTCCGTAGGAAGTGTTCGTTTGAGATGCTTTTCCCAATATTCTTCACTATTCAACTTTTGGTGAATGCTGCTGATTAAAATCATATGCAATGGTGCGTACCTAGGTATACTTCTTTCTCTCCCGAGATGTCAGCATGATCTCGATGAGTTCCTAACATGTTAGGAGCATTTTAATGCCTTGTTTTTAACAACCTCGAAAAGGGGAAAATGGTTACGCATGCAGTAATAACTTTTGCTGGTTAAATATATGTTAGAAAAACCTTCGTCACTTCATTTCTCGTGAAATTCTAGCCTGATTTGATATATCACATCACCCCCTTTTCTTTGAAATTTTTGCGTTGAATTCAATATGGCGGTCAACAATATGCCGGACCTGCATTTGACAAACACAGCTAAGGATCTCCCTGTGATTAGCAATTTCTGTCATGACCAATTATACCAAAGATAACTCCTTTACATTCTGTGAGGGGTGTTAAAAAGACTTTGACTCGTCATACAGTAGTTCATGTAATGAGGCTTTTATCAGTTACATAGTTACACATATTATTTTGTATCTTCTGATCCCATTGCAGTCCCAGAATGATTTTTTGATATGTTTTAGAGTATGGCATGAGGAACCAAATATATTTTTTTCACGATTTTTGGTGATGACATGTTTTGAGATATTCAATGTTAAAGGTCAAGGTCACGTGACAAAATTATATTTTTATCCAAAGGTAGTCTTGTTAAACATCACTGAAAAGCTTGTTCAATCCCCTGTACAATAAGCTGTATTTGAGCTTCCTAGGCGAAATAGGGGCGGAGTTACAGCACATTTAGTACAGGTAAGCGGGCTCAAAAAGGGCAATTTATGCGAACTTTGACCTTGAATAATTTAACAATTACAAGACAAACGAAACTAAAAATTTTCATAGTTACTAAGTTCCATGCATACTTTCAACTCCCCAAATTTCATGAAAATCGGAGATGGTCAGGTTGGAAATTGCACATATCTGTGTTGATTTGGCATGGAATGACTCAGTAGTTTTATCATATCTTGTGAGTAAACAGTCTAAAATTGTCTGTTAGATAAAAAGTCAAGTATTTTGCATAATTAAGTTAGAAGGTAGAAGGTATTTTCCATACTATTTGTTTATTTTAACTTTTTGATTTACTTGTGTTTTGTATTGTGTTCCACCTGTGACACCAGAAAACAATTAATTTCTTCCTTTAACTGTTACATTTCACCTTCAAGTCCTCTAGAATATTCAAAGGTCAATTACCTTCTCTCTTTATAAAAATAACTTATTTTTCATCATTTGACAATTCACAGAAATTAAAGTAAACTTCTTATTAAGTGAAGAGGCAGTGTTTTGTTTGTCCCACCCGTGACACAAAATTGTTCACTTACAGCTACACATCAGCGAAAGTATTTTAAGGTTAGTTACGTTTAACCAACAGTGTTTAAGTTTCATATTTCATTGCAAAGAGACTAAGAAAAATGTTGCTAACTATCAGTAGAATTGTTATTTAAATATCAAAAATGTAGTCAGCGTGTTCCACCCGTGCCAATGGAAAGCCCCTTTTATATAATTATGAAGGAAGAACGTATTTAGGGAGTCCGGACCCTCCCCCCGAAAGATTTATCAAATACTAAAATTAAATAATGAAAAATATATTCGTTTAGCCGTTGTTGTATAATTTCCTCTGAACTTATTGTAAGACAAGGATTACATTGGGATCATACGGCTTTGAATGACAGGAAGGACGTATTTAGGGGGTTCGGACACCCCCCCCCCCGAAAGACTTATTAAGTACGAAAATTAATTATGAAAATATACTCGTTTAGCATTTGTTGTAATTTACTCTAAACTTATTGGAAGACAAGGATTACATTGGGATCATACGGCTTTGAAGGATAGGAAGGACGTATTTAAGGGCGCGTCCAGGGGTCCATACCCCCCGAAAGACTTACCAAGTACTAAAATTGGGTAATGGAAATATTAGCATTTGTTGCATAATCGATTGTTATTACCTTCCTCTGAACTTTTTACAAGGCAAGGATTACATTGGGATCATACGGCTTTGAATGACATTACAAAGAAGATTTATGTGCACTACTACTCAAAATAATATGCATAAAATATTAATCAGAAACTTATTTTTCTCCTAATACATGTAACATCATTTTTGTTATTCGATAAATATCAATTATTCATGTATTTGACATTAATTTCATTTACCAGGGCACTTGTTTATGTAAATTATTCCGATCTTAACTACAAGTACGCTACTTAATGAATATGCGCTATTATATCTCTATTCTTATACTTTTTTTTACCTATTCGTGTATTAATAATATAATATTAATTTATGTATTGTAATTAGTATTAATTTGATTTATAATTTTTTTAATATGAACATTATTATTATTAATAATAATAATATTAATAATTTTGTTATTCCTGAGACACTTGGTTCGGACCCCCCCCCCCAGATACGTGCCTGTGAAGGTATTAAATAAATGCATACCCACAGCAAACGTATTCTTTAACAGTAATACTTAAAGTGTTTAAAAATAAGGCTATTATTTTCTTATTTAAAACAGTAAATATGTACTATGGTCAAGGTTTTTATTAGGAATGGAAAATGGGGCGGGGGAGTAAAAACCCACATCGCCCTGGTGAAAATTTTATCTTGAGCCACCCTTGAATGTGTAACCGATCTTGATGCACCCCTTATAAAAGTTGACCCGCCCTCGCTGGGGGAAAAAGGGCGGCAAGAGAAGTTAACGTCTTTTCTGGGGGACGATTGATGTGCGTTGCGAAGAAGACAGTCCGGGTTAAGCATTGATACGGTTAGTATCCGTGTTACGTTGGTTATAGGTTTCGCGGGCCGTGAAAAACTGTGAGTGAACTAATGGCCAAGATCTCAGCCGGAAAGAGAGATAGTGTCTATAGAATAAACTGTGAGTGAACTATCGGTTTGTGCAGTATCTCTACCTGAACCTGAGAAAAGGTTACTAAAGATGAGAGGCTACATTTTTATTATGAACCAATGACAGGAGGATTAGAAGATTGAAGACGTCCAACTCGTTACCAGCAAGATTTGTGCTTTCCCCCCAACTCCCCCTAAGTGTTCACCGTTAGTGTTTTTCAGCGTGTTTATCGCCAAGTGAATTGAATACATAAGTAGTTACATCGAAGACGTAAGTACTCAGTGAAGTAACCACTAAGTTTGGTCTAATATATCTCAACAAATTCACACCGGAAGCTGACTAATCTGTGTATTCCGGAATTGTTTGTAAACCACAGACGTCAGGTACCTGGGCCTTTAATAAATATTAATACTGTATTTTGTGGTGTATGAATACTTAGATACTTAAATATAAAAAAAATCACTGCTAGTCTCCTTTTGTGATATTGACGTTGTTCGACGGCAGAATGAAAATTGCACTATCTAAATAAAACCAAAGAAAAGAATTTCATATTTTCTTGCGCATGTCGTGTGTTTTTCTTTCTAATTTTTGCCTACGATACCTTATCTTCCACCCTTTCTCCTTCGTTCCACATTCTTGTTCAACCATTTTCTTCCTGAATCTTAACATAATATTAAATGAATGCTTTTTTTACGAACACCAAATCAAGAAACTAACCATCTGGAAGCAGTGAGACTGATCTGAAAACGCCAGAGGCCCGTTAGTCGTCTGTGATTTGACTACCAAACGGGAGCCATTACCGGCTTCCATCTCCAGGGTTCACGGCTTGTCCTTCCTGGATTCCGGCCGGCGCTGGAGCGATTTATCTTCCAGCTGAACAATGGCGACGTGGAGTATTCGGGGCCGGTCTCCGAGGTGTCGTTTATCTCTGAAGAAGATGTCCGAATGCTTTCAAGAACATCGATGCGTATATTACTCAAGGAAATGTACGAGCCGTGCCCAAGGATATCATATTTCAGGTTGCTTTTTAAGAACCAGAAAGGTGAGGTAAATTGTCCACGAGTAGAACAGTGAGGTATGCATTTATGTGCATTGTCTTAGCAGGCACGTATCTAGAAATATATTTCGGGGGGTTTCAATCAAGTGTCTCAGGAATAATAAATAATAATAATAATGTTTAAATTAAGATAATTATATTATAAGTATATTAAATTAAATAAATACTAATTAAAATATGTAAATTTATTTTTATTGTATTGTTATTATTACATGAATAGGTAAAAAGACGATATAAGAATAGAGATGTAACAGCACGTATTCATTATCTAGCTTACAAGTAGTTAAGATTTGTACTATAACAACAACTGTTCTGGGAAAGAAACGGATGTAAATAGATGAAGAACTGAATATTAATTGAACAACAAAAAAATGTTAGATCCAGATGACGAAAAGTAAAGTTCCTGATTAATATTTTATGCATAGTGTGCATAAATAGTAGTGTGCATAAAACTTCTTTGGTAGTCATTTAAAGCAGCATGTTCAAAATGATTTCAGAATAACCATCGATTATGGAACAAAGACTGAAGAAGCATATTTTCATTCTTTAATTTTAGTACTT
The DNA here is from genome assembly GCF_977018435.1 of Lepisma saccharinum. Taxonomy (NCBI): domain Eukaryota; kingdom Metazoa; phylum Arthropoda; class Insecta; order Zygentoma; family Lepismatidae; genus Lepisma; species Lepisma saccharinum. The sequence continues at coordinate 2,308,584 of NC_139254.1, read as the reverse complement.
GGCAAATCTTTCGGGGGCCCGGACCCTAGGACATGCCCAAATACGCCCGACTATTCTCTGTACGCAGCTAGAACGAAGTTAATGTACACCAAACCACGCGAGAAATAGTTCATTTATCGTGTATTAGTTCCGCAGAGTGCTCCATGTAGAATTTCTTAGCTATTCCCCCACCCCCGAGTCAGTGTTGCCAACTTAGCTCTCTCAGAACCAGATCTGGCTCTTTCGTGCACTCGTTTGCCTGTGAACTGGGGCGCCCGCTCCCGTGCCTCATTATAATACCATCACTAGTTCCGGCCCACATAGACCAACTTTTGCCATGATTATACATTTTGCACGTGACGTGATATTGTTATATTGGCTGTGTCTCCCCATCCCCTCTTATATCCCTAGCTATTTTATTTATAGCACCGTGTTGACGTGAAATTGGCATAATATTGTTATCAGGGAATCCTTTATTTTGGATTTCGTACGACCATGAGATGGGTGATGCCACCTGATCTAGATGGTGAAAACTGAGAATAGATTGTTATCAATTCAGAGTTAACGGTAATAGCAGCGCCCCACCCCTTTGACAACTAACATTACTCTAGGAAGCACTTCGTAAATCTAGCTCCTTGAAAGTCAGTTTTAACTCCATTTAAGGTGAAATTTAGCCCCTTTATACGCACCAGGGTTGGCAACATTGCCAGGAGACAAGGAGAAATGCATTGGGCATATGGGAGTATTTTTTTATTTGTTATCTTGGGAATATCAAACTTCCGATGGAATAGAAAATGATATCAACGGAAAGAGGGCAGTTTGAAGAAGTGATTGTCCACCAGAAAAGTCTAAACTTCCATTTGATTGGCCGTAACTTGATGTTGAAGTTGATTCCCCATAAGGAATATCTGGAATTCCGAAAATTCTTATTCGTCATATTTTTTACTTGTCGTATCTAGCTTAATAGTCAACTTTGAAAAACGGTTCCACCTGCAACATGTGGAGAAATTCATACTTTCTTGTACCCCCACTTTTCTCTTCAGTAGCATTGCCCATTCCGACGATATTCAAATAAATGCACACATGGTGCGTAACTGTATCTCCTCGCCTTAATCACGTTTGGGGATAGGTGGGAGGAAGCATGTATGGATCCAGATGGGAAAAATGCAACAAGTGGGGGGATGCTTTATGCAAATTTATAACAGTATTTGTTAACTTTGGCTTCGATCTTACTGTGGACAGAGAATAGTCGGGTGACAAGAACGTATTCTTGTTTAGCCTTTGTTGTATAATCGATTAACTTATTGGAAAGAAAGGATTATATTGGAGTCATACGCCTATGAAAGATCGTACCAAATATTTATGCACACTACTAATTGTAATTAAGAATTGAATATTTATTGAATAACAAAAAATCCAGTTGACGAAAAGTAAAGTTCCTGATTAATATTTTATGCATATATAATTGACATAATTTCCTTGCCAGGACACTTTCTTTTATTCAAATTCTGCCGATCTTAACTACACGTAAGCTAGATAATGAATACGTGCTGTTATATCTCTATTCTTATACCGTCTATTCAAGTAATCATAATATAATATTAATGGCATTTGAATTAATATTATTTTACTTTAATATAATTATGATATAATTGTTTTAATTTTAACATTATTATTATTATTATTGGTTGACTTGGTTCGAACCCCCGAAATACATTTCTACATACGTGCCTGTCGGGTGCGGACCCCACCTGGACATCCAAGGCTCCAGAGTGGTCCCGCCATTCCTGGAAAGAGAAGCAAAATCTTCTCAAGGTCGGCTGGAAACCGGTCCCTTTTTCCCCTGCAGACAAACATTCCATCCAGTTGCGAAACGCGAGAGCGATCTTCGGTCCAGATACCATCTTTGCCACATGGGCAGGGGAACCGAAAAAGGAATCGCTGCTCGGAATTAAATCAAAATTTGTCGTCGCGGTTAATCTCGCTACCTTTTTCTTCTTCTTCGTTTTAACCATCCGGGTGACGTTTCTGGTCCTTTCCTCGGAGGACCTGGAAGGTTGTTGACCGAGGATTGTCGCAGCGAGCCCACAGGGAAGGAACAGGCTGGTGTTTATGGTTAGGTGTGACTTCGTGACACTCCGTATCTTCCTACCTCTTGTTTCACTTCTGCACAAACTGCGATGGGTTTGCAGAAGTGCCACGAAAGGAAGCTGCAGATTCCTTCGGTTTTTTCTGAAGGGGTTAGGCAATCAAGGGCGCCCGCAAGGCTACGGGGGGGCAGAGGGCATCCAGAAATGTTTCTTTGATATCTGTGCATCGTGAAAAAGTACAAAAAACAAAGCACTATTCACAAATAATTTACAGATGTTCACAGAAAAGAAACGCAACGAATCCAGTTTATATTTAAATAGTGGACTCAAGTGTGAACTTGTCAACGACGCCAAAGAATTTTCAATTTTATGATTCGTATAATAATACTATTTTAATATTTATGTAAGTGATGAGAACGATTTAACAACCAGGTACATCACTATGTCAAAATTGGTCATACAAAATTAGCTACAGATTTGAATGCATAATTATAAAATAAAGCAGTGGATCCTACAATCTTATACATCATCATAAATTCAAAGTGTAGGTTTCAACAAGTTCAGGTACTAAACCTCTGGCCTTGTTTAGGCATGTAACAATTGTGATATATCTATTGGAATATCTGGGAATTTTATAAGATATATTATTAAAAAAATATTCACTGTCAACTTGGAAAGTTAAGATCTTCTGTACAAAGTTATCCTTATAATAATATTAATAATAATAACAACAACAGCAACAATGCTTATGATTAGGACTAGAATTTTAATGTAGAATAAAACCCAGAAAATACTCTACAAAATGTTCAAAATTATCTTTTACAGCAAACTTAAGTGTTAGTATGCAATGTTAATTGGACATTATCCATTGTCTAGTGGTTTAAATAATACTTATTTTAACACGACGTTCGAGCGAGCAGTTCTTCTCTCGTTTTCAGGTGAAATTTCTTTTACCGGTGGTGGGAATCGAACCCACGAGAGACCTGTGATTTGACTACAAATCGGATGCTTTAATCAACTACGCTCTACCAACGAGTGCGCCGTGAGTTTACGTTTATAATACGCTTAACCAATATATATATATATATATCCAGTGGCGTGGCGTGACTTTCTCAAAAGTGTTTTGGCTATCAGTACGACAATTATGGCTGCTAGACGTTATCCCCCCCCCCTCCTCCCCGGTAAAGAAAACATGTCTTCGACCTAGATATTTGTTCATTTCGTTCTTGTTTTGCAATCAGCACAGTGATTTAGCCACAAACACTCCTAGAAGGAACTACCACTCATGACACAGTTACCACCAAAATCCAATGAATAGTGGTAGACCCTTGTCAATTCTTCATCTGTCTCTGTTTCTTTGCAATGAGGTGCGAAGGGGAAGAAGAAGATACACACTTTTCTCGGGTCAGTTTGACGTTTGTGTGTGGTGAGCACTGAGCAGACGACAGACCTCCTCTCCTTTGTGGAAGGGAAGCCCAGCTGTACGTACTACTGTTGCCAACTTAGTATTTTGGAGCAAGGTTTGTCCAAATTACGAATCACACCAAGGAACTATATTTTCTATTACCTAAATGGTCTCAGTTGTAGTTCAATCCAGCCTTGACTCTGCAGTCTACCTCTAGTTGCTTCACAGAAATGGTATTCCTATTTTAGGCGGGATTAAGCTCTTTTCTGCCAATCCAATGTGACAACACTGGCTGATCCGGTAGGTATAAATAAAACATAGCACACTATGCCCCAAAGTCCTTCCCCGCTCTTTCCTTGCATTGGCGCCCTGTTCTCTTTTGTTGCCTCTTCAGGGTAGCGGAACGGCCTCCCTCTTCGCTTCTGTCGGCTGCAGAAAAATGTCCTAGGCAATATCTACTCGACGTCAACCACCGTTGACGTCGATTAGACGTATTTAACAATGTTGTCATTTTATTGAAACAACTTTTTAATTCTTTACATTTTGCTGTTACCTGCGGTAACACCGGCTACATGCACGCCAAGCCTCTGATATAGCCCCAATCCCACCACTCACTGACATAAATGTTCTTCATGAAGGAAGCCCCGGATCTGTGTTATCTCCTTGGGGAGCCTATTCCAATCCATCCACCAAATTAGTGAATATCCAGCACAACTGTTTTGTTTCAACATTCCATTCGGGTAGATTGGAAAGAGAGGAGACTTCTAAGCAACTTATACATGAATCAACGAGTTAAAATGAGAACAAGAGACGAAATGACAGAAGGCTGTGAAATTGGAAGAGGAGTACGACAAGGATGCTGCCTATCGCCTACTTTGTTTAATATCTATTTAGAAGATATAGTGAAAAATTGTTTCCAGGGAACAGGAGGTGTCAAATTAGGAGGAAGAAGAATAAACTGCATAAGATTTGCTGATGACATGGCATTATTCGCTGAGGATGAAATAACCATAAATAGTATGTTAGAAGAGTTAAACAGCAGCTGTGAACAGTATGGGATGAAGATTAATGTAAAGAAGACAAAGGCAATGGTTATAGGACGGAAACCAAGGAATATTAATGTCAGAGCAAACAGTGAAAGAATCCAGCAAGTGATAGCTTCAAGTACCTCGGATGCACTATAAGCAGTGACATGAGCTGTAAACAAGAAGTGAAAATGAGAATCGCAATAGCAAAAGAAGCTTTCAATAGAAGAAAAAATGTTTTTTTGTGGACCCATGGACATAGGTCTAAGGAAGAGATTAGTGAAATGTTTTGTGTGGAGTGTAGCACTATATGGTGCAGAAACCTGAACGTTGAGAAGAAATGAAGAGAAACGACTCGAAGCTTTTGAAATGTGGACATGGCGAAAAATGGAGCGTGTAAAATGGACGGACAAGGTAAGAAACGAAGCCGTACTGAAAAGAGTTGGTGAAAAAAAAAATCTATACTGGAGACCATCAAGAAGAGGAAAAGAAACTGGTTAGGACACTGTCTAAGAAGGAACTGCCTGCTAAGGGATGCCTTGGAGGGAATGGTTGAAGGAGGAAAAGTCCGTGGAAGAAAGAGATATCAGCTTATGGATGATATTAAATTAACTGGGTCGTATGCTATTACGAAGCATAAGGCAAAGAATAGGGAAAGCTGGAGATTGCAGTGAAAAACCTGCCAATTAGGCAGAAAACAATGAATGAAAAGTGTACTGAAATGCGTAGTTATTCTATTTTGTTACTAACTTTTATACGCGTAGTTCAAGTAAGTGCTTATAGTCTCCGAAAAAAAAAGGTAAAAAGGTAAAGTGCTCCCCTGTGCATAGCACCACGCCATGAAGGCGTATAGGGGGTGTGGTGGTACCACGCCATGAAGGCGTATAGGGGGTGTGGTGGTAACGCCCCACACTTTCTTGATCCCGGTCGTGAGTGGGGGTGATGTGATCAGCATCACGCCCCTGACCGCCTTTACCCCCCAGGGTTTCCCCCAGGTACCCATGTTATTCGACGCTGGGTGGGCGCCGGGGCCGCTTCCATCGTTAGAAAAGTTCCCGGATTAGAACCGGCCGGGGATCGAACCCGGGACCTTGAGCATGGTAGTCAGACGCGTTACCGACTGAGCCACCGCGGCCATAGTCTCCGATGTTAGTAAAATTGAATCTCTTGGATAGAATGTCCGGCATAGCACTTAAACCTTTTCAAATAACAAAGCACCACAGAATGAATGTCAGTTTCTTTGTAATTGCCTGGAAAAGCAAGGGAATTTCATTTCCCAAAACAGGTGGGAACACAGATGATACAAACATAACAATTTTCCCAAATGCAGCAGCTGTGATCAATCTAAATTATTTAAGGTAACAGCGTCGGGAATCAACAAAAACAATTCGTCTGTCGCTTGAGCGATTTCTTGTCCAGAAAAGCAGTTTCTCTTTCCTTAGCGCGTGAGGAGACTCCGATTACGTGTAATTTTCAGTAATTCCCCGACAGATGTCTCTCGTCTCACTTCCCTCCGCTGGGAAGATCAGTCTCATGGTGTTTCCGTTTCACGACGTCGCTCGGTTTCTTTTTCATAACTGAAGGTTGTTGCAGGAAGCAAAGGCAAGAAGCGTGTTTCATCGGTTTTGTCGCTGGCTGCGTTTTACTGAAGCAGAATTATGAAAATTGAGGCAGGAATTTTGCTTCGCTAAATTGCGAACGATCACATAGGTCCCTGTTTCATGAGAAATGATTGTTGTTGAAGAGGTGAGCGTGGGTGGTCATTCGCTCGACATTTCTTGCATGTCAATCTGTCGTTTCTAACGCTAACCCTGCATTTTGAATCTCGTGTTCTAGGATTACTCTCTCTCTCATTTTCTTCGTCTCCATCTCCCTCCGTCCACTTTCCCCTCTCTTTACATCTTTCTCTCTCTCTCTTTTTCATTTTCCATTTTCATCTCTCTTTTTCGTTTCTTTTCCTCTCTCTTTTTCTTCTTTCTTTATCTCTCTCTCTGTCTCTCTTCCCTCATTTCCCTCCCTCTGTCTCTCCTTTCCCCTTCTCTCTCTATCATTTCTTTTCCTCTTTTCTCTGTTCCTTCGTTTCTTTTCCTCTTTATCTCTTCCATCTCTTTGTATCCATTTCCTTCGTTCCCTCTATCTCCCTCTTTGTCTCTTTACTTCCTGTTCCCGTTCTATCCCTCTTTTTCATCTCCCTCTGCCTTTCCTTTCCTTTCCTCTTCTCTTCTTTACCTTTCTGACAAAAAATAAGAGTACACTCGAGCTGTTTATCTCTATTCGCTGAAACACACCTTTTGCTTAATGTTCCACTTTGCGTCTCCACGGGGGTCGAACCTGGGACTCTTTTATTACAATGTGACACTATACCCTGGAGGAGACCCTCCTGCACTCTATCGTTTTGAACTAAAACCACCTATATGGTCTTGTTGCCATGCAGAGTGCGCATGCGCAGTGTGTGTCCGAGTTGAGTCGTGAGACGACGTACAGGTGTTGTACGCCTCGTCATATTTGTGTACATTTGTGTGGAACCCTTCATTATATTTAGTGTTATTTACATGCTTCATATTATTAAAGTTTTTGTTAATCTACATATATGTTTCATTGTGCCAGAGCGAATGAATACACGAGACAACACACCTAAGATCTAGGAAGCTATTCATATAGCTACCACCTACACCGTTATAACATGTCGTGAAGACATATGGGGGTAGGGATCCACACAGTCACAATCTCGGCAATTTGTGAAGGTGGTGTGATCAGCACCATTCTGTGCCTTCTTCCATGTTCTATATTTGCGATTTTAATGACGAAAAATAATGGATTTTTTAAAAATTAATATAAGTGTTACTGTTAAAGAACACGTTTATTGCATGTATATGTTTATTAAATACCTACATAATGACGTGGAAATAACAGTAATCCCTTAGCTTTAATTGCTGCATGATTTTGAAACAGAAGTAACTTCAATTAATTCTTGTCAACAATAAATCCAACTCTTTTATTATATATAAATATGCACACACACACACACAAATAGCTACGCACCTTGAAGATACTTAGTGCTTCGGATCCCACTTTAAACTGTAGGTACAGTCCCGATTAGCCTTTGTTTGAATAAAGTGGACTTAAAATAAACTCAAACAAACAAATCGTCACGCTTATGTAATCAGAAATAAGGTTTTGGCGCTAAGCAAGGGGACTATCCCTTCTGGCGCCCCACTGAGGACGGCGCCCGGGTCACCCGGCCCTTAAGCCGCCTCTGTCACAGCGGAGACGATTTTCACGGAACTTGCTTCCCTGTCTGCGTTCCATTTTCAGCCGTCAACCCTACTTCGCCACTGGACTCGTCCTCTTAGCGCATGCGCAGTTACGTCGTTGTTCGCGAGTAACGAAGATGGCCGAAGTAACACGACAACCAGATCCCGCCTTGCTCCTTGGGTGGAGCGAGTTTAGCAGCTCTCGCGATCGGTTGTTAACGCTCGGGCATAAATATTCACTTGAGTTTACATTCTTCCCAGTCTTTCCCCTTGCCCGCCCGCGTGCATGCTGATGAGGGGCGTGTTGTGGCTGCACTTCGTTCATGCACAGCTCATCGTCTCGCGGAACGTGATGCAGGATGATCGACTTCGGGGTGGGTGTGTGTGGGTGTTCGCCACGTGCAGCGATGGGCAATACAGCCGTAGCCAGTCTTTGGAGCTGATAATGAAAAGCTTAAGATTAGATTCTTATGACACTTTTGCTGGGATGCAGTGCCGACGATAAGGGCCTCGCAATCAAACTACAGGGTGGCCCAAAATTATGGAAACACCCATTTGAAACAAATATGGATGGTGGCACACGAATAAAACATACCGATATGATGCAGGGAAGAGTGGAAACCGGATGGGGTATGTGACTATCAACCAACATGGCGGCCATCTTCAAGTTCATTATCTTGGATTCAACTTGTTTTGTTAAATGGTGGCCAAATGACATATGAAAGTTGGCTAGAATTTCAAGAGAGAAATACGTTGGCATGCTTCATTTTCGTGTAACTTTAATGCTCAAGGAAACATTTACAACATGAAAACTACCATCTAAAACATGTTGCAAGATAAAATTGATTTGTTTTTATGCCTCAAGGCTGCAGTAAAGTATAACAAAATAAAATGGCCCACTATTGTGTTTTCGACCAGTGGAACGGAAAGGATTGTAGATCGAATTAGGTTTCTATTTCAAAACATTCTATAATTAATTGGTATAAGAACTGCAGGCAAACCTTTCGGTACAAGATGGACTGATATATATTTTGTGTTGGCTTATCAGTCGCTCTCTCTCTCATGTAATATATTTATTTACATATATTTCTTGGGATGACCCCGGAAGAACCTCACTTCAACGTAGAACACCCTGGACTGCATTTTGCAGACTAACGAGGTTCTGGCGTCTGGACTCACAGCCAGTATAATCCTCTTTGGGACTTGTGTCCTGTCCATGTGTGTTTGTGATTATCCTTTCATCAATATTATCTTATCACCATTCATTCTAATATTCGCGATTAGCCAGAAGTGGCAGGAAAGCGAAGTAAAATAAACCAAGCCAATCAATAACATGTTCGTGTAAGTGTGTCTATGTTGATATTCTATCGACGCCAAGTTTTGACATGATTGAGCCCACGAAAAAATCACTTGCGTCTCGTATTTGTAAATTAACAAGTAAACTATTAGAATTAACGGAAGAATATTACGAATTTACGGCCATCCAGTGATAATTTTACTGTTCACCTTCTATATTACTCCAGTATACGTAGTTTCACCTTACACCACCCAGGTCGTATTTGTCTCACTTTTATGTCCGTAAGTTCTCGCTCTTCGATCATGATAATTCCCCCCTTTCTTTACACTCACATCTCGTTACAGAGCAGCACCCAGCTTATCTGACAATTCAGCTCCACCCTGAATCATCACTTAACAACTCTTCTCGTCTTGAAACCTTCTTATCTTTATTTCCACTAAACTTCCATTCCTCTTTTCTAACAGTGTCCTTCCCAAATATTTATCTTTCTACTTACTCTGCATAGACCTCCAGGTACCAGACTGAAAACGTGAGCTATTCAACATAGTTCAACTTCAAGCCAAACATTTCCAAGCCAGGGAATACAGTAAAACCTCGTTAATCCGGTTTAACGAAAGTCCGGATTAACTGAAATAACCTAAAAGAACAGTAGAAAGTGCATTAAAACTCTGTTTATAGCAACAAAACACGTTTATTATGGTGTATTTAAAGAGCATAGGCCTAAATACACTATACAGTACGGTACAAAATCTGCGGGAAACAGAATTTCATCAGTGGTTGACTGCCTTTTCTTTGGGAAGTTCTCTTGTTGACTTCTAGCCACATTTAAAACCTTGCATTCCTTTTTTTTATTATTATTTTGCCTGTCCGGATTAAGCGAAGTCCGGCTTATCGAGGTTTTACTGTACTATCATTGCGTCGAGCATATCTTCATATTTCCACTTGTAAAAACTATTTTGAAGATTGTGAGTCATTGCACGACACAAGATTGCAATTTTTGAGTTTACTAAGAAGGATATAACTCTTCATATTCATCTCCACAAGTGAGAACAAATAATTTCTTCATAAACATGAAAACAATAACAAGCTCTAATGCGCAGCACCGCCATATTTCTATCCCCCCTGGCTATACATCCTTTTAAGTCTGTCATTAGATGTCTGTGTTACTCTGTGCCTTTCTTGGCAGTGTTGTCAGGTCTTGTAACTAGAACGCAACTGAGCGTAAAAATTGCATCAACCGCTTCACCGTTACCACCCAAGGGAACGTTATGGGGAAAGAAATCACAAAGCGAAAAAAACATTTGTTCGTCCAATTCTTTCGTGGCAACCGTTTTCACTTTTCCCTGTAAATCATTGCGAAAACTGTCAACTTAGAGCAAGAAAGGCAGGAAGTATTAAAACAAACAATGAAGAGGAAATGTCCCCAAATGAAAAGTGAGAATTGAATGCTTTGTCAGTGGCGTTCGCGAACTTACAAAAAAGGCTATCGTCTTTATGGAGCAAATCTTTATGACTCATTACAAGAGCTATGTATACTGTTGTAGATTTTTTTTGGTTTCAGGGAAAATATAACACAGTGCTTTTCGTAGCGTAAAGGTTGTGAGTGGGGTGCGAAATAATTGAAAACTGGTGGGGGGGATAAAATTCTTTATCTACAAACCCCTTCCCCCACAAACTTATGTGTAAATTATACAATACATATTTGTAATGTTATTAAAAGTAAAAAGAAATTACTCAATTATTTTTTTATTATTATTACTATTATTATTAATTACATAAAGGGAATTAATTTGTTACTTTTATATATATCAGATATTGCAAAGCAGCAAATTAATTCCTTTACAAACTGGTTAAAGATGTTAATAAATTATGAAATAGTTCAAGTGGTTTTATTATGTGTAAGTTTTTGTTTATTTTGTGCTTTACGATAAATCAGATTTCATAGTTATTATTTTTTGCCTTCTTGTTTTACTTTTATTGTGCGTATTGATGTAGATTTGTTAATGATCTCTTGATGCATTCAATATTCACAACTACACTAATTTGTGTGTGTTTTCGATATTATTCTTAGTAAAGTATATTTGAAATTAAAAGTAATTGCTTATCTTTTGTTTGTTATAACAAAACCTCTCCCCCCCGAAAATTTTTGGTGGGGGGGATTTTTGAGGCCAAGATTGTTGGTGGGGGAAATCCCCCAGGATTTCGCACCCTGGTTGTGAGGGTTTGCTTGCTTTATTTATTTTGTTTTACTTCGCTTTTTTGCCACTTTCGGCTAATCGTGAAGGATGAGTTATGAAATGAATGCAGGGACAAACACAAAGAACACCCATGTCCAGGCCAGGATTCGAACCCGGGACCCCTGGCGTGCTAACCCCTCCGCCACGGAGGTCGGCCATTGTGAGTGGTGTCGGGTTGAATCCGAATCCAAAAGCGGCTTCGCTGGTATCGGCCGAGCCTAAAATAGGAATGGCCGCAAAATCCGGAAAACGGATATTCTAATTTCAAATTATCGGATATTCGTTTAGGACGCAAAGAATAATCCGAATATCCGGACACTTTTGGATATCCTGATAGAACAGATTTCATGAAGTACGAACAGGATGAATGAAAGAATATGTGGATAGCCCGTAAAACGGATAAACGATAAAACTATCCGTATAATGCACACATTCGGATAACCGGACATTTCGGATATCAGAATATCCGATATCCAGATATTTGAAATCCGAGTAGAAAATTATCCGAAATACGGATTTGACCTTCCCTAACCTAAATTTAAATCAAAACAGCGATGGCAATTTACAGGCAACGTAAACATGAAAATATCTCATCTGAAGAAGAGAATGAGTGTTGGTTCTTTAAGTTCTTGCACCCTTGAATCCTTTGATACTTGCCTTTGTGCGTACACAGAGCCGCTCCCCCATGGCAACACACCAAATTGAATTCCCGTAGTCAAAGAAAGAGGGGGAAGGGCCCAGAGGGGGGCGAAGAAATCCTAAAACGTGATCCGATCCTCAATGGCCTCTTTTGACGAGATCGATAAAGCTTTTTTACAAGCAGCAATGCTGAGTCTATCAAGTTGAATACTTCTGTGGGGAGACTATTGTGTTCCTGAAGCACGTACAAGGGAACTGTTTGTTAAGTAGTGGCTGTGGGGAAAGATATCACGCCTCTCAATTTGCATCTGTTCACTTAAATCCACAGGAGTCTGCTATCTTGGAAAGAAAGCCGTGGAAATGACAGAGAAGAATGAATCATTGGTTTTTTGTTCCTTGCCTTCCTTTCTTCAGCAAAGATTTGGGTTCAGAATCTGAAGGTCACGCGGGATAAGAGAAACCAGATTCACTGCCTTACGAGACTATTCATGCGTGAATTCCACCACAGACTCATGACGAATCTTTCTTCTTCTTCTTGAGCTTGTCATTTACGAGGCGTCCTGCTGGACTTTCGAAATGTCACTAAAAGGAAAAATCTTTCCTTCCTTTTCGTTTTTATTTCGTTCCTTTATTCTCTCTTTCTTTCTTATGTTTTCCTGCCATGCCTTCTTCCTTCCTTTCATTCTTTCTTTGTCTTTCCTTACATCTTTCCTACCTCAATTCTTTCTTACCTTCTTTCACTACTTCCCTGTTTGTCTTTCATTCATTCTTGCCTTCTTTATTTCCTTCCTTCTTTCTTTTCCTGCCAATTAAAGGATTCAGAGTTCCATACCTGTCTAGATTAGGCCATCTGTGCATAAAATGGACTTCAAACAGTTTTCCGTTACCATTATGGCGCTCAAATGACTTTTCTGACCGCGATCCTTTTAAAAAAAAAACTTTCGGGATGCACATGTGAAGTGCAGGTGTCCCAGGTTCGAATCTGAGTACGCCATAGACGTGTTTGTTCATTTGTTTCACCAACTCTCCATTCATCCTCACAGTCGAGAAATTATAAGAGTTACCCATTGTGCCTATGAGTGCAGGCAACCAGTCTTACTTCCTCGCTGAGAGAGGACATATAAGCAACAGGATGAAACGAACACCTCTGTTTTTTGTATTTTATTGTGTTGACAATTCGAACCTGGAACCTTCGGTGTCAAGATCGAGAGTCGACCACTGAACGTGCTCGTTGCAAATTGACACCAGACTGCGCAAGCGGTTTCGAATACTTAGGCGTCAGAATTTTTGCAAAGACGGACAGGCAAGGTATGTTTTCCGCCGCAACCGAATTCCGCACACTTTAGATCCAGTATTGCGCAAAAATCTCACTGGACTGTTTTGCGCACAGATTTTGATCGAACGTTGCCACTTTGATAGCTTTAAAGTTTGTGCGCAAAACTGTTTCTTTCTTTACACAAGAATAGAGAGAGAAATTAGAAATAAAATAGTTAATCATACCAATTGCCCCAAACTCAAAAGTTAGGTTAGGTTACATTAGGTTAAGTTAGGTTAGGTTAATAACTGTAAAAACACGTGTAAGTCCACACAAACTAACACAACAGAAGTGAGAACGGCTTGAGAACATTTTACATCTGACAACATCGCCTCATTTTTTGTGCGCAATCCTGTACATTGTGACAGCTTGTCAACGGCTTATCAGATACCATTGAGAAAACCGGAAAAGTGTGCGCAATCTGGCTGTAGTCATGTTTTCAAGGGAATGAAACGAAACATATTTCCCCCTTAATAGATTTGCCCCCTCAAAAGAAATTCCTTTCGTTTGAAGTTATCGAGTTCAAATGTTCATGTTTATGTATAAATCTTAAATAAAAATTAAGCTAACAATTTCATGTGCTCAGAATTCATCATTATCATCGCGATTAACCTACAGAAGTAAAAAAAGCTACTTAAGATCAAGAAAATAAATGTTCTAATGGGCGAGACCAATAGTCACGTGAATCACTGTTATCGATGGAACTTAGGGAATTCTCACGAGGTGGCAGCATCAGCGGTTCAAGTTCCTTTAATTCAGTCCCAGACTGTCGACTAATGTATTTTGGACTTATCCCCATCCAAGAATAGGGAAACTACCTACTAAGATAGAGAAGGTCCCAATGCGGGGAGAACAAATTGGAAGGGGGGACGAAAGGGGGTGGGTCCTTGGCTGCTGCAGCTGGTGTTATGGTACTTGTATTGATCCCGGAGGATGGTGTAACGAAGTTGCCTTCAATTACGATGGCAGAATTGCCTCTTACGGCGAGCGGGGAGAAGGCAGAGAGAAGAATTGTCTTTCCGGAAGACACTTGGAGTTGGAGCAGTTGAAGCGAAGTACATTAACGTCGCCAAGGACCTTTGGCCGCCGTCGCCAAAGAAGTTTTCGAGAATTCGGAAAGTCGCATTGATGTTCTAAATTCTGAAAAACTATATCTTTTTAGATACCTTCGCATGGTTTTCTGTAGCTGCTGACTCCGGCCCGTAGCCAGGGTTTCATTTCGGGGGAAAGGGGGGCTCAACCTTTATCAGCACAGGCGTCGCCAGAAATATTTGTAGAGGGGACAGGCCACTGATAAGACTTCATTCGTATAAATAATAATGGTTAATAATAATTATTACTACGGTTGTAATTGTCATTTTACAATAATAACTGTTATAAGTTATTAAAAATAAACCAATTTTAATCCAAATTTATTATTATTATATAAACGAAATGGAGGGACTTTATACTACTCGATCGGCCGTATGAGAGAATAACGCAACAATTGTCCATTATTTTTTTTACATTTTGTACAGTTAGTGTACTGAAATTCATAGTTATTGTATTTTGTTATTAACTTTCACACATTCCGTTCAAAAAAGGCTTTAAATGTTTATATTACGTAATCTCACAAAGAAAACTATAACTTTTGTAAGCTGTTATATACAAATATAACCTGGTTCTTCTATTATACACTAACTTTTTTCGATCTAATGTTCAATCCTGGTAAGGAAGTAAAATTAATTACCATTATACACTACTTAAATTAGATATTTGTAGGAATACCGAAGGGGCTTCAGCCCCCTTAGCTCTCCCGCTGGCTACGTGCCTGTATATCTGTGATAAACAATAAGATTATGGTGCCGTGAAACTATCACAGATACTTACACACAGAAAACTAACTGAATGAAGTTTATTTGATGCAGCAGGGAAACACATCGATTGGTACAGTAAAGTCCACACTGGAATTTCCCAATAATCAAGTTTACAGTTCAATGCAGTTTTGTACATCGTTTGTAAAGGAAACTCCTATAGGGTGACCATACGTTTTGACCGGGACAGTCCCATTTCAGAGGAGTGTCGCGGTCGTCCCGTCCATATTATTAAAAAGCCACCATTTGTCCCGTTTTATAAATGTCTAGGAGTTATCTTGAAAACCAAGTCTAAATTTCAGAGACATTTCATGCTAAATAGAGATACAGTAAAACCTCGTTAATTCGAGACTTCGCTTAATCCGGCAGGCAAAAGGCCCCCCCAAAAAAGGCAGAATGCAAGGTTTTAAATGTGGTTAGATGTCAACAAGAGAACTTCCCAAAGAAAAGGCAGTCAACCACTGACGAAATTCTGTTTTCCGCAGACTTTGTACTGTACTGTATAGTGTATTTAGGCCTTTGCGCTTTAAATACAACATAATAAACGTGTTTTGTTGCTATAAACGGAGTTTTAATGCACTCTGTACTGTTCTTTTAGGTTATTTCAGTTAATCCGAACTTTCGTTAAACCGGTCAACTTATCCCCATTAGTCCGGATTAGCGAGGTTTTACTGTATTGTATTGTTTTGTGTCTTCCGTTATTTCTGGAGCAGTGAATAAGCATGGCCAAGAAGCGCACATGCAGTTTCAATACGGAATTACAACAAGACCAACTCAAATGACAAATCTTGCGTTGCGTGTCAGATGTGTGGGGTAAGGTTTTTGGCCGTTTTCGGCGAGATTCATAAACGGTTGGTAAAAAATAAAGCTGCTCTCAAGAAGATTCATTCTTCTGATAAATACTTCTGGCACTCCTCAGCTTGAGCGTAGGGCTAACATCAAAGGTTGATCAGCAGGAACCACAAATACTGTGTAAGTCACACCGAGATTATAATAATTAATACCTTTTGACAACGGGAGATCATATTTCAAATAATAATAATGATACTTTAATTATAACAATAATTTTGTAATCGGACCTAACCGATTTTTCAGGAGAGGAGGGGGTAAACGGATCTCCTTGGGATGTCCCGTTCTTGGGCCAAAATATTATGGTCGCCCTATAAGTGCATCATTTGATGCAAGTATGTCGAGGTGTAAAATGCATCGATTGATGTTCCTCCCTGCATCTCTCTCGGTGATGTACTGAAACATTTGGTCTCGGTTACAAACCTTTCGATTTTTTTTTTAGTTTAGCTGATGTGTTCACTCTTCTGTGTGTATACAACAACACTGATGAATTCCCTAGGGGGAATCACCCCGGAAATTAAAATATCCCCCCGTCCCCCAAAAATGTCAGAAAACCTGGCAGAGCATTCGGATAATAAATGAAAAATTTGGCAACCATGTTTACTTTAGCTATGTTTCACTTAACGTTGAACGTACTCATTCTGTTTCTTTCGTAGTAATAAGCACTGATTTCGTTCTCTTTATAATTAAAAGTCCAAATAATGAAGGAATTTAAACTATCGTCCGTTTCGATAACTGCTAAATTAAGAAATAAGATGTATCATGATATGCTCGAAGCTTCTGTGAAGGCGCCAACTGAGGGGGAACAGAAATCCACAGAAAGTTTCATTGATGACGTCATCCACAGATATGCTGTAGGAAGACTAGTTTGCTGTAAATGTAAATTATTGCATGCTGTAATATTATTTTATTGATTCTGATGCCATCACTCGGAAAATTATAGTTAATTATACCTAATTACACAAATATATATACTGCATATATAAATGGATGGATGTGTGTATATATGTAGCTACATTTGTTCCGGCATAACTCTCGAACGCCTGGAGCAATTTCAACCAAACTTGGTACACATATGAGTATGACTTACAATCTTGAAATAAATACTGTGGGGCTAAGACACCTTTGGCACCCCTAGGGGTGGGAGTGGAAAGGGGGTGACGTTAAAAATAATGTAAAGCGACCGATATTAGTGTCGAATCCATAGTTTTAGGAGTCGCTGAGCTAATTGGTGACATTCACGATGACATTTAATCCCAAATAGCTTTATTATTTAACATTTTCCTGTTTAATAGAAGATTGTGATGAATAGGTCTCGGAAGTTGAGGAAAAATCCTTTTTTTTTCCTAGTGTCCGAAGACGAGGCCCAACATAATATATGTTCATTTTGGGTCATTGTAGGCCAGAAAAAAGGTGGGTTTTATTTGTCCTTTTTAGCCTTTTTCGGCGTTTTTTGGCTTATTGCTCCTTTTTTAGCCTTTTTTAGGTCTTAACGGCTTTTTTATGCAACTTCACCTTCTTTCGACTACGTTTTTACTGCCCATTCTCAATTCGAATCATCATCAGTTCATCACCTCTTAAACATCCTTTCTGTAGCCTAGTTAAGAAATAAAAAAGAAAAGAAATAAATACATTTTTTGGACGTCTGAAGCAGGTACGGTACAAGGTCCTTTAACCGTAACTTGACTGGAAGGTCGCGCTGTAAGTGGCAACTTTCTCTGGTTTTGAAGCTTTCAGTTTTTTCGCACTGTGTGTTCCATACATCCAGAATTTTGTACTTTTTTATTCATTAAATATGTAATTAAAACTGAAGTTATTAATTAATTTGGATCACATTTTTTCCGTTTTTACGTCCTTTTTTTATATTTTTAGGTATTTTTTTAGCAATTTATAGGTCTTCAACTTCCGAGCTCTAGTGATAAATAAACACCCGGGCAACGCCGGGTATTCAGCTAGTTAATTACATATAAATTACGTAAATAAATAAACAAGGGGCACTTTAAAAATACAAGTGTATTATTAGTATTATAAATTGATGTCTATTATATTGGCGACAAGTGAGAGAAATTTTAGTTCAAGCCGAAGGAAACTCCGAACGAATTGAGGACCTCGAGATGAAAGTGCGTCAACTGAGCGTGACTAGCAGCGGCACTTCACAATCGTCGCGGGAGCCCAGATTAACGTCACCACCGGCAGCCGACGTCGCCACTTGTTCGAACGGGGAAAGCGACCAGCGAGCTCCAGAAACGCCCCGCCCCCTTCGAAGAGAAGACGCTGCGTCACCACGGGTGAGTCCGCGCCGCGAGCAGAGGGACGAGGATTTACAGTTAGGACAACCGTCCGCCAGAAGAGCTCTGTTTCCGCCCGAATACCGGAAGCACTTCAAAAAATTTTCGGGTGCTGACAGAATCCTTCCTTCCACGTACCTCGAGGAATTTAATTCTACCGCCCGTGAGTTAGGTCTGACGGACGAGGATAGGCTTCTGATTCTGAAAGGTTTAATGCAGGACCGGGCCAAGAACTGGATGGACAGGAACGAGGGGAACTTCAATTCATATGAGGAGTTCAAAGAAGCGTTTCTCACTTATTTTCAACGTCCCCTGCAGGTCGAGAGGATGCTAATGCAGGTGAGAAACGAACGATACGACAGGGGCGGAGGACTCACGTATGCCCAGTACTTTTGGAAACGTTACAATGACTTCAAGTCTCTGCAACCCCAAATGACCACGGCGGAGGTAATAGCCGCTCTGGTGTACCATTTTCCACACGAGATTCGTCGTCATCTCAATGGAGCATGCGTGTTTGACGCCGACGCGATGTCCCTCACACTGGAAAACCTGTTTCAGTGCGAGGAGGAGAGGCAGAGAACCAGGGGTGAGAAGTTTAGCAAGCGGCGCCGACCGGAAGATGATTCGTCGCACCGGAATAAACACCCGCGCGTTCATCTAGTCCAGCAGGGATGGAGAGGACAGCACCACGCTCCAGGGGCTGAAAGGAACCGCCAGCTGAAAGATCCACCTTCACCGCAACGAAGACGCCCGTTCCGAGGCAGGAGACGGCGTGGAGGTCCGACTCGTGCGTCGCCAAGGAGGAACGACGGCTTTTTTCAGAACGGCCAAGTCCGGGATGGTTTTTATCGGCGCAACGCACATAGCAGATCGGTCAGCCCGGAGTCAGATCGGGGAGATGCAGGACGCCGTGGAGCGAGAATCCCATGGAGCCCAGCGAGAGACACGAACAGGCCAAATTCGAGACACGGTTCGCCCAGATACGAGAGAGAGAGCGACGTAAGAGCGCAAGCTGACACGTAAATGCTCACATCTTGTTCTTGTTTTGTACATATACTCTTCATATTATGATATATTCAGGGTGTTATTATATATGTTATGTATCTGGAAGGTCACAGTGTCCGTGCCGTTCAGAGAGTAAATTTTTATATACAGGGTGTTCATGAATTTGTTGGACAATTTTATATACAGAGTGTTCAAGGATTTGTAACAAAAAAAAATTCTGTCCCTGTGTAGAGCGAATTTTTCACGCTTACGAAATCCTTGGAAGAAGAAGAAGGGCGAGGTTGTGACAGTCAGATTTACCGTCATTATTATTATCATTATTATTCATGTATGTAGCGGTAAAAAGACGAGTTGATTCAAAGTGTTAAGTGTTTTAATTTGTGAGATTACATATTTGATTCTTGCCAAGCCGACGGGAGGAACGAGACATCCGCTTGTGTTAAGGGCGAGCACCTGAAGGGTCACGCTATGCGTCTAAAGCTTAGGAAATTCGACCGTAATGACAAACATTTAAATATCTCGGTTTCCAACGGTCAGATTCATGTGAAACTTATACCAGCGCAGCGGCATGTGTGCAAGGACAGATATGTGGAGTTTCGTCACGATCAAGCGACAATTACGGACGCCAGATCAAATCGGTTCTAATTGATCAGTTTGTGGACAGCGATTGCAGTTGAGCTATGGGCGACAGCCAGGCGGAAGCTTAATCCGCGCAAGTCAACTTCGGACACGGTACGTCCTAGTTTGGAGACAATAGAGCAAAGTGGACTGACCCCTTCGGGAGCGTCACTCCAACGTGCGCATAGCGTCGTTTTTCAAAATCTAAATAAAACGAAGGACATGGTTTTTCGTTACACAGTCTTACCGCGATCCTCGTAGGGAGAGCAGCTCCGTGCTACCTCTCCATATACAGTTTTGCCGCGATTCTTGGAACGAGAGCACCTTCGTGCTACCTTTCGTGTACAGTGGACTTTGTTGTGTTGTGCGAACACCAGTGTGTGTGATAGGCAGTAAGTCTACACGAGTGCGCCTACCTCAACCGCTGGGGGAAGTTGAAGCGAAACGTGTTTCCGTGATTACCTTACGCCATTTATAATTTTTGAGAAACAAGGAACACCGGAAACTATGGCGGGCTAGAGGAAGAAAGGAGATGAGGGCGTTACGTCGATTCGCCTGATGTCAGAAGAAGCTACGCCGACGATGCCTATCCGCCGCCATGGAGAGAGAGAGAACGTCGAACGCCGCCCCATTGATACGCCCATGATGCCTATCCGCCGCCATGGAGAGAGAGAGAACGTCGAACGCCGCCCCATTGATACGCCGACGATGCCTACCATCCGCCACGTTGACGTCCCGACGACGCTTACCAGCCGCGACAGAGAGACGTAGAGAGAGATGTTGACGTCCCGACGACGCCTACCAGCCGCGACAGAGAGATGTAGAAAGAGATGTTGACGCCCCGACGACGCCGACGACGCCTACAACGACCGCTCAGATGCGACGTCCGAACCGCGCCATACCACGGAGATCCACCGATCCCGAGAGGAAGAGGAGCCGGGAAACTAGGTGTTTGAATCCTTCTCGCATCTTCATCGTCGCGACCAAAGGAACCTTTCGCGTGGATACTATGTGTTTTCAATCGCCCATAAAGACGCCAGGATGCACCCCGGGAGCTGAGAGATGGTAAAGTATTCATCTGTGTGAACCTTAACACGTGACGGCCCGATTGATTTAGAGAACGCCCTTGAAATTCGTCGACATTTGGAAAACGCCCACTCAACTCGAAATTTTACATCAAACTCCCGTCGCGCTTGTCATTTGTAATCTATTCGTCTCAGGTCAATTTTTCTTATTCCTTGTGATATTTTTTTATGATCTTAAATTCATTGTTGTTTGTGCTCCTTCGTATTTGTTTAAAGTGCGTACTATTAGAGTAAAGCGCCGCCCGCTTAATTGCATATTCTACTTGAGGTTTGTTCATTTTTATGTGTCAGCGCTGTGTCGCTGCTAGCTATGTCCGGTCGCATATGTGATTATTTGTTAAAGTATTTGCCTGGTAATGTGAATTGCTCGTCGCGGCGAAGTGTTTAAGTCCCGCCTGCTAGAGAGTACATGTTTGCGTCACTCAACGGAGGTTATTTGTTATGTTTGAACCACGTGAGGTCTTGTAAAAGGAAAACGTCCGCCCACGTGAATGTAATTGCCGTTGAGACGCCTTTGTTTATACTGGTCAAGTAATGTATGGTCACCGCGCCGACTAGTTTCTTTTTTTAAAAAAAAACAAAAGGTGAACTTAAGTAAGGGCTGGCTAGGATTTAAGTAGCACTGGAGCAAAAATCACAAATGACCTGATTAGACAAAAAGTAAGATAAAATTAATTGAGAATGCAATAATTAGGGCTTGTCGTCATAAAACCTGTACATGTCATGTATAATTTCTAGTGTCGATAACCCCATGAGGATTGAATCTGAGAGAGAATGTGAGAGTGCAAGTGTGGGGACCTGTAACAGTTCCATTTTTGTTGGTTATGAATAGAATATACTTTTTATTTTCATGTTAATTTTGGGCTATATCATTTTCGTATGCATGTCGCTACCCGTGATTTTCAGGTATGCAGCTAGCCGCTTCCCGGCTACAGGTAAAGAGGTGGTAATTTGGAAGTACATATGTCTTTGTTTTTATTCGATATGGCTTATTACTATGCACTGTTGGTCACCGGTTCCTACACACGAACTTAACCTGGACCGTAACGCTATTTCGCTTGTCCGAGGGAGATTTTGCCGCCTCTATCTAGGTAGTGGTAGCATTTGTCTTCCCGGGCAAGGGAGGGTGTTTCATTCATTCATACAGTGGCTCAATAAATACAGTCAAATACCCCTAAATATTACATACAAAGTGCATATTGTAGTCGAAGTTATGTGGGGCGTGCGTCTTCCCGCACCCCATTCATCCCTGTTTGTTCCAATTCTACTTTATGCACAGATAGGCTAATCAGGACTGGACTTACAGCTTAAAGTGGGGCCCCAACCACTATGTACTTCCACCCTGAGCCCTTGATTACAAGCCGACAACGTTACCTCTACACCATCGGGGAGGCCCCATGTGTTTTGATGTGAAGAAAATCAGCAGATTGCTACGTTGACACGACATATCTCTTATCGCCAATATAAATGTGACAATTACTAATGCATTATCGTTACGCGAGCGAAGTAAAACCAGATACGCGATTGACAGCTGCTAATTCGTAATTGTAAAATTAACAAACTATTCCAATACCAACAATAACCTTGTTCCACGATATATTATTAATATGATCTACTGGAGTCGAGTTATCGCCTGTAAGAATTCTTCACTCTCTGAAGATGTTTGCCGAGAATATGATTCAATAACATTGATGGAGTATCTTGTCACACAATCGATTTTTGATGTTCTTGCATTTGGTTATTAACGGCAGAATACACTTTCATTTTGCAAGAAACGAAGCATCGATATACACAAGTCAGTCAGCGCCATCATGTATGCGGAAAGAATATTAATTGAAGTTAGCCGCTATCCTCGAACAGCTGCTATGCGGGCGAAGGTGGGTAGCGAAGTTCACGCTTAGCAGCTCAGACGGAAAAAGCGTCGGACATTTGTTCAGCTGCCCTACGACCAGCTGCAATTAACACGAGCGATATGACTTTTTTCTTGTAATGAAAGGGTTTCAGGCGCCTCGGTGCATAAACAGTGTGCATATAACCATCCGCGTCGTAACCTTTGAATTGTTAAGTGGAGGCATAACATAGAGAGCATTTTTCTAGCTTATTGGGGGCTGTCCCCTTGTCCCTCTCGTTTGAGAGTGAGACGTCGCATGTTGTGTTCTCGTCTCTGGACAATCATGGAAGGCCGCTTCCTATAATAAAGAAGATTGTTTGTACTGAATTACATGTCTAGAATATGAGCATGGGCTTCTGGAAGGTGGGCACGACCCATCGCCTCAGAAAATGAATGTCAGCCTAAAATTATGTTGGTTGCCACAGTAATTTGTGTTCATTATTACATTGACATTGCAGGAACAAAATAAGTTCAAACTGAAGGATTTTTTTTTCGAAATGACATGCCTCGTTT
Source organism: Lepisma saccharinum (assembly GCF_977018435.1). Taxonomy (NCBI): domain Eukaryota; kingdom Metazoa; phylum Arthropoda; class Insecta; order Zygentoma; family Lepismatidae; genus Lepisma; species Lepisma saccharinum. The sequence continues at coordinate 2,285,241 of NC_139254.1, read as the reverse complement.
ACCACCCCTTAAACCTGGATCACTGGTCAATTCCTGCAGACGTCCATGCGTCCCACTTTCCTTCATTATTTCTTTCATCTGAACAATGTTACTGTTCTTTAGCAGTACTTTTCACCCATATGTCCAACGTTCCTAAGCTGGTTTGGTCAGAAACATATCCACAATTAAATAGCCATATAAATTAAACTCGCACACATACATATATGCACACTAACAAGTTAAAACCTATCTAGCAACTCCCGCAGCTTTACAGCTCCATCTGTGTGTGGACAAATATAAAACTCATCTCCAGCAGTAGACGCTTTCTACTTCTTAGCGATAATGTACAAAAGTTGTGATGATCACTGGTCAATAATTTGCACGATTACATTTCGTTCATAAATATTTCGAACTAAAATGCGAAGGTGAAGATACAACTTCTATGGGTCTATATATTAGTGAAATAACTGAGCAATATGCATGCAGTTCACTATTACCTATATTTCCATTTTGTCACAAACATTACCACATAATGACTATTGTTTCTTGTTGCTATAGCAACGTTAGAATTCCAAATATCTCGTTTATACAGCGTATAGCGCAATACATAACATAAAACATAATTAACGTTGTACAAAGTAGTTATTATACATTTTTTAACTGTTAATAGGAAGTGACTTGTATAACTTGAAATTAATAATTTCAATAAACATATAAAGGCCTCCCCGATGACGCAGTGATAGCGTCGTCGCCTTGTAATCAAGGGGTCCCGGGCTCGATACCCGGTGGAGGCACAAGTGGTTCGGATCCCACTTTAAACTGTAGGTCCAGTCCCGATTAGCCTTACTGTGCATAAAGTGGACTTAAAACACCAAATCAACAACAACAACAGTAGTACAAGTGGCCCGGTACCAAGTCATCAATTGGCGCTCGAATCATCATTTGGCGCTCGATCGCCTTAATGGATTTCTCTCGTAAGGCATGTGTTGCCAACTCCTTACCCGAAAAAATCACCAAGGTTGTGGCGCTCGTCGTAGCCTTTTATGATGTATATTTTGAGAGCAGAGTTGGCAACACTGTGGGTTTACTGTAGCTTTTTATGAGGGGGGGGGGTTATTGTTTTCTGTTTGCATCTGGCAACACTACCGTAGTTTGACAGTGTTGTTAACCTACTGGGTTTTTCACTGTAAATTTTCATCAAAAGACGTGAGGGGTCCATGTATTTTTTATGTCTGGCAATACTGTTGGGGGCCTAGTGTTGGCGACACTGTGGGTTTACTGTAGCTTTTTATGAGGGGGGTCTATTGCCCTCTGTTTACATCTGGCAATTTTATTGGATGTTTTTTTTTTTGAGGCTCGAAATTATTATTTGAGGCTTGAAATCATCATTTGATGCTCGTCGGTGTTGCCTACCCACTCTACAAAAATTCTACTATATCGTAACAATATGATTTTTCACTGGCTAAGCTAACCTACAAATAGGAATTGGCAGCACTGACTTATAAACCAACTGGGTCCTCTTGGCATGTTTTTTCATGATGTGTTGCTAGGCTATTGAGCATCTTGGCGTATACAATGTATATATTTTGAGAGGGGGTTATAGCTTTTTATGCTGTACGAATACTGGAAGCTTGACAGTGACAACCAACAGAGTAGGTAACACTAGTTTCTGACAGTGAATTTAAAATAAAATATTAAACAAAATACATGAGTAAGTACTGTGATTACAAATAGTACCAGTGTTATGCCCCCCAACTCCAACTGGACAACTGGGGAAAATAATTGTACAACAATTTGTACCTAATTGTACAATACTTGTACCTAATTGAGAGAGCCTTCCCGTAACTTACCTCATGTACAATTTATATGATTTTACAACTGTGAAAAGAAAGCATATGTGTTCTGTATGCACACATTTATTCTTATTTTTCGAAGTTGAATGGAAGCACATGTTTTTTTATGCTCTCGTAATACTGACCTTGCCCCAGTGATTTTAAATTGCTTCCATCCGCTATTTTTTCTGTGTTATTTCCGCATGCATGCAACATTCGCTTTCAATAGTTTAATGAAATACAGAAGGAGTGTTAGTATAGCAGGCTCCGAGTTTTATAATTTATTAAATTAAACAATAATTTATGTAAGAATATACTTGTACTTACCGAACACAAAATAATAAAAGCACATGTGAATTTTTGTGTGTGTTTATGTTATATGACGACTGAGTAAAAAAATAATGTTGACTCTTCGAAAGATAAAGTACTCTACGTTACCAAAAAAAATATCTCCTCTTGTCGATAAGTTGTTACGTTGTAATCAAAGGGTCCCGGGTTCGATACCTACTGGATTCCGATTCTATTTTAAACTGTATGCCCAGTCCTCCGATTAATCTATCTGTGCATAGAGTAAACTTAAAAAGTCGGTTAATTATTGTTGCGATTAAGGATTAAAAAAAAGAGTGGGTGAAGTCAGATTCAAAAAGAATGCCACGTGATTATTTTGATTCAATAGCTTCGTCTAGTTTGCTGCATTTTTTAACTGCACTCATGTGTTTAGTTGGTTACACGGTGCAACCTATCTTGTTGATTTGGTGTCATGTAGTGTATTTGGTGTCTGCACCACGTCTTGGAGAGGTGTAATATGTGGTGTGGTGTATGACCACGTGGTGAGTGGTTAACTAATCAAATGAATGTTTAAAGCAGCAGACAGGCATTTGTTGAATCTTCTGAACTTGAACACTGCTATTCGTCTACTTGGTTGAACGTTATTTTCTTTCACCAGCCTGACACCGGGATACACCTGCACTGCAAAGAAGTGCAGCGTACTAGACGAGGATATTAAATTGCTCTGTTGTAAATGAGATGCATGATGTTCTCTCGTAAGTTGTTAATATGAATTGATGTTACTGTGAAGAAACTGAAGGCAGAATAATGCCAATGCTATCTGGACTCGCTTAGTTAATTCAAGATAGTCGCGACAAACGTAAACGGGCTGTGCAGGACTTGGAAAATTTTTTCGATTGATGAAAATTTGGTTCTATGATGATGACCTATACTAAATTTTTGGTATGGGAGGACGGAGGATACCGAGACTCGACCAACACACTAAACCCCAGATTTCTCTATGGCTACATGTTCGGAAGTTACGAGTGATTAAAAGTTTTGGGAGGGTGTGTGTAAACATCTCTTACCCTTGAACTCAGGACCACCAAACTTTGGCATATATTGGTCAACCATGATAACCTATGTTTATTTTGTTAGGAGCCAATGCTAGCGCATGTCTCTACGATGATCCTATCGAAAAGAAATTGACAATTGGCCCACCCTTGACCTCCAAATTTCGTACACGTACTCTACATCACCAAAATCGACAAGGGGGTCGACCCTATCTTCTGCACAACTCTGACGTGTACGTCCTGTTTCGCGAAGAGACGACAATCTTCCACAGCTGTTTGTATTATATTACATCAGATATTATATTGCATGAGTGAGTTGGCTGTGTGTATAAAAACTAGTTTCAGACATGGACGCGAATATAATGCCATGATAATTAGCTGCTGTCCAAAGTTATTGCATAACTTAAAATATTTATATATAAAAAATGATATTTATTGTACTGTGCTTTCTAGCGAAGGTATTATTGTAAACGATATTGTTTGTAAATGTGGAAAGTTAGAAGCTCAGTCCCCGGCCTATCAATGATAAAAAATTTCATCACGGACAACAACCAAAAAAAGGGTGTGCACGTCACAAAAGCATTGTCATATGGACTGATGATTATTATTTTTTTTTAAAAAAAACAGACCTAGTTACGATGGGTTATGATCTGTGCTGTCTTGCAATTGTTTTTGCTTATTTCAATGTCAGCGAGCGTGATATGAAACATGCATGCGAAGAAGGGAGGGAGATCATAACAAAATAATTCATACTTCGATTTTATTATTTTTGCTAGTCATGTTTTACCTCCTATCTAGAAGGATACTGGATGCTATTTTATTTGAAGATGGCTAAAAGCGAGGGAAGGAGAGAAATGTTACTTTTTACTTTTTTGCCTGTGTGTGACGAAAATAGTTTTACATGCATACGGCTGTATCGTGATCTGCTTGAATCATCATTACGTCTGTGAGTTTTCAGTATTGCTGAATATATTTACATATCAACCAACGGTTATGAATTGCGTAGAAATTGGCTTTTGTTAAGGGTCCAGTGGCGAAGTTGGAAACAGAGAGCGGTCACATCAGACAGGTGCTCCTGGTATCTAAAGAAATGCCCCCTCTTACAGAAAAAAATGGAGTGTTAGAAAGGAAAGATGTTATACCCGAATGAACGGGGAGTCTCGAGCATCTTCCAATCCTCATCTTCGCGTTCAGCTAACGAGGAAAAAAAAGAAACTTTACATATGGGGGACTCAACAGCTGCTGTACGGTATTGTCCATGGATGTTAAAATTTTTGTTTTTTTCTGAATAGACGGACATATCAGTGTTGCAATCTCCAGATGAGACCGGAGCTTATTATTATTATTATTTTGGACAAGGGGGATCAGATCAATGTATGGACTAAAACTTTTCTTTACATCAAAATAAAACAGAGGATTTTTTACTCCACCGCTTACTTATTATTGTAAAGAATGGGGTGCTGTGTTTTATTGTATAGTCTTCCAACAGCATACCTCGGGGGGCGTAAATTTCTGCTTCTTCATGTATGCAAAATGCACTTAACTTCTGTTGTGAAGCGAATGGAGAGTTTTGTTTTGCTGCTGTGATTAAATACTAAACCAAAATCTTATTACATAACTTTGAAGTATATTTGTTAATACGATCTATATTATATGTCCTCCTCCGTAGTCGAGCGGGTTAAGGCGTTCACTCGTCTTGAGATCGTTTGCTGCGGGACGGCGTAGGTTCGAATCCGGCTCTGGTCGGAATTTATTCGGCCTACGTATAGGGCCGGTGGCAACCCACCATCGTGAGGAAATTGGGAAGCTCCGAGTGAGTGAGCGTAACCTGGTCAAGAAGACCTACAATAACGGCTGGGGGTTCGTCGGGCTGATCACTCGTCACCCCAACACTGGTCTGAGACCTCCACGCTATAACAGGTGACGGCGGAACAGTGTGGGAGGGAGATCAGCAGTCGGTAGGTAAGCCAAGGCCTGCCATGGTGCTGTAGAGCTGTAGGGTTATGTTATCTATATTATATCATCGCTATAGGTGGTCCATGTTATGTGCAGGAGAATTTTTAAAAAATGTCTTGTTTCTCAAACCTGTGGCCTGTAGATTTGCTTTGTTGGCAACAGAAACAGAAAATGGCACTATGTTATTCTATACTGATACAGGTGTACTGTAATCATAACAATTTTCTAGTAACAAAACAACAACTATGTCGGAAAGAAATGGTGGGGGGCTTGTCTGTGTGGGGTCTTATTAACTACTTCACATCTGTACCTGCACAACTCATCGACTACAAAGCAACAATGTTAGGAAGTGTGTGCATGGTCCCAAAAATACAAATTTAAAAATTACTAATAAGACATGAACTCTCTTCACTGGTGTGTATTTGAATATGCGAAAATGAGGTACTTTGAATAACCACAAAAAAGCTTGCAACGGTATAGAGAAGGGTCACAACTTCAAACTTTAGACGATTTTTTGTTAATCTGCAAAGGGGTCAGGGCGTACGGTAAATTGATTTTATTGAAAAGTATGCAGAAGCAGTGTTGGAAGCAGTTTGAAGACTGAAACGGCTATGGAAGGACACTTATTATAATGTTAATATTTCAGTATAATGTTTTCAGAATTGCTTTTCGATAATGTTCGGTACTTAATTTAATCAATTGTTAGACAAAACATACATTCGAATTCAAGGACGGAAAATATGAACAGCGAATGAATGCTTTAGAGTAGATGTGATATTTAAAGGAGGTGATTATTTTTTTTATTTTCTCAATTCAAACAAAAATTCATGAATATTATTATTATTGAATGGTTGGTTAGGTGCTCGGTTTATCTTGTTCCTCCGAACGAAAGATGGAATGTATACAAGCCTGTGCCTCCTAAGTTTATCGCGGCTATGAGGATAAATCGCGAAATAAAACGAACTGGAAATTTTCAATATATATATATTTTTATAACATACTTCACTAAGGAGGTCAAATGACAAGTTGGATTGCTATTTTTTTTATAATTTGTTAAATTTTATTACGAACGAGGAAAGAATGCATGGCACTTAATGCTGTAATGTTATTGATTAGATCATCGTTTATCTTGTCCGCATCGATTAATCTTCTTATGTTTTTTTTTGTTTTTTCGTCGCGTCCATCTCTTCTGTTATCACAATCGAGACTTCTAGATTATTATTTTTTCTCCCTGCAATTTTAGAAATGTAATTTTTCACGATCATCCAGCGAACGCCTGAGACATTTCAGCAAAATGTCGATTATTCAATGCGTGTCATTCTAAAGAATGAAGAGATCTGAACCAGTTAATGGATGGGGTGATGTAAACTACTCATCATTCATCCTCTTGATGAGACCACTCGTCATTGACATGACGAGTTATTACTTGGCATGCGAAAGGTGCAAATTACACAAAGGAATTAAACTACTGAAAAGACAATGGACACTCGTTGTGTTTTGTGAACCGTTGAACCTGTATCATGGCTGGGTGTAGGATAATTACCTGTCTAACTGAAGTCTCTTAGCTGAATGAAAATAGCGAAGTCCTCTGTAAGCTTCTCTCTTATCCTGACCAAAGCGTGCTTCCACTATCGACCTCCTGCCTTGCTGACCATCTTCCTCTACCAACTCAATTCCCAAAGTCCGGTCCCTTCCCAGCTTGTCTCACCTCTATATTCACTGGCCATCGAGCTCTTCCTCGATGCCGAATCGCCGAATCGTGTTTATTATAATTGCTACCATGCAAACCGCTGACACCATAACCAGAAGTGTTACCTGTTCCTGAAAGCTCAGGAAGTTTGCATGGCACAACACAACGCATTGTAAACATGCCTAAGAGGCTTGAGACAGCTGAGAAAAACAAGTGAATGCCCTGGTCAACATGAAGCGTTCAGAGAGACTTAATAAAATAAACATACAATCTTAGGGATTGATACGAATGGATGTTGTAAGGTTCCATGTTTTTTTTTTTCACTATCTCTTGTTTGGTCGATTTTGAATTTGGGAGTTATTTTTTTTTATTTTGCTTTTCGCGACATGTTCGACTAATCGTGACAATACGTTTCAACCTTTCTGCATAAACGTTGAAACGTTTCAACGTTCGTTCATTCGTTGAAACGTTTCAACGTTTATGCAGAAAGGTTGAAACGTATTGTCACGATTAGTCGAACATGTCGCGAAAAGCAAAATAAAAAAAAATAACTCCCAAATTCAAAATCGACCAAACAAGAGATAGTGAAAAAAAAAAACATGGAACCTTACAACATCCATTCGTATCAATCCCTAAGATTGTATGTTTATTTTATTAAGTCTCTCTGAACGCTTCATGTTGACCAGGGCATTCACTTGTTTTTCTCAGCTGTCTCAAGCCTCTTAGGCATGTTTACAATGCGTTGTGTTGTGCCATGCAAACTTCCTGAGCTTTCAGGAACAGGTAACACTTCTGGTTATGGTGTCAGCGGTTTGCATGGTAGCAATTATAATAAACACGATTCGGCGATTCGGCATCGAGGAAGAGCTCGATGGCCAGTGAATATAGAGGTGAGACAAGCTGGGAAGGGACCGGACTTTGGGAATTGAGTTGGTAGAGGAAGATGGTCAGCAAGGCAGGAGGTCGATAGTGGAAGCACGCTTTGGTCAGGATAAGAGAGAAGCTTACAGAGGACTTCGCTATTTTCATTCAGCTAAGAGACTTCAGTTAGACAGGTAATTATCCTACACCCAGCCATGATACAGGTTCAACGGTTCACAAAACACAACGAGTGTCCATTGTCTTTTCAGTAGTTTAATTCCTTTGTGTAATTTGCACCTTTCGCATGCCAAGTAATAACTCGTCATGTCAATGACGAGTGGTCTCATCAAGAGGATGAATGATGAGTAGTTTACATCACCCCATCCATTAACTGGTTCAGATCTCTTCATTCTTTAGAATGACACGCATTGAATAATCGACATTTTGCTGAAATGTCTCAGGCGTTCGCTGGATGATCGTGAAAAATTACATTTCTAAAATTGCAGGGAGAAAAAATAATAATCTAGAAGTCTCGATTGTGATAACAGAAGAGATGGACGCGACGAAAAAACAAAAAAAAACATAAGAAGATTAATCGATGCGGACAAGATAAACGATGATCTAATCAATAACATTACAGCATTAAGTGCCATGCATTCTTTCCTCGTTCGTAATAAAATTTAACAAATTATAAAAAAAATAGCAATCCAACTTGTCATTTGACCTCCTTAGTGAAGTATGTTATAAAAATATATATATATTGAAAATTTCCAGTTCGTTTTATTTCGCGATTTATCCTCATAGCCGCGATAAACTTAGGAGGCACAGGCTTGTATACATTCCATCTTTCGTTCGGAGGAACAAGATAAACCGAGCACCTAACCAACCATTCAATAATAATAATATTCATGAATTTTTGTTTGAATTGAGAAAATAAAAAAAATAATCACCTCCTTTAAATATCACATCTACTCTAAAGCATTCATTCGCTGTTCATATTTTCCGTCCTTGAATTCGAATGTATGTTTTGTCTAACAATTGATTAAATTAAGTACCGAACATTATCGAAAAGCAATTCTGAAAACATTATACTGAAATATTAACATTATAATAAGTGTCCTTCCATAGCCGTTTCAGTCTTCAAACTGCTTCCAACACTGCTTCTGCATACTTTTCAATAAAATCAATTTACCGTACGCCCTGACCCCTTTGCAGATTAACAAAAAATCGTCTAAAGTTTGAAGTTGTGACCCTTCTCTATACCGTTGCAAGCTTTTTTGTGGTTATTCAAAGTACCTCATTTTCGCATATTCAAATACACACCAGTGAAGAGAGTTCATGTCTTATTAGTAATTTTTAAATTTGTATTTTTGGGACCATGCACACACTTCCTAACATTGTTGCTTTGTAGTCGATGAGTTGTGCAGGTACAGATGTGAAGTAGTTAATAAGACCCCACACAGACAAGCCCCCCACCATTTCTTTCCGACATAGTTGTTGTTTTGTTACTAGAAAATTGTTATGATTACAGTACACCTGTATCAGTATAGAATAACATAGTGCCATTTTCTGTTTCTGTTGCCAACAAAGCAAATCTACAGGCCACAGGTTTGAGAAACAAGAAATTTTTTAAAAATTCTCCTGCACATAACATGGACCACCTATAGCGATGATATAATATAGATAACATAACCCTACAGCTCTACAGCACCATGGCAGGCCTTGGCTTACCTACCGACTGCTGATCTCCCTCCCACACTGTTCCGCCGTCACCTGTTATAGCGTGGAGGTCTCAGACCAGTGTTGGGGTGACGAGTGATCAGCCCGACGAACCCCCAGCCGTTATTGTAGGTCTTCTTGACCAGGTTACGCTCACTCACTCGGAGCTTCCCAATTTCCTCACGATGGTGGGTTGCCACCGGCCCTATACGTAGGCCGAATAAATTCCGACCAGAGCCGGATTCGAACCTACGCCGTCCCGCAGCAAACGATCTCAAGACGAGTGAACGCCTTAACCCGCTCGACTACGGAGGAGGACATATAATATAGATCGTATTAACAAATATACTTCAAAGTTATGTAATAAGATTTTGGTTTAGTATTTAATCACAGCAGCAAAACAAAACTCTCCATTCGCTTCACAACAGAAGTTAAGTGCATTTTGCATACATGAAGAAGCAGAAATTTACGCCCCCCGAGGTATGCTGTTGGAAGACTATACAATAAAACACAGCACCCCATTCTTTACAATAATAAGTAAGCGGTGGAGTAAAAAATCCTCTGTTTTATTTTGATGTAAAGAAAAGTTTTAGTCCATACATTGATCTGATCCCCCTTGTCCAAAATAATAATAATAATAAGCTCCGGTCTCATCTGGAGATTGCAACACTGATATGTCCGTCTATTCAGAAAAAAACAAAAATTTTAACATCCATGGACAATACCGTACAGCAGCTGTTGAGTCCCCCATATGTAAAGTTTCTTTTTTTTCCTCGTTAGCTGAACGCGAAGATGAGGATTGGAAGATGCTCGAGACTCCCCGTTCATTCGGGTATAACATCTTTCCTTTCTAACACTCCATTTTTTTCTGTAAGAGGGGGCATTTCTTTAGATACCAGGAGCACCTGTCTGATGTGACCGCTCTCTGTTTCCAACTTCGCCACTGGACCCTTAACAAAAGCCAATTTCTACGCAATTCATAACCGTTGGTTGATATGAAAATATATTCAGCAATACTGAAAACTCACAGACGTAATGATGATTCAAGCAGATCACGATACAGCCGTATGCATGTAAAACTATTTTCGTCACACACAGGCAAAAAAGTAAAAAATAACATTTCTCTCCTTCCCTCGCTTTTAGCCATCTTCAAATAAAGTAGCATCCAGTATCCTTCTAGATAGGAGGTGAAACATGACTAGCAAAAATAATAAAATCGAAGTATGAATTATTTTGTTATGATCTCCCTCCCTTCTTCGCATGCATGTTTCATATCACGCTCGCTGACATTGAAATAAGTAAAAACAATTGCAAGACAGCACAGATCATAACCCATCGTAACTAGGTCTGTTTTTTTTTAAAAAAAATAATAATCGTCAGTCCATATGACAATGCTTTTGTGACGTGCACACCCTTTTTTTTGGTTGTTGTCCGTGATGAAATTTTTTATCATTGATAGGCCGGGGACTGAGCTTCTAACTTTCCACATTTACAAACAATATCGTTTACAATAATACCTTCGCTAGAAAGCACAGTACAATAAATATCCTTTTTTATATATAAATATTTTAAGTTATGCAATAACTTTGGACAGCAGCTAATTATCATGGCATTATATTCGCGTCCATGTCTGAAACTGGTTTTTATACACACAGCCAACTCACTCATGCAATATAATATCTGATGTAATATAATACAAACAGCTGTGGAAGATTGTCGTCTCTTCGCGAAACAGGACGTACACGTCAGAGTTGTGCAGAAGATAGGGTCGACCCCCTTGTCGATTTTGGTGATGTAGAGTACGTGTACGAAATTTGGAGGTCAAGGGTAGGCCAATTGTCAATTTCTTTTCGATAGGATCATCGTAGAGACATGCGCTAGCATTGGCTCCTAACAAAATAAACATAGGTTATCATGGTTGACCAATATATGCCAAAGTTTGGTGGTCCTGAGTTCAAGAGTAAGAGATGTTTGCACACACCCTCCCAAAACTTTTAATCACTCGTAACTTCCGAACATGTAGCCATAGAGAAGTCTGGGGTTTAGTATGTTGGTCGAGTCTCGGTATCCTCCGTCCTCCCATACCAAAAATTTAGTATAGGTCATCATCATAGAACCAAATTTTCATCAATCGAAAAAATTTTCCAAGTCCTGCACAGCCCGTTTACGTTTGTCGCGACTATCTTGAATTAACTAAGCGAGTCCAGATAGCATTGGCATTATTCTGCCTTCAGTTTCTTCACAGTAACATCAATTCATATTAACAACTTACGAGAGAACATCATGCATCTCATTTACAACAGAGCAATTTAATATCCTCGTCTAGTACGCTGCACTTCTTTGCAGTGTAGGTGTATCCCGGTGTCAGGCTGGTGAAAAAAAATAACGTTCAACCAAGTAGACGAATAGCAGTGTTCAAGTTCAGAAGATTCAACAAATGCCTGTCTGCTGCTTTAAACATTCATTTGATTAGTTAACCACTCACCACGTGGTCATACACCACACCACATATTACACCTCTCCAAGACGTGGTGCAGACACCAAATACACTACATGACACCAAATCAACAAGGTAGGTTGCACCGTATAACCAACTAAACGCGTGAGTGCAGTTAAAAAATGCAGCAAACTAGACGAAGCTATTGAATCAAAATAATCACGTGGCATTCTTTTTGAATCTGACTTCACCCACTCTTTTTTTTAATCCTTAATCGCAACAATAATTAACCGACTTTTTAAGTTTACTCTATGCACAGATAGATTAATCGGAGGACTGGGCATACAGTTTAAAATAGAATCGGAATCCAGTAGGTGTCGAACCCGGGACCCTTTGATTACAACGTAACAACTTATCGACAAGAAGAGATATTTTTTTTGGTGACGTGGAGTACTTTATCTTTCGAGGAGTCAACATTATTTCTTACTCAGTCGTCATATAACATGAACACACGCAAACATTCACATGTACTTTTATTATTTTGTGTTCGGTAAGTACAAGTATATTCTTACATAAATTATTGTTTAATTTAATAAATTGTAAACTCGAAACCTGCTATACTAACACTCCTTCTATGTTTCATTATACTATTGAAAGCGAATGTTGCGTGCATGCGGAAATAACACAGAAAAAATAGCGGATGGAAGCAATTTAAAATCAGTAGAGCAAGGTCAGTATTACGAGAGGCGTAAAAACACGTGCTTTCATTCAACTTCGAAAAATAAGAATAAATGTATGCATACAGAACACATATGCTTTCTTTTCACAGTTGTAAAAACATATAAATTGTACATGAAGTAAGTTACGGGAAGGCTCTCTCTTTTATGTCTGTGTATATGTTGTACAATTAGGTACAAGTATTGTACAATTAGGTACAAATTGTTGTACAATTATTTTCCCCAGTTGTCCAGTTGGAGTTGGGGGGGGGGCTTAACACTGGTATTATTTGTAATCACAGTGCTTACTCATGTATTTTGTTTAATATTTTATTTCAAATTCACTGTCAGAAACTAGTGTTGCCAGTTCCTGGATGTAGGTTTACCTACTCTCAAAATATATACATTGTATACGCCAAGATGCTCAATAGTCTAGCAACACATCATGAAAAAACATGCCAAGAGAACCCAGTGGGTTTATAAGTCAGTGCTATATATAACTCCTATTTGTAGGTTAGCTTAGCCAGTGAAAGATCATATAGTAGAATTTTTGTAGAGTGGGTTGGTAACACCGACGAGCCTCAAATAATAATTTCAAGCCTCAAATAATAATTTCGAGCCTCAAAAAAAAAACATCCAATAGAGTTGCCAGATGTAAACAGAGGGCAATAAACCCCCCCCTCATAAAAAGCTACAGTAAAAACCCACAGTGTCGTCAACTCTGTGCCCCTCAAAATATACATCATATAAAGCTACGATGAGCCCCACATGATGATTCGAGCCTCAGTAAAAAAACCCAGTAGGTTAACAACACTGTCAAACTACGGCAGTGTTACCAGATGTAAACAAAAAGCAATAAACCCCCCCTCATAAAAGGCTACAGTAAAAACCCACAGTGTCGCCAACTCTGTGCCCCTCAAAATATACATCATAAAAGGCTACGACGAGCCCCACAAGCCCCAAATGAAAATTCAGTACCGGGCCACTTGTACTACAACATTTTCAAAGACACTGTCGTACTTGTGTGCCGGGAAAGTGAATATGTGCAACCAAACTGTGCTCTGCCCCACCGAGCTCCAAATGATGGTTCGAGCTCCAAATGATGACTGGGTACCGGGCCACTAGGTCTACTAACAACAATAAACATATAATTATATTGTGCGGATTCACAGGACCGTCACAAAGATCACACAGTTGCTGCGTGGCTTCCAGGAGATGCAGCACTCACCTTACAACCCAGACCTTGCCCCGTCGTTTACTATTTTCTTTAAAATCAAATCCGGTCAGAGATTTGTGTTTTATTGATAATCATTAATTAATTAACTGGTTTTATTTTACTTCGCGTTTCTGCTACTTTTCGCTAATCGCGAGGATGATGATGTGTGATGATACAATAAAATTGATGAAGGGACATTTACAAAGAAACCGGGATTCGAAGGAAGGACCCCTGGCGTCGTAGCGCGCTGTGCTAACCACTCCGCCACGGAAGACGGCATTAGCGTAAACCTGAATCTGAGGAATAAATATGCTATGTATCAAATGCATTTCGAATACATTGTGCGTTTTCGCGTGTTGAAACAGAGACCGGGTGCTGCAGAGTCCGAATTTAGTGTCTCCCCTTCCGTTGGTCCACCGCAAGAAGCGATGCTAATGAATAAAATCATCAGAGGACGGGATGAACAGAGTGTTTGTCCGGACCTGGCGTCGGGGGCCATGTTCGGCCTTAATTGCATTCGGGTGGCTGTGACAGGCAGACATGGCGGGGATGGAACGTGGCCTAATTGTATCAATTAGGACGCATTAGCCTGGGAGGAGGGGAGGGGGCAGGTTAGGGGAGGTGGCAATGCACCCGGCGTGGAGACTTCATCGAAATCTACGCCTGGCGCATTCACAAATTCACCATATGCTCAATTAGCGCGATGGTGCTGCCGCGGTGGCGGGAAAGGTAAACTTATCGTCTGTGTTACATTGAATGTAGGCTATTTTCTGTTTTCATGAATATGATATGTTATTATAAGGGTGTCCAAAAAATCACGGAACCGAGATTTTGAACACACGTAACTTTTGTACGAAACAGCGACATGAAAATTACACTGGATGGATATAGCAATAAAATCCTGCTCTACACGAACGTTCAATATGTGGAAAAAGTGACTAAAGTGTAAAAAACTGTTTGTAGGAAGTAAGAACAAACATGGATAAAAGACAAGTGTGGAGCCACTTGCAAAAATGTTCGACGTGTATAACTTGACAAGTTTAAAAACAAGACGCTGCAATCCATTGTTTGCGCACCTCGCATCACATTTCCCCACCCCATTGTCTGCGGCGACGTTAGTTCGCAGTGTTGCAAACCTGGAGGGAGAGGAATCGTCTGAGAATTTTCAACGAAATTTGAATGTGAAAGACATGAATAGACCGTGTTAAAAATGTAAACATAAACATTGGTGAGGTCTTGCCCGGTACCCCCGGAACTTCCGGTTTAGGCCAGTCCCCGTTGTTGCCAGTGCAGATTCACCGGCATACGAAGTAAGAAATGGGCGCTTGTTTTCATCAGTTGTGTGACGATAGTCAAGAAAGGTATTTGCTAAAGTTCTATTATGAAGGAGTGGACGTCTAGAATCCGTCGGATGACAACTGCAGAGCAGATTATTAAAATATGATTTGTCTTTGTGGCCGCCAGTTGTATAGCAGTTTCTCATGTACAGGCACGACGAACTCAAAACGTACAAAAGTTTAGATATATTCAATTATTTTGTAAATGGAAAGTGAGGGAAAGATAATTCTATAAAACTAGTGATATTATTATATTATAAAGTAAAGTAAAGTAAAGTAAAGCTTAAGTGAATCTTTGCCAACAAATATGCAGAAGTAATTACTCATAATAAATGCTAAAGTAAATATATGTGCTTTCAACGTCGCCTTTGCCCCTGAGGGATTTAGGGCAAACCTATGATATGGCATGCCACTTTCAGTTGCACGAATATACTTCGAACAGCAAGGGAGTTTTCAGACTGAAGCGACAAGCGATATCGAGATTTCGCACAGAAGCATTCGATCTAAAGCAAACCATTCACCAGTCACGCTTGCGCAAATAACAGGCCGGGGCAACACAATGCACGGTATTGATAAAACGGCCCAGTCCGAGCGAGAAGCGACACCTCCAATTTGTCGTGCCGCTTTAATTCGGAAGGTGTTGTTTATTTTTGAATGTTGGTTTCCAAGAAACACGTATCGCTGCAGATTGAAAGCTTCCTTTCGAACCAATTCATCGCGAGAAAATACACGTGTCGCTTGGACTGGACTGTTGTTTTCTCAGTAGCTACCATGCATCGTGTCGCCTCGGTCTGTTGTACTCGTATGCAAGGTGAATTGTTTCCTTTAGAGTAAAGGGGCTGTTGCTTGTCGCTTCGGGCTGTAATCTCCGTGCCACTTAAAAGTGAATCCTCAGTGATCAATGAAATTTTTCGAACCGAAGCGACACGACAAGCTGCACGTCTCGCTCAGATTCCCAATGGCGTGTATTGTGCCGCCTGAGACTTGATTTCCCATGAGCGGTAAATGCTTATTTATAGACTAAATGGGCCTCTGTCGCTTGTCACATCATTACGAACCACTGCTGTCGCGTGTCGCTTCGGTTTGAAACCTCACTAAGAGGCGTGCTTTTCACCACAAGACAATACGCAGATAAACGATCAACATGCTTAACAAAATGTAAGTCGTACAAATACTTTCCGGGTACCAATCCTTTCTTCGTTCTGCTTGTATCAACAGGTTTCGCCTTTCTACGTCCTTCGGAAACCTACCAAGTGATACTTGACTCAATAAATTTGTTCCCGATCAAACTGTGCAACCATATCCTACACAGCTGACACCCTACTTCCTTGTAAAAGAATCTCCACCTTGCTCTTTCATATTAACGTCCATATCACCTTAAACGTAACCGGATGTTCGAGGGGGACCAGACGAGTGCACATGCTCCGCAGTAGCTCCGCCTTTAACACCGTCTATTAGTATCCCCTCACCTACGCTACCTATTGATTACGCTAAATTCTAAATACATTTTGATATTTTTCCTTTAAACCTTAAATGAATTAAGTTATATTAGGGATATTTCTTACCAGCATAAGAAATGTATGAAATAAAATGATAGAAAAATGAAAAATATATAAACGATAAAACTGAGCTCACCTTCTAAATGCTTTCCAGTTTTCCTTCTTCAGTTTCACTCTCCCACTCATACGAGTCTGTGTCTACCGATGAATCTGTGTCCGTGTCTGAATCGGCTTCACCAAGTCTAATTATCAGTTTATCTACACGCTCGTCCATAAGTCCATCTCTTTCAAAGTAAGAATCTTCAATTTTTTTCACGTGTTCACAACATTTAATCCATTTCTGTACAGAATATTCACTAAATAATTTTCCCAGCAAATCTTTGTTTGCGTCCAGTGAATCCGAAATGAATTCCCTTGCCTTACCCTTGATTTCCTCCCCACACAAGTTCAATGGGATTTAAGTCTGGTGTGCCCCGTGTTTCTAAATTTCGTGTCAATCGCATACTGTTGCACATAAGGTACACTTTGAATTTTTTATGTACAATTTCCTTTTGTTTATTGTTCACAATGCTTTCACTCTATTCTCCGCATCGATTTCAGTTTCGTTTGCAGGTTTGTCTGTCGCTGAGAGCCACTGTACCATGAAAATCGTCATATTTGTTTTATCTTAATTTTGCTGAGCTGGCACCACTGGTACTCTCAACGCCAGACCAGTGAGTAGAAGAGTGGTGGGGAAGATGACGTAATAGGAAATGCTCCGCAGCGATCTGCGCATATCGGGACTTAACTTGTCAGGCTTATATCTATGGCCTCTGTGGGTATTTATCGAACTGATAAAAGAGCGATACATTTTTGAGCAGGAGATTTATAGGGTTAATTATGGAATATTCATTTTAAAAATGTAAGTTTTTTTTTCTGTAAGTGGGATTGGCCGTGACAGAAAACAGATCAAGGTGTATCCGACATCTCGTTGTGTTATTCGATCAATGCCCGGATGAAACAAAAAGAGTTTAAATATTTTCGTACAAAAAGATAGGTTAGTTCTTGTAAACTATCCCATTTCTGAGTTTGTCCTTCACTGTGGAAAGTGCTGTGAACAAGCAATGAACCGTGAAGCCATGTAGTTTTGAATTATTTTGTAAATGTATTTTTCTATTTTACTTAAGTTTTAGAACCGTGTCTGACTACCACATTCGATACCCAGGTTGTGTGATTTCAGGTGGGGAATTTTTCGAGCAAAGTCACTGCATGGAGCTGCTCTGGGGTTCAGCCAGCCATTAATAAATGGATAACCGGGTGGGGGGTAAGGAGGCCGGAGCTTGGTGCTCATAACATCCCCTCCACAATTATCCCAGATTGTGAACGTGTCGGCCCTACCTTCACATCCCTCATATACTTTCACGACATGTCGCAATATTTACCGTTTCTAATACTAATTATTATTCAGTGGCATGCCCAAAAGGGGGATGGGGGTCATAACCCCCCCTTTGGCCCAATATTCCTAAAAAGAAAAGAACGTGAAAGGCAGGAAAATATTGCAAAATGAGGGCTGACTACTAAAAAAAAGTATACGTACCCCCCGCCAATTTTGAAAATCCAGGGCACGCCACTGTTATTATTTTTATTTGATTATTATTCTTACAATTCACTTTTATATGTACAACTAACCCCACCCTTGGAAAACGTTTTGGCAACGTTCAAGTAACACGTCGGTCTTTGACGTAGATGGATCAAAAGACGCAGAAAACTGACGTGCAGGGGGCGCTAGAAGCCAGAGAAGCGAGCTCCCGAAAAGCCGCGTCACAGTTTCCTGTCAAAGAGAGATTTAACCGCTCCATTCTCGGTGATTGAATGTCTGCGAGTCGTTTTGCAGGAATCCGGAGACGTCTTCTCTCTTCCTGCTCGTGGCACTGATGAATGCCCAAGCTGAGGGGAAAAGGTCCCGGAGTTCAAGGGACAGGGGCGGGAAGTTGAGGAACTGATTCTCGTTCGGCTGTACTCCATAAACAGTAGTGCAGTGTTGCCATCCGAAGGGAAATTACCCTAGGTGCAGAGAAATTCAATCTAACAATGAGATTTTCTATAAAAAAGTGGAATTTTCACAAACTAAGGGGAAGTTCTAAATATTGTAGAGAAATTTGTACATTGACTTACACTAAATAATAAACGCTATTTTGTTGGACAGAAGCGTTGAATGTCTCACTCACGAACTCGTCGCTAGGGTTCCGGGTTCGAGTCGTGACCTGCACATTGATATTCCATTCTGAGAGAATTTGACACGTCCTTTAGTCAAAAGAACATGATTTAACTAAAAGAGCAAATAATCAGTTCACATGAAAGACTCGAAAGCATTCGCGTGATGCCTCTCAGGGTATTGGGTAATATACTATCTCTGTTAGTTCGTCAAATAAGAATCAAAGTTAAGTTTTCACTACAAAAAATGAAGTCTATTTTACTTCTTTGCAAACTAAATACTTATATGCCCAACATATAATCCATGTCACTCAAAGAAATTAAACTTCTTCCAAGCCCGAACTTGCAAAGTCAAGAAAAAACACACTCGTAATTAACATGGCAACAGCTCTTAACAAGATAAATATATTCAGGTTAGTCACTATCCTGACATTATCAGTGATAGGTAAATTACAGAAATTAAGATTAAAGAACAATAAACATTTGTACAAGAGAAAGATCATTAATAACAATAAATATTAGTGCAATGGGAAAGGACGTGTCAATTTTTATCTTATCATTATTCACCTTCATCCGGCCGATTAGCTTAAAGAAACAGAGAAATTTCAAATTACGCTAGAATCAAGAAGATTCTGCTCAGAGGATTATTCTTGATTTATTGATTCGGTTTATTTTACTATGCATTTCTGCTACTTTTGCCTATTCGCGAAGATGAAGATGAGTGATGATGCGGTATGATAAAGTTGATGAAGGGACACACAAATATCACCCATGCCTAGGCGCGGTGTGAGAGGGTTATTTTTATAACAAATATTATTGCAGAATTATTTTCGAATTTTGATATTTTTCGTCGCTTTTCCACAATTTGGCTTATGGCAACAATGAGGATTGATGATTAGACTGATAGGGAGAGTTACAAAGGAAAGGCAATACCTAGTCAGGACTCGAACCTTGAACCTTTAATGGCGAGATAGTGAGCCAACTATTGCGTAACTGCTATTTAAAGCCTGAATCACACGGAACTGGATATCCAGTAGGAATCCTCTAGTTGACGCTGGACTGGCTAGCCATTTGCTGGTTTTCGCCTCACACGGTTCGTGTTATACCGTACTTGTCGATAGTCTTTCGTTCCCATAATGGCGGCCGCGCGAGAAGTAAACAACGTATCACTTCACACTTTTAAAATACGATAACTATTCAACCGAGAGGAATATCGCTTCGTATTAAATGGTTTTAGGTAGAGAAGAATGGCACTGATTGAATATATACTTTACAACGTTTACTGTACACGTATGGAAGAATATTTTAGCTTTTTCAATTGTAAACATGCCTTTCGTGCTGTATGCACTCGGAAACCACAGACAAAAAAGGGTACTTTGCAAACTCACAGATTATCTTCACATGGCCAAACTTTGCTCTGATTGGCTGTTCCACAGAATCTAGTCGAAGAAAGCAAGTAGCAATTAGAACATGTCCTATTCCTCAAAACCAGTGAAGCAGTCAGCCAGGCGGCCATGATTTCTACCTAGAAAGTCAGTTCAGCGCCAACTAGGGCATTCCAACTAGAAAACCAATTCCGTGTGATAGGGGCTTAATCAAATGGAAAAAAAGTTAAGAATAAAAATTAGAAGAGAACGATCTGACCGAATGATGCAGGAAAATTTTAAATGTTAAAGAGAGGTTCTTACATAGTAAAGGAAACAGTTATGTAGTAAATATAAACCTTTTTATTTGTTTAAGTTCACTTTATGATCAGATGGGCCGGCCCCTTTGGCAGAGTGGTTAGCACATCGCGCTACGACGCTAGGTTCGAATCCTGGCCTGGGGATGGATATTTGTGAGCGTCCATTCATCAATTTCATCATATCATCACTCATCCCCATCTTCGCAAATTAGTCAAAAGTGGCACAAAAAGCGAAGTAAAATAAAGCAAATCAAATCACAAATAATCATATGGGCTGATAGGGCCTGGACCTATAGATTAAAGTGGGTTCCGTCGATTATCGAAACGGGGCGTTTGATTACAAGGCCGTAATGTTACCACCGTGCCATCTCAGAGGATCAAGAAAACTTTTAGGTACTCAAGAAGGTGCACTGTGTGGAAACACTGTCTTCTTCCACGCCACGCTGAGCCGATCAGCAGAAGATGGAATTGAAAATGAGGCTCCTGGAGAGTAGTCGTTGAAGAACTTTCCAAACGACTTCCAGCGCTCCCTTGGAAGTTTCCTCACTTCGACTTTCGTACTGGAATCTTTAACCACCTTTTTGTTTTCTAACTTATGGCGCGGTAACCCTGGATTTGCATTCCAAGCAGCTGCTGCCTGCTCTCTACCGATAAAAGTTAGTCTCGCTCAGTGTTTATAATTCAAAGTTGGTAACGATGTCAAATCTCAGCAGTTGGTAACGATGTCGCTTGATTATTTCCAGCAAGCATTTGTTTTCCGAAACTAATAAAACAGTGCAGTAACTTTCAAACAGCAGAATATTTTTCAAATTCGTTTCTCACTCTTTGAAAACATGATTAGACCCCTCATTAAAAAGAATAAAAGATATATTGCACAAAATAATGGAAAGTGTGGCAAACTCAAAACCCAATTCTGTAGCATGAATTGTATCTCTTGCAAACTATGCTGTTTAAAATTGTATTGTTGTTATGTAGCATCGCTTTTCTGCCACTTTTGAATAATCGCGACGATAAGGATGAGTGATGATATGATGAAATGGATGAAGGGTGCACTCAGAAGGAACTGTCACGTCCAGGTGTCGTAGCGCCCTGTCCTAATCACTCCTCCACGGAGGTTGGCGAATTGGTATATAAGAGCATGTATACATTACCTAGCTTACATCTACAATAACTTTTCCCCAAATAAAGTTACATGAAATCTGATTTCAGATTTGACATCCTGACGAAATTCTAGCCTATAGTCATGTATCACATGACCCACCCATTATTTAAATAAAAAAGTCAAATTCAAGATGGCGGAACCAAGATGGCAGCCGTCCCCGTGACATACTTCAAAAGGTGTCCCCCTAGACCTATTTTGTATCGCCCATATCAAATTCCATGAAAATACATCACTGCGGATTTTACAAGGGGTGGTAAGGGACTTCTGATACACCCTGTAGTTAAGATCACTAAATTTTGTATAAAAACAGAGAAATTGTTTAAAGAATTTTAAATGGATTATTTATGGAATACCAAAAATGTAAATTCCAGCTCAGGCCCGATCTCCAGGGGAGGCTCACGGGTTATGAAGGGGGGGATGACTTTGTTAACAAAGTCTGTTTTTAAAAAGTTTAACAGTATTAAATGAAGGTAAATTATGTGTGTGGGGGAAGGCGTGAGGGGAGTAGGAGGGTAATTAAGTTATATATATTTTAGAAACATCATACAAATACTACCTTTTTTATATCTTCTAAAATATCGCTTGAAGTGTCAATTGACTTCTACTGAAATCATCCCTTACTACGCACTCCATACTACTATTGATGATACAGATATTTATATCACACAAGAAAAATGGACAGTATTCAGTCATTGTGCTTAGCGAACATTCCACCTGTATAGGAATGTGTTCTTGTTTTCATTATTTGGTTTTGATGATGTGGGTTGGATTGCTTTTGTTCTCAAGAGATGGCGTGTGTGGTCCGTGTGTCAGCTGTTTGCGTGGGCGCCAAGTAAAGAAAAACGGTTAGTGAGAGAGAAGCATCATGGCGCGAATCGCGATAACCACAGCTGGACATTACTAAGAACATACGTCGTCTAAAGTGATTAGAATTGCCTTTCAGTGATACTTCATGGTAGTTAGTGCATTACAGGTAGAAAATAGATGTCTCAAAAGAATCAGCGTGTGCATTTGTTATTGTGTTTTCTTACAAGAATCAACGCAACTCCAACATTTTTATGGTCCTCCAAGCCTTGGATGTCTTACATCTACCTGACTTTGTGAACTGTAAACTTTGTGGTGAACGGTGTGTTCTAGTTTTGCATTGACATAGCGTGGTCCAGTTGTGTGGATTCGTGTCTCAAGAACTGAACGTTTCGTGCGGGTGGCAGAAGGGACATTCCGGAATCTCGATACTAAATTTATTGCGTAGCAAGCATATTCAGAAGGCGGGGAAGGAAATCAGCTGATTCTTCGTGCGAGCAGTGCAGCAGTGTTTCCAACCGGCGAGACGATTGTGTGTCCAACATCGGCAGCGCTGAAGTTTGCAGGTAATCAGGCTCATTTTAGTACCATTTCCTTTTCCTTTCTTTACATTACATTAAAGGTAAAGGTAAAAAAAGGTAAAGTGCTCCCCTGTGCTTAGCACCACGCCATGAAGGCGTATAGGGGGTGTGGGGGTAACGCCCCACACTTTCTTGATCCGGTCGTGAGTGGGGGTGATGTGATCAGCATCACGCCCCTGACCGCCTTTACCCCCCAGGGTTTCCCCCAGGTACCCATGTTATTCGACGCTGGGTGGGCGCCGGGGCCGCTTCCATCGTTAGAAAAGTTCCCGGATTTGAACCGGCCGGGGATCGAACCCGGGACCTTGAGCATGGTAGTCAGACGCGTTACCGACTGAGCCACCGCGGCGAGACGATTGTGTGTCCAACATCGGCAGCGCTGAAGTTTGCAGGTAATCAGGCTCATTTTAGTACCATTTCCTTTTCCTTTCTTTACATTACATTAAAGGTAAAGGTAAAAAAAGGTAAAGTGCTCCCCTGTGCTTAGCACCACGCCATGAAGGCGTATAGGGGGTGTGGGGGTAACGCCCCACACTTTCTTGATCCGGTCGTGAGTGGGGGTGATGTGATCAGCATCACGCCCCTGACCGCCTTTACCCCCCAGGGTTTCCCCCAGGTACCCATGTTATTCGACGCTGGGTGGGCGCCGGGGCCGCTTCCATCGTTAGAAAAGTTCCCGGATTTGAACCGGCCGGGGATCGAACCCGGGACCTTGAGCATGGTAGTCAGACGCGTTACGTTCATTAATTGCATTATTGTGAAACCTTATCAGTTATCCTTTCACCATGACAGAGGCAGAGATTAAACGTTTAAAAGTTGTGCGAGGAAGCTACAAAGGGCAATTGACCCGTATGAAAGCATTCGTCGATGCATTTGACATTAATATACAGAGTGTTCAGGAAATTAAATTGAGATTAAGTCACTTGACAGAGATGTGGGACAAATTCAATGACGTTCAAACCAGTTTGGAACTTCAATCGGAAGCAACCGAAGAGGAAGTTCACAGAATAGAATTTGAAGAAAAGTACTACAGCATTAGGTCTCAAATGGAGACAATAGTGATGCGGCATGATCAAATGAATCAGCCCAGTGTTAGTACTAGTTCTGTTACGTCAGTTCAGTCTCAACTTAGACTTCCAAAGATTTCCATACCCTCTTTTGATGGAAATTATGAAAACTGGCTTCCATTCAAGGACAATTTTAAAGTGTTGGTCCATGATAACAATACATTACCAGCAATACAAAAATTTCATTATTTGCGGTCCTCTTTAAAGGGACAAGCCAGTAAGCTAATTTCAAACTTGCAAGTTAGTGAGGCAAATTATACAGTAGCATGGAACTTGCTCACTGAAAGATATGATAATAGCAGGCTTATTGCATCACATTACGTTAGTGAACTATTACACATAAAGTCGGTGCGTAAAGAAGATGCAAATGAATTGAGACAGTTTGTAAATACAGCAACCTCAAATCTGAATGCTTTAAAGGCTCTTAAACTTGAGGTGCCTTTGGATGAAGTCATTTTATCACAACATTTTGTATCTCATTTGGATCACAATACTCGTAAGGAATTTGAATTATCACAAGAGCATGATTACTTTCCTACCTTGTCAGAATTATTTGCATTTGTAGAGCGCAGGTGTCAAGCTTTAGAAAACATGAAACCGACACATAGTGACACCAATGCTAAGCAGTTTCAATCACATGATAAACAAGGTAAATTCATGAAACAAAGCAACACGTATTTAGCAACATCCACTAACATTCAGTGCATGTACTGTTCCGCAAATCATACTTTGTACCAATGTGAGACTTTCTTACAGGCAAGTTATAAACAGAAGCAAGAATTTGTGAAGAAGAAAGGTCTTTGTTTTAATTGTTTATCTTCAAAACATTCAGTGAAATTTTGTAAATCTGGAAATTGCAAAATTTGTAATTTGAAACATAATACTCTCTTGCATAGGGATACACCTGAAAGACCAAGATCGGCGAGTGTCAGTAACAATACAAGCAATAGACAACTATTGAATTTCAAAGTGTCTCCTCAAGAAAGCAACAATGTGGCAAGAGATGAAGCACCTCAATCTTCATATTGTACAGTCAAAGAAAGACACACTTCACAAGTTTTATTGTCAACTGCCTTAGTGAAGGTAAAGGGCAACAATGGACAATTTCATTATTGCAGAGTTCTCTTAGACAGTGGGAGTCAGTCTAATTTTGTAACCACATCATTAGTGCAAAAACTACGACTGACGAAAGAAAACTATGTTGTTCCAGTTCAGGGAATAAACAATTCGTGTCTTGAAACTAAACATTGTGTAGATGTTGTAATCCAGTCTAGAACGTCTAATTATACAACAACAGTGAAGTGTCTTGTGTTACCAAAAATCACAGGCGACTTGCCTACACAGGTAATCGATTGCAGTACTTGGAATCTTCCAAAGGATATTCAGTTTGCTGATCCTTCATTTCATCAGCCAGGCAACATAGATTTGTTGATTGGATCTGAACTATTTTTCTTGCTACTACGTTCAGATAGAAGAACAAGAATAGGAAATTATCCTGTACTTCAAGATACAGAGTTAGGATACATTTTAGCAGGAGCTATGCCTCAACAATGTGAAGCACCTACAACAGTTACTTCATGTTTTGTACGTACTGAAGATAGCCTTCAATTACAATTACAGAGGTTTTTTGAGTTAGAGGAAGTATTCACAAAGACCAAGAGCAAAGAAGAAATGGATTGTGAAAGGCATTTTCAAGAAACAACCATCAGGCAGAAGGATGGTAGATTTATGGTTAGGCTACCATTCAAACCAAATCATACTGAATTAGGGAATTCGTTTCAACAAGCAGACAAAAGATTTCATCAGTTGGAAAGAAGATTAACAACACAGCCAACACTCAGGCAGAACTATTGTGAATTCATGGACAATTATGAATCATTAGGCCACATGAAGCAAATTAAAACTACTGATGAAGAGAACAAGGAGTCATATTACCTACCGCATCATGCTATTATTAGAGAAAGTACTACAACACCTGTGAGAGTTGTATTTGATGGATCATCGAAAACAGACAGTGGACTATCCCTTAACGATGTTCTAATGACAGGGCCTACAGTCCAAGAAGATCTATACTCTATTGTACTGAGGTTCAGAACGCACAAGATAGTTTTTACAGCAGATATAGCCCAGATGTTTCGCAACATTAGAGTCCATCCTTATGACACTAAATATCAAAGAATATTGTGGAGAAAATCACCAAACGAAGAAATACAAACTTATGAATTATTAACTGTAACTTATGGCTTAACCTCATCGCCGTACCAAGCTGTTGCAGCATTACAAATGCTTGCAAGACAGGAAAACGAAAACTTACCCAATGCATCCAGCATATTATTAAGGGATTTTTATTGTGACAATGTAGCATCAGGAGGTGATAACATTGAAACTATGCTCAACTTACAGTCTGAACTGAATGAACTCTTGAAACGAGGTGGATTTATTTTACGCAAATGGTGCTCCAATTGTGAGGAATTGGTGCAAGCAGTACCAGAAGAACACAGAGAAGTTCATTTACCATTTCAGTTCAATAATGAAGCAGAAATAAACACATTAGGCCTCATCTGGCAACCATCAACGGACAAATTTTTAATTTCGTGCAAAGTAGCGAAAGATGGAGACTTTTGTTCACCATTAACGAACATAACCAAACGACAAGTTGTGTCAATTGTTAGCTCCATATTTGATCCACTGGGACTTATCAGTCCAACTGTCATTTTATACAAGATATTTTTGCAGAAACTTTGGAGTTGTAAATTGGAGTGGGATGAACAATTAGATTCAGATTTAAGAAACCAATGGACGAATTTGTATCAACAACTACCAGATATAGTTCACATCCAAATAGAGAGATTTGTACTGACAACAGAAAAGACAAATGACATTCAGATACATGGATTCTGCGACGCAGCAGAAGGAGCTTATGGTTGTTGCATTTATATTAGATCAAGAGATGAGTCAGGAAGAATCAATGTTAAATTACTGTGCGCAAAGTCAAGAGTAGCGCCAATCAAAAAAGTTACTTTGCCACGACTAGAATTGTGCGGTGCTCTTCTATTAGCTAAACTAGTTAAGAAAACAACACCAATTTTGAGAATTCCAATTGACAGTACATATTTTTGGACAGATTCAAAAATCGTACTTGGGTGGCTAGCAGCGTCCCCCACTCGATGGAAAACCTTCGTAGGTAACCGTGTTGCACAGATCCAGGAACTTTCTGCTATTAACCAATGGCATCATGTCACATCTAAGTGTAATCCAGCAGATTTGATAACAAGGGGAGTAGAACCAAGAGCCCTCAAGGATTCGGAAATTTGGTGGAATGGACCTACGTGGTTAAAAGAAGATACTTGGCCATTACATGTTATGGAAAATAGCGAACTTGAAGAATGCATAACAGAACAAAGGAAGATAGTTACATCAATGTTTAGCAAGATACATGGAACAGAAGCAGATTTCATGCTGAGATTTTCCACATTACAGAGATTGCTTCGTGTAGTAGCAACATGCTACAGATTCATTTACAATGTTAAGAATCCTGTTTCGAAGAGAACAGGAAACTTTTCTTATGTTGAATTACGTGCAGTACTAATGAAATGTATCTTAATTGTGCAACGCATTTCATTTCCACAAGAAATTCATGACTTAGAAGAAGGACAACAAGTATCAAAAAATAGTCCTATCAAGGATCTTCATCCATTTATTGATGACAGACAGCTGTTACGAGTTGGCGGAAGACTCGAAAATTCAGAATTGCCATATGAGAGCAAATATCAATTAATTTTGCCTACCAAACATCATCTGACGCAACTCATAATTGAATCAGAACATCGTCGTTTATTACATGCAGGGCCTCAATTGTTGATAAGCTCTTTAAGACAGGAATACTGGATTCCACATATCAGACAAACAGTAAGATCTGTCTTGCATAAATGCTTAATATGTTTTAAGTTGCAAGCCAAGGCGTCACATCAACTCATGGGACAATTACCAAGCCCAAGAGTCACACCATCACGTCCATTTTTAAATACAGCAGTAGATTATGCTGGTCCTTGCATCATAAGAACAAACAGAAGAAGCAGAATCACTACCAAGGGATATGTAGCTATATTTGTGTGCATGGCTACTAAAGCAGTGCATATTGAAGCAGTTATTTCCTTAACGTCAGACGCATTTATCGCTGCTCTACGCAGATTTGTTTCTAGAAGAGGAAAATGTCAAAACATATACAGTGACAACGGGACTAATTTTGTTGGAGCTAATAGAGAACTGAGAGAACTCAGTCAACTCTTCAAAGCAGAACAGCTAAAAGGTGGACTTGAAGATTTTGCAATAAAAGATGGAATCAACTGGCACTTCATTCCAGCTAACGCGCCCCACTTTGCAGGATTGTGCGAAGCCGCTGTAAAGTCTATGAAATATCACTTTAAGAGGATAGTGGGAAATGCTACTTTGACATACGAAGAGCTTGCAACATTGTTAACGCAAATTGAAGCATGCCTCAATTCCCGACCCCTGACCTCAATATCTGATAATCCCAGTGACACCTTTTACTTAACACCTGGTCACTTTCTTATAGGGTCACCTCTCATGTCCATACCTGAGCCTGATTTAACTAACTTGCCCCAAAACAGTCTTTCTAGATGGCAACACATTCAGCAATTACAACAACATTTTTGGAAAAGATGGTCGAAGGATTATCTCCACGAACTACAACAGCGTCGTAAATGGACGGCTTCAACAGAAAATCTTCAACCAGGCATGGTGGTTCTGGTCAAAGAAGACAACGCACCTCCACTTACATGGAAAATAGCAGTAGTGGAAGAGACGTTTCCTGGTAAAGACGGTGTAGTGCGTGTGGCAAAAATTAGAACAACAACTGGTTTTACTAAAAGACCAGTGAACAAATTGATTCCCTTACCTAATGACAATTGAATTAGCAAATCTGTTGATTGGAATTTATCCAATCAAGAGGGGGGAATATGTATAGGAATGTGTTCTTGTTTTCATTATTTGGTTTTGATGATGTGGGTTGGATTGCTTTTGTTCTCAAGAGATGGCGTGTGTGGTCCGTGTGTCAGCTGTTTGCGTGGGCGCCAAGTAAAGAAAAACGGTTAGTGAGAGAGAAGCATCATGGCGCGAATCGCGATAACCACAGCTGGACATTACTAAGAACATACGTCGTCTAAAGTGATTAGAATTGCCTTTCAGTGATACTTCATGGTAGTTAGTGCATTACAGGTAGAAAATAGATGTCTCAAAAGAATCAGCGTGTGCATTTGTTATTGTGTTTTCTTACAAGAATCAACGCAACTCCAACACCACCCCCGGGCCGAAACAATAAAACTCCCCTTCGTTCCATGCTGGCCTTTGACGCAGATACCGAGGGAATTTGCATGATGACGTGTCAAAGTTACAGGAATCTGTCTAAACGGGAGGTCGCAACTCGCAACAGGGGCAGCGAAGGTACAGATAAAGAAGCTCCCCTATGAAGCAACTTTCTAAAGTCTAGAGAAGAGAATATTCTATATACTTGTCGTTATTTAGACTTCTTGTAATAGCTGCTGCTCATGTTCTGTGAATTTATCCTTCACCAAAGTTCTTAGTAAAATAATATCTGCTGTCTACATTTTCACACTTCACTGCAAACAAATTATACAAAATAGTTTTATCTGATGTCAAGGCGGCTGACGGCAGTGCCGGGGGGGCTGACGAAAGTTCAAGGGGGGTCAGCAACCCTGGCCCCTGCCTGGTGACGGGCCTAGACCAGCTCATTGAAAAATCTACCCTTGATCATTATTTTTATGCTTATTATTATTGGTAGTGGTGTGAATGTAGTATTTTAGCAGGCACTGTCAACGCAAAGCTGTATGTATAATCACCTAATCCTTATCTTTATGTAAGTTCTGCGGAAATAAATCACATTATAAAGCAGTAAACAAGTGTTTTCCGTATTTAATTTTGGTCCTAACATATTTTTTGAGGGTCCAGACCCCCTGGAGCCCCTCCAAATACGCTCTTGCTGGTAAGACTCCTTTTAATCATCATAAAAATAAATGATCTTTCCGTGACGTCATCTGCGTTAGTTGAATAAACCTGATGGACTCACCTGTATATTCCACCTTGGGGCAGATATCATTGTTTCGCTTCTTCACTGCCTCCTACAATCGAGGGAAGAAAATGACGGTGCCTGGTTCGTTCCCTCGACAATTGACTGCCGACTCTTCATCGTTTGCGGCATGATTTGCCAAAGCGTGCTGGGAAAAAGATTGCACAGGTTCCGTTCGGAACATAATGCAAGGGATTACCACGATGATGCACGTTTCACGTCTGGAGATACTTTTCTTTCCTGGAGGTAAAACATAGTTTGGTCATGTTCTCGTTTGAATTTTCTTTCTCCGCGAAAGCAGTCACTTTGTTTGTGTGTGTTCTAGAATTTTCGCGTGACGTCACAGATTTGCACAACTGTTCAACGTAAGTTAACGTATATGAAGTGGTGTGCCGTACACTATACGTTTACATCTACATGCGTTGTATGCACGTAATCTACGCGTAGATTACATTTGGTTGTAGTTTACATAGACTACGTAGACAATCTAAAGTACATTAGAAGTAATTTTGAAGGCTTTCATGAAAGGAAAGTGACATTTTCAACTATATTTGTTCCTAACGAACTGACAAGAATCCTATTTACAACAAAATTTCTTTCTTCTCGAAGAAAAATAAATCTTATGCAAAAAAAGACAGCAGATGGCAGTCGTGAGGCAAAAGTAGTCCTTTTCCGACAAAACATTAAAATAATTCTTACCTTAGGCTTCTTTCCTAAGCGAAAAATTGTTGAAATTGAAAGGAAGAGTATGAAAGGTTTTCTCACACATTAACAACTGATACGCAGCATAATTTTGTTTTACTTCTACAACGCCCTTAGCTAAGTTTTCACCTTTCGTCATGTCAGTGGCGTACGCAAGGGGGGGGTTACCGGGTTTAAACTCCCCCCTTGAGCTTTTGAAATATTATGGAAAATGCTGTAGAAAAAATTAAAAATGGCTAATTTATCACAGTCAAAGATCTGCGACAGTAATAATAATAATAATAATTTGAATTATTATTCCCATGCAGCATGAAAAAAAACACAACATTCCAAACACAATCTAAGCGGCCGCAAAGTTCAATTTTGCAAATTTTTTTTGCAAAAAGTCGCGCAGTGACTCTCGCGAGAATTGTGAAAATTCCTTGCTTCGTCGCAGTGTGCCGACCTTATTGCAAACGTTCTTCCCGGTACTGATTTCACATCCCCTTGTGAACTCTCAAGTGATGCTGAGTCTACATCCACATCATTAAATAATGTTGAAGGGCTTTGTGAATCACCTAGAAGTGATAAATGTGTTGGAATGTCTATAAACTTACTTTTCAACGAAAACATATACTCAGTGGAATTTGGCAACATGTATTCTCGCGCTTCATCATCATCATCATCCTGGGCGAGTTCCATAGGTAAAGGTAATGTAAATTCCCCCGTGCATATAGCACGGTGCTATGAAGGCACACGTAGTGGTGTGGTGGGCCCCAAAGATTCTCGATCTCGAACTATTTTGCAGGTGATGTGATCAGCACCATGCTCCGGCAGCCTTCATCCCCCAGGGTTGCTCTCAGGTACCCATTGCTATGAGGCTGGGTGCGGAGACAAGGCTGGATTAATTTCCAACCAATTCCGGGAATCGAAGCCGGATATCCCAAGAAGTTGTCAGACTAGACCAGCGCGGCTCCTTGAATGAGTTTCATTTTTTGATTATTTCAATAAATTTAATATATTTGCTTGTTTTTATGGATTTTCTTCACACTTAAAATGTCTCACAACCGTTGACTAGACAGTTATTTTGTAACAAAGAAACAAAAGAAATGTAATTTTGTTCTATTTCTTTCATAAATAGCAGCTGCATTAGTAGTAATTATTAGTAGTAATTAAACTAATTAATTAATTATAATAATTATTAATGTATTTATTATTAATAATAATTAAAGTATAATAAAACAATGGTAATGTGAATTTGTAGAAAGTTTTCTAAATAACACCCCCCTTGATGAAATCCTGCGTACGCTACTGCGTCATGTTGTTTACATAGATTACGTTACGTGTATAAAATAGTCTACGTGTAGAATGTAGACTATCGTTGTTTACACGTAGACGCACATCGCTGCGTATATGTAAAGGTGAATCTCGTCCCTGTGTATTGCATAGTGGTAAAGTTCTCGCCTTATAATCAAGGAGTCCCGGATTCAATACCCGGTGGAGGCACATAGCAGTTCGGATCACATTTGGACTGTATGTCCAGTCCCGATTAGCCTATCTCTGCATCAAGTTGACTTGAAACAAAATCCCTCCCCTTACGCCCAGAATTTTTTAAAAAATAACGGAAATGCAGGAAAAGATGTCAAAATCCCCTTACACCATGTCTTCATTACGAAAGTCATGCGAAATCCACTGCACACACATGCGCAAAGATTTTCTGGTATTTTAGAACTCGATATAAATTGTTAAAGAATAACTTGCATCAAATTCAAATTTGGTCGCGAAAAATACTCCGAGCGTTGTTATGTACGGTCACACACATTTCTGGGTTGTAACGAACCCAGAAGAGTCCTACACGTTGCCCTGCATTTTCCAACCGGCGGCTGGGAAACAGCGAATCAGCGATCAGTTGAATTTTCTTCGACTGAGGTCGGGCATTTTCGAGTCACAAGGTACCGAACGTTGTTTACGGGACAAAACAAATGAGCGTTGGGTCCACCACATGTTGCCAAACGTAAACTAAAGCGAGAGCGAGTCTTCTAGGGCAACGGTATTGTCAGCACCAGAAATCAGCGGGGGGTTGATGGTAGAACTGCACTCGCGGTCCTGAACGATGGAGTTTCTGGAAGGACCACCCACAGGTCGGACACACACATAAAGACAACTTGCACAAACAGAAGTACGCTTGGCAACGTTGCTTCGGGAGAGCGATGTGAACCCTTCAGCTTTTACTTCGCAACTGAGTTTGTTGACACGTATTGGACCACACGCCTCCGAAAATGATTGGGGGACAGAAAGGGCCAGAAATAGCCTTCAAGGTGGGCCGCCTGATGGAGTTGCGTTCAGTGTAGGATTCTCAGCCAGTACAAACCTCCGTGTGTCTCGTGTTGTTTCGTCTCTATATGTTTGTGATTGTCTCTTCATCCATTTCATCCTCATCGTTGCGAGTAGCCAAAAGAGACAGAAAAGCTAAGTAAAATAAAGCAATTCACACAATCAAACCCAGAAGTGTCCGTGACTGTACTTCATGTATAACTATGTTTGAAATCGATCGGTAACTAGAGAAGAGAAGAGGGTGGTGAATGGCAGAGGTGAACGTAGAACAGATATTCTCGATCATCTGCAGGAGCCCTGGGGAAAAGGCTTGTGTGTGTGAGGGAGTTGTGAATTGATGGAAGAAGCCAGGGATGAGCGCAGTAGCAAGGGGAGGTGGGGGACTAAGGCTGCAACGCCCATCCGACAAGAAAGTTGGTTTGCAGTGGGTGGGCGTCCAAGTGCTCGGCAAACTTTGAAGGCAAAAGGATTCGGCTGCCAAGATCCAGAATACGCTCCCAAACTGAAACACACCCACTCGTAGAAATTCCCTTCCATATAGCAAAAATTTCCCTCTCTTTTAGAAAAAATCCCTCCATTTATGTAATGCTTCAGATCAACACACAAAAAAACTCATAGTGTAGCAATTAGAGTCGCTAGCAGTTTAATATACCACTATATGACTTGCTATATTTTTATTAAGAATATGACACGTCCTTTCCCATTGCACTATTTATTGTTATTAATTACCCTTTCTCTTGTATTTATTGTTCTTTAATCTTAATTTCTGTAATTTACCTATCACTGATAATGTCAGGATAGTGACTAACCTGTATATACTTATCTTGTTACGAGCTGTTGCCATAGCAATTACGATAGTGTTTTGTCTTGACTTCAGAGTTCGCAAGGTGAGAGTTCGGGCTTCGAGTTTTAATAGAGTGATCAAGATGAATTATAAGAAGTTTAATTTCTTTGAGTGAAATGGATTATATGTTAGGCATATAAGTATTTACTTTGCAAAGAAGTAATATAGACTTCCTTTTCCTTAGTGAAAACTTAACTTTGATTTTTATTTGACGAACTAACAGATAGATAGATATTACCCAATACCCTGAGAGGCATCACGTGAATGCTTTCGAGTCTTCATGTGAACTTATTATTTGGTGTTTTAGTTAAACCGTGTTCTTGTTATTAAAAGAACATGTCAAATACTACTATCAAAATAGGGCATCATTATGAAACTACTAAGAAAAATAGAGTATGATTCATTATCGAGTGTATCTCTAATGAATACTAGTAAAATTCACATAATGATCAACTGTTCTACCAAAGAGATTAATGTCACAATAAATGGAAAACTGCAAGGCTCTAATGAAAATAAAGTTAGTGTATTATTTTATGAATAAGAATAATGATATATTTTTATTTATTAATTTTATCTTTTAATTTTTCGTAGACGACTGTAAATACAAAACTCTATTCACAAGAAACTGTAAGTCAATAGTTATTTCTTCAATTTACATTTATTGGCATGGCGACTCTTTCGATGGCATGGAGTGGGATCTTTGGTAACCAAAGTTAAGTTGATTTGTGAATGAATAAAATCTATAAATTGAACTCAAACCTACCTCTCACGATTGCGACGTTGAAGCACCTCGGAACTATCTCTTCACCGTGGTAAAACGGGGACTGTTCGATCCCGAAAACCCCAGATATCGAACACCCCAGATCTTACCAGAATCCTAACCATTATGCTTGTGTGATGTAGCTTCGTCATTCATTCATCCTCACTGGTGAGCACTCGCCCTTGGCAGATAACTTGATGGTAATAGGCGAGAGGTTACTTTTCACACTTGAAATGGCACAACACTAAGAATTTGGGTTTATATCTTCCAGTTTAGATCAACATGGTTAGAGAAGGATATTACCTGTCTATTCGATGATGAATAAATCCTCGGAGAAAACTCCTAGAAGTGCTCTATGCAGACTCGCTCAAGCTCTTTCTCGTTCCTCGTTCCAAAGCAAAATACCCCAAGTCGCCCGTTACACTCTAACTTATACTTTCTTCCATCACCAAGTTGTTGCTCCCTAATCCCCGTTCATCTGCAACTTACTTTCAATCAACCAGGAAGATAGATTTGATACTGACTTAGCATTCTTTGAATGCTTGAGAGAGTAACGGCCGACGAAGGAGGTTATTGCTTTTGGCTTGCTACTTTTCACAAATCAAGGGAACCTGTTACGATATGGAAAAGGGGAGACGGAAGAAGAGATTCCGTGATGAAAGACCAGAAACCGAAGAAGAGGGGGATGCAGATACCACCAGCGAGTGAGACGCTGAGAGCATTCCAGCGTCACAGCAGAGACCGACACCAGAGAAGACATACAAACCACGATGTATCACTATCTATAATACGACCAGCCTGACCATGGCAACGACGATCCGCGATCTAGTCGGCAACAGATGTTACTTCCGATACACTCGAGGGAGTTGTCGAGTTATCGCATTCAATCAGACGGACTTCACCGCTATATGTGAATTCCTAAAGGACAAAGGAATTGGATTCGCCTACGGTTCGTCCGCAGCAGCAAAATTAAAGGTTATCATCCGATACTTTCCGATGGACGCTACTCCCGCGTAAATTCAAGAGAGTTTGACAGCAACCTATGGATTTACCGTCCATAGTGTTAGTCGATTAAATGTGTTAGATCGCAGTCGGAAGAACCATACTACTGAGGACCAGAGTTCCAATACGACCAGGCGACCACTACCCCTCGTAATGGTCGTCCTCCCCAACACCACGAAATCTCGTCAGATCTTCAACCTTACCGCATTAGGTATTTATCAGATAAGGGTGGAAAAATACCGCTCTAAGCAGATTCTTCAATGTCATGCCTGCCAGAGGGTCGGGCATGGCCAGCGCCATTGTTTTGCTGCGCCTCATAAATTCTCCGACTGCCCGCAAAAGGACCAAACTATCTCCCCAAGATGTGCGAATTTCGGATTATCACACTACGCCAGTTACAGGGGGTGTTCCCTGTTTCAAAAGGTAAAACAAGAACGGCGGGCCCAATCGGACCCAAAACGACGGGTTGAACCACGGCCCATTCGACAGGACGTACCGGGTGATGACGCCAGCCAGAGATTATCGTCCCAGAACCACAATTCGCCAGCACCAAGCAGGAGAGTCCATCGTCCTCACGCACCTAGACAGACTCCTCGCCAAGCAGCTCCTCCGACACCCGATCATGTGTCATTGTTGGATTTGCTCCAACAATTGGCGCAACCAGACATACTCCCTGGTTTGATTCAGCTCCTCCAGGGAATTCAGAAAATCCGGGAAGCACCGGACCCTTCTACCCGACGTCGGGTGATTACCCAACTCGTCGATGCTCTGGTGCCGTAAGGTACCATGTGTTGTCCTGTTTCGTAAATTTGTTATAAATGTTTCCTTACACGGTACAATCCCAACGAATTCTCCTTGCCACAGTTGCGGGAGGGCTCGTTGGGGTTGTGATTCTCATGTGAGAATGGTTTTGATTTTCATCCCTGCCTTTAGCGCGGGACGAAATGGAAGAATTGAATGTCTATATGCACTTGTATTGTATAATGATATTTCAGTTAAATATATATGTGAAACTGACCTAATCCTGCCATGTCCACGATAAAAAAAAAGAAACTTCTCACCAAGCGTCGGAGGATCGTTCGATCGTATCATAGATGCGTGACCACGGCTACTCCTTTTATCTCTTCATTTTTAATTCAATGTTTATCCTTTTATGCCCCCCAAAAGGAAACATTTGATTATTAACTGTGTTTTTAAGTCAAATGGCTGTTATTAGTGAGAATACAATTTTTTAAAACTAATCTAAGCCAGTGGTTCATCTAAAATTTCTCCATCTGGAGCGAGGATGTAAAGTCGTTTTTACGCGTGTATGAGGGTACAGAGGATATAAGTACAGAGATCTAGCATACGTTTAGCACTTAATTTGAAAGGAAGGGATCACACACTGCTCTATTTAAATGAGCACGTCACAGGAAATTTTTGGCCTGCACAATATTTTGAATTCTGCAAACAGAAACACCGACATACTTGTACGATAAAACTCCAATTTAGACACGAAATAACACCACTCTACGAAACTTCATCTGGACAAATTTTCAAAATCTATACTCCTGTCATCTACATACAACAGCTTTAAAAGGGCAGTGACGAAAGTACTTCTTGGTGAGCAGGGACAGAGCCTCAGTACATGTGACTAGATTCAGCATACTTGCGTTGAAATCGATACCAAATACATGAGCAGATTTGAACTAGAAAAGAACAACGTTTGATTTGTGTGAATGAGTAAAATTATTTTTATCTGTTTTTATAGTGCTCGTTACTGGCATATTTAGTAGGGATAAATGGAATTAAATAATTGTATCTCATAGTAATATTGTTTTTTTTTTTTATTTCATTGTATAATTGTTGCGTTAGAGCAGCCACAGGCTGAACTCAGGCCACGATTAAAGAATTTCTAATTTTTAATAATTCTTATTTCTAATGAACATGCACATTTAGTTTGACATTGATTTTCCAGAGGGTAGAGGGTCGGACACAGCACATGGTGATGAATTCACTGGGTGCCCCTGTAGGAAAATGCCCCCCGGAAGTTATAACCCCCCCCCCCCCCCGAAAACGTCAGTAACCTGGCATTGGATTCGGACAATTGCTAATAAATTTGGAAACCATCACCCTGTTCGGTTTGGCTTTCTTTCATTCACTTTAATTTAATATAGAACGTTTTTTTTTTAATGTTTTTCCCGTAGTAATAAGCATGGATTCAGCCCCCATTGCAATTAAAAGTCAAAATAATGAACGAATTTTAATTATTGTTCGTTTGGATAGCTGCTAAATTAAAGCCCCTATCACACGGAACTGGATTTCTAGTAGGAATGCCCTAGTTGGCGCTGAACTGACTTTCTAGGTAGACATCATGGCCGCCTGGCTGACTGCTTGACTGGTTTGGAGGAATAGGACATGTTCTAATTGCTACTTGCTTTCCTCGACTGGATTCTGTGGAACAGCCAATCAGAGAAAAGATTCGCCATGTGAAGATAATCTGTGAGTGTGCAAAGGAGCGCTATTGTCTGTGGTTTCCGAGTGTTACTCCAGCAATGTATAACGTATACAGCATGAAAGGCGCGTTGAGTTAGGCTACCATCTATACTGAGTGCACGGTGTCTACATTTGAAACTAAAATATTATTTCATGCGTGTACAGTAAATGTTGTAAAGTATGTATTTAAGCGGCGCCATTGTTTTGTACCTAATAACGTTCTATACGAAACGTTATTTCTATCGGTTGAATAGTTATCGGCATTTAAAAATGTGAAGTGATACATTGTTTACATCTCACGCGGCCGCCATTACAACTTCCCTCGTATGGGAACAAAAGTCTATCGACAAGTACGCTGATAAGTATCGTGTGAGGCGAAAACTAGCAAATGGGTAGCCAGTCCAGCGCCAACTAGGGCATACCTACTGGATATCCATTTCCGTGTGATGCGGGCTTTAATTAAGAAATATTACGGATCAGGATACGCTTCAAGCTTATGCGAAGGTGTCAACTGAGGGGGAAAGTTTCATTCTTAAAGCGACAATTAAACCTAAGTACACTTCATTTAATTTTCAGAAGTAAGGGGTAATTTTAAAATATTATAATTGTTTTATTTATTATAATTTGATGCCCATGACATCCCCCCGTAAAGTTTGATGTCCCGCCCCCCCGGAGGAAAGTGGCTGGTGGTCGGACGTTCATAATAATTACGTTTCGACTATTACCCACCGCTTGGTTTCGTACTGTACTTAGTTTATTCTGTGCTAAATATTCACACCGAAAAAAAAATAGAACCCACAGCAGGCTGTAATAATTCAGGAACCTCAGTTGATTTTTAAGTAAGACGGGCTTTAGAGTTTAGACAATCACCAATTAGGGAGCGTTCCAAAATGCTTTGCTCTGATGCATTATGCCCCCCTTTCCGAAGGCACTCAAAGGCTTCCCCTCTACGCAGACCTCCTCCATTACAGATACTACTCGCTATGCTAAAAGCCCTGCCTCAAGATAAACTGGGCTCCAGGGTAGACATATTCGAGCAGTTTCCCTGTCTGCTGCCAGGGGGAGTCACGGAGGCGCGTAAGGGACGTTTTGTCGCAAGAGCGGTCACAGGAACTGCAGACGTAAATCACTGTTGCCAGTCTATGGTTGGGTGCTCGCTCCATTTATATGGCACAGGAGGTTTTTTTAACTCTGCGAAAACACAACGTACACTTCGCTGCTATACCAATGGGTTAAACGAACAACTAAAAATAGGTGGATGATGAGTAAGGAAGCTTTCAGACCGAAGCGACAAGGTGCACGTGTCGCTCGATACCTTGCATTGTGCAGCCTCGGTCTGTTGTTCCGAATTAAGTTTTTTGTTTTGGAGGAAGCCCACTTAGTGGCGTAATTGTGATTTTATTTCTGGAGATAGTTTTTTTTGGGGGGGAGGGCGGTATGTAAATTATCAGTTAAGTGAACTAAACTGTTGCCTTAGAACATTGGTTCTAACATAGGTCATTAAATCTTATGAGAACGTAATTTAGAAGCAGTAAGCCCAACTAATACATAAAAAGAACTATGCCATGAAAACTTAAGTGGATTTGGTTTGCATTATTTACTTCGCTTTTTGTGCCACTTTGGGCTAATTTGCGAAGATGGAGATGAGTGATATGATGAAATTGATGAATGGACACTCAAAAACATTCATGCCCAAGCCAGGATTCGAACCCGGGACCCCCGGCATCGTAGCGCGTTGTGCTAAGTGGAAAACAGCCTGCTGTTGCCTCGGCTCGATGAGGTTGATCCGTTGGAGAATGGTGTCATTGAATCCACAAGGCTGCAGACTTTTCGGAGGGAAATCTTTGGTGACTGGACCATTAATGGACACGAATGAGTTTTCAATTATGTTTATTGCATAGTTAAGAAATAGTATACTTTCAATTCAATTTTCTTTGAGGGGATATAAACATTCCTGGCAGGATTTTTCTTTTTTGCCGCGGATACAATTGTTTTGGGGGGGGGGGATCTGCAGCATCCCCTTCGTTAATTTGCACACTGGTTCGCGGTGAATGTTTTGCTTTACACTGAGGCCCGTGTCGCTTGCCTTTTGGGTATTAACCTCTGCTGGTGCTTGTCGCCTGTCACATGCCTTTGATGTGAAACATTTTTGTTGATTGGCTAGTTCCCAAGCGACAAGTGTCGCCTGTCGGTTGTGACTTCGATCTGAAATCTACCTCAGGGACGGAAAATCTAAAAATTATCTCTACAGCACATACATTCAGTTTATGTCAACTGCAAGAAGAAAGGTGGTTCAATGCTAATATTATTATTTCGTTTAGCGTTTTTCTTAATGTGTGAAGTATATAGAAATAAGGGAGAGGTTGGTGGACAGTAGCAGGCAAGACATCATGGCAGAATGTGGGGAGGAGGTAACGCTCGCCGCAGCACAACCGCCAGGGGTGTGGGTGGAATGGGGGAGGAAACGGTACATTGATACGTGTACGTACCAGCAAAGAAGTGGATTCGCCTGGTTCCTGCTAGGGGGGTGGAGGCAATACAAACTCGAGGGGCCGGACGGTCGTGCAATCTGCACGTTATGCGGCGAAGCGGAGACGAGGACTCACATCCTACATAAGTGTGTTTGGTCGGCGCCACTGATACAACGCAAATGGGGGGTCAGTGCAAGGGACAGCATTGAGCAGACGATCCAGGCTGTATCTAGGGAGGAAAGGGTAATGTAACGGATGCAAACATCAAAGCCCTGGGCTCATATTTACATGCAATTTGGAGGGAGCGTAGGGAAATGCTGCAAGGGGTCAGTGAAAGTGAAGGGTACGGAACAGTGGATCAGGCATAGGTGGAGCGTGTAGTGCAGTGTTGTGAAAATGAACAATCTCAAATGAATGTAAGAAGGCCATATTGCCTTTTATACATACATACATACATATATATATATTTCTAAATGTTTCTGTTTCTAAATGTTTCTAAATCTAAATATATGATCATTGGGGTGTATGTTTAAGTAACAAAATTGTAGGATACGCACAGCCCAAGGGTTTGTAGTATCAATATCAATAAATAAAATATCATATCATATCATAAATATTGACAGTAGCAGAGTTTGGTGCTATAGACGAGGGATCCCATAGACTGCATATATGCTATAGGCATTGTACGAATTAACGGGAGGGGGCGGATGCTTGGGATTTCCCCCTACAAAAATTTTATCCCTGGGAAAAGAAAATTATTTTTATACCTCTAAGGGATGTTTTTATCACCCTCGAAGGAAATCGAATTAAAAGCATATAGTATCGTTTCATTTTAGGCGTGACGAGAAAAGATAACGTGCTAAAACCCTCATCTATCACCACGTAACAAACCAACGGCATGCTGGGATCTAATCTGGGTGATGCAGCTCAGTTCATCATTCATCCCCAACTAATGGCATACTTGCTGCTCATGGAGAGCTTAATGGCAAAGTGCGAGAGGTAACAACTATACTCATAAATGAATGGCAATACATAACACCCCTACAGACTGGATCAGCATCGTTATGGATAAGTATACCTGGCTCTGTCCGAAGACGAAGTTATGGTCGAGACTGTACAACGTAAAGAGCCCGACTTGCGACTCGCTTCAACATTCCTGCCACTCTCAATTCTTGCTACAAACTCTCCTCTCTCGATGGTATCTCAAAACGACTGCCGTGACCCCCAGTTATTTATTCTAATTGTTTTTGCTAAGCAAATGCAGAGTCAGACCTGTAGTATCTTCCTTGATTTCGCCTGTTTACATGTTTACGCCGCTGATGACCAGGAAGAGCTTAAGCGATGTCTGACACTGCATTCCTCAGATGTTTCTAGATATTTCCAGGTTGGAAAGATGATGGTTGAATGACTGGGATTTGGAAGCTCTTTGTACTTTTAATTTCCAATGATTTTATAGACTGTTACGGTATAACATTTCTTAACTATGTAAGATACACAATTGTGACAGTCGTCAAATATTTCCCTGCCAAAAAATACGTATCCTTGTGGGTTAAAGCTGGAACCATTCTTCAACTGACCAAACTCATCGAGTCAACAGCAGGCTGTTTTCCACTATGTTTTCATGGCAGAGT
Source organism: Lepisma saccharinum (assembly GCF_977018435.1). Taxonomy (NCBI): domain Eukaryota; kingdom Metazoa; phylum Arthropoda; class Insecta; order Zygentoma; family Lepismatidae; genus Lepisma; species Lepisma saccharinum. The sequence goes on along the minus strand of NC_139254.1, from coordinate 2,242,864 downwards.
GCTCATATTTTACATGCATGAAAGTCAATGGCGTATACCGAGTCCAAGATCTGGGCTCCTATCTCACTATGTCACGTGGTCATGGGCTATGAATAGAAATAAATTTACCAACTCCTAAGAAATCAGGTTGCCAACTCATAAGAAATCAGGTTGCCAACCCATAGGAAATCAGGTTGCCAACTCATAGGAAATCAGGTTGCCAACTCATAGCAAATCAGGTTGCCAACTCATAGGAAATCAGGTTGCCAACTCATAGGAAATCAGGTTGCCAACTCATAGGAAATCAGGTTGCCAACTCATAAGAAATCAGGTTGCCAACTCATAAGAAATCAGGTTGCCAACTCCAGAATCGGCATCATCGGTAGGTTAGATGGACGTTAAGTTTGAACTCTGCAATAGAAATTTTGTCAAGTTTTCTGTGCTATAAGTTCGATATCTCTTTTTCTGTTTGAGTGTTCTTAGAATGTAAATAGTGTTTCTAAATTGCACATAAAAGTTATCAAGATTTAATGACCTAGGTTAGAACCAATAATTTAGTTTGCTGAGTGGTAACATATACAGATTTGCGTACTCCCCCCAAAAAACTACCTCCCAAAATGAAATCACAAATACGCCACTGAGCAAAAAGCTTAATTCGCAAAGTGTCTACAAGGGAAATTTTTACCGTCACTAAAGTCCTGAGGTATTGTCAAAGTAGATCTAAAGGATAACGAACTTGAACACATACACACACACAAGTAAAAGCAATTCCATTATTATACGATTCTCAGGAAATGTTCAATTGCTTTTACATTATCTGTCTTGAAAAAGAAGAGCGCGTTTTCAGGTTGATTCTGCATCCTTTAGTGTAGAAATTGCTGCCATTTAAATTGTTTTCCTCCTCTGTACTCCCTTTTTTATGCTTCAGTGTGGAAAGAAGAACAACGCTTCAATTTGAAGTGGTGGTGGTTGCAATCGCTCTTTCAAGACTGTCTTCTCGGAAGATTTAACCGGAAAGTGGGTTACATTCAGCAGACGAACTAAATGCAGTCTAGATCCGCAAAAACGAAGCCTTGTCCTCGATTCGTAGATTTATTCCTCTTCTTATTTGCAGAAATGGGGCCATGCCTTCATTCTTGCCAATTTCTTTAAGTTTTCTGCTATTTTGTTACTCTATTGGTGGGAGCTAAGAGTTCATCGGTTACTTCGCGTTTGTTCGGCTGTGATGCGATGTGTATCGGACTAAACAACGGTTCTGAAGTGCCTTTGGAATATATGTTAATGCATACATCGGATTTTTAAATAAAAAAATCCAATTAACATGTATCCCTCAGCTACTAATACAAGGTAGTCTTGAAAATTAACTCATAGTATGAAGTAGTCAGTATTTCAGCAAACATTTAGGGACATACAAACGTGACGTGTCGCTTGTGAACGAACCAATCAAGAGCAATGTTTCACACCGCAGTGACATGACAAGCCTCATAAATAGGACTCGGAAGTTGAAGACCTATAAATTGCCAAAAGAAGACCTATAAAAAGACCTAAAAACGGAAAAAATGTTTTTAGCTTTTTGAGAAGAGCGGGCCCCGTGCACTGTCTCTGAGGAAATATTTGGTTTCTCCTTGCGTTTTTAATGTGTTGTTTTAACCTTTCTCAAGGGGCTCTTTAAATACATTTCTTTTTAAATTTTGAGGTAAGGGTTTACCTGTATACAATGGTGCAAAATGGTCATATGTGCCGACGCACCCAAAAATTTCAACTCTTTCATTAATGTATTTATTTTTGGGGGTCCGACTGCCAAACAACTACTTCAGCTTCAGCGAGGGTGGGCAAGCGCCCACCCAAAAATATTCAACAAGTATTAATAAGTATTTCGAAAAATACGAATGCTTCAATAAAAATATATATACATATATGATTACACGCTGTGCATATTTTTCTTACGAATATTGTCGATACGGGAAAGGCTCACAAACATCGTGTATTGTAAGCCTTTGGACTTACATTAATTTACCGAATAAAATAACAAAAATTGTGATCGAGTTAACACTTCTGTGACTACAAGTATGTATTACAATATCTATCTACAGCCAAAGTGCACTTTTCCCGAGGTGGGAGTACAAAACATACAGGAAGAATATCTAGAAAAACTAAACAAATGAATAGAAATATATTCACATTACTTCCATATGGTACGCAAAAGAACTTCGATTCATGACTAGGTTTCTTTCACATAGCATTTTGGGTAATGGGTGACTTCTTTCGCTCGTGTAGCAATTGTCAGTCATTGAAACCGTTTCCATGAATTCCAAAGCGTTATGAAGAACGGAAACTCCATTTGTATGAAGGTAAGGCGTGAAGAGGAGAAGAATTGCCACATACGGTAACTACAATGATCAAATTTCATTTTTTTTTTTTTTGCCTAACTTACTTTAACGTGTTTGTTTTCTCAATCTCTAGGCATATTTCTATTGAACCACATGGAGCATTTCTTTTTCCTGCATAAGTCAGGTCACGATTATTTAGTAAATGATGAACTCGATTTTTCGATGTTCATTTTGCACATATTTCTTTATGTTTTGCAATATTTAGTTTTATTTTCTGTGAAAAAAATCACGCAATGCACAATGAACAAAAGTACCTTAAGAACTTTTCTAACAAGCATTAATTAAATACAAAGATTCATGTAGGCGGCTACACGTATCAATTTGGAACACTCCTCTGAGCCAAGTAATAGAATCATTCATTAGGCCTCAACGAAGAAGCCCTGCTCTTTTCAGTTAAAAACTCATAATGGTATTACAATTGTATATTCAAAATCATTCATTTGAATTATGAATCATTTCTTCACTATTGTCGGGGTTTATCACACTTTCTGTCACCATTCTTGAATGTTTAATGTTTTCATGCGACATTGTATCGCATGAAAACACAAGTTATTTCGTTTTGGCAAGTACGTCAGTAGTAGTAAATAAAGACGGACAGCTGAAACTTTAGCCACTGTAAATGTCGAATTTTGGCATAACTTTCTTTCCGAATCTAAAACGCTAAAATTACATTTCAAATGGTTTTGCTGCTAGGTTGCTTCTCTCCATGAAGCATTAGGCCTTGTTCCTCTCCAAGGGACGGCGCTAGTTTCACACATACAAATTACTTCTTGTAGCATTTTGGTGTCTCTTTCATTTGTAAAGAATTTGTTCCATATTTTTCATAATTATCGCACAAATTAAGCAATATACTCTAATCTGCCACCTAGATATAAACCTTTCTTCCACGTTACACTCTGGACTGTATTTTGCAGACTAACGAGGCTCTGGCGTCGGTCTCACATCCGGTATAATTCTCTGTGGACCTTGTTGTGTGATATGTCCATGTGTGTTTGTACCGTCCTTATATCTATTTCATCTTCTCACAATTCATCCTCATCTTCGCGATTAGCCAAAAGTGGAAGAAAACCGAAGTCAAATAAAACAAATCAATTCATCTCATATACTTCGATCAGCTAATTAAGTATAGTCTATGTTAAATTTATTTTTAATCCAAAGGGATAGGATAAAATATCCACTTACAAACCGAAGTACACGGTGAGCAGTGGAAAGGCATGGGCAGGGAGATACAATGAAGGGAAGGGACACTTAAATGAGATAAATAGGGAGGTTATATCAAGATTGACACATGGAAGATATGAATGATAGCCAAGCGGCTTTACAACAGGTGACGACATGGAGTCACGTACTACTCTGTCCTAGATTGGAGTGGATACAGGGAAATTTAATCAGAAGATTTGGTGAACGGATTACCGGTGCGCGCGCATGTATGTGTGTGAAAGCGCGAGAGGGAGAGAGAGAGAGAAAAGGGGGGTAATACAAGCAGAGGAAAATGGTGGAAAAAGATAAATAAGACATTCAACAGTAAAGAGAAAAGGCGAGAGAAATACAAAGGAATGCAGGAGAGGGCGAGAGAATACGGGTTTGTGAAAATCATTGATTTTTTATCTGCCCACCCACCCTAATTTATCAATATTTGGCTCCTGCCCACCCGGTCAAAATTTTCTGGCGCCGGAGCGGATGTTGATGACCTAAAAAATATAGATATATGACCTATAGAATGTCCTAAAAAAATGGGGAAAAATGACGTAAAAAATGACTATTAAATTTGTTAGTTTCAGGTTAAAAATTGAATTGAAAAGGAAATTAAACAAAATGCAATCTTGCTTTAGAAAAAAGGCACCAAATGATGCCACATACACATTCAATCAAAATATGCAACGAGTATTTCCAATGGAAACAACCGAATTATTTTTAAACAATTTCATGAAAAAGTCGTATACACTGAATGCATAAATTTCCCGCATCTGTGCTTGTAAATTGCAATCTTGCGAGATCTATATAGGCCTATGTTCATCTTGGTGAAAAGACTCATGAATATTACCAAAATGAAAGAAGTGATAAAATATGACGAAACATTACACCGAATATAGCGAAAAATGTCGAGAAAATGCCGAAAATCGGGTAAATATCCTAAAACCCGAAAATTGGCAAAAATTGCAAAAAATTGCACTTTAAAATTACCTTTTTTGGGTTCTAGACGAAGTGTAATATTGTGTTTATTTAATGGGCATCGTGTCCGAAATGTCAGAAAAAAGATAACATTTTATTTACTTCTGCTCCCTACTCATCACAGTTGACATCGTGCTCCTTGCAACCCCACAAGGTTGGCTGTTTTCGTCACTGAGGCGCCCAATGATCATGCCATTTTGAATGTCTGAGAGGTCGAGCATAAAGGCGTTTGACTGGTAGCAAGATGTTCATACATAACCCATACGACTGCTGCTGATAAACAGATACCTCCACTTTTACTCACTAGATGCAGACTCTGTGCTGGGTTGCGTGATTGTACTACAAGGATTAATTTGTCCACCACTTGTATTACTATGCCTTTTACGTTTGGTGATAAAGGCTCTAATAATATGTATTAAACTTTGATTTAAATGCAGATCATGTTCACGATAGGCTAATCCGGACTGGACCTACAGTTAAAACTGGGATCCGAAGCAGTGTGTGACTACACCGGGTGTCGATCCCGGGACCCCTTTATTACAAGGCAACGAGATTACCACAACGCCATTGGGGAGGCCCCACTGTTAAAGTTACACAGTTCATTAATCACATTTACAATGGAATTTTTCATGTCCATGTCAAGTGTACGCAATACCAGTTATGTGAATGTTACACGCCTTTTTACAACAAGGCATAATATCATAATAAGGATTGTGCAAGGACTACAATTGATAATTTAGACGCTACTGAACAAATTCAAATCCAAGCTATAAATATAAATTTAGCAATTGTGTCTAAACTCAGATTTTTATAGCTAAGTAGTTGGCTTAGATTCATGAAGTTGAGATTGAACTCGATTTCTTTACGAAGTTTTGCGTTATAACTGATCTTCATTAACTCGCTCACTGTGCGTGGAGGGGGAAAATGTTCGCTTCACTTCCTGTCGTGACGTTGCACTGTTCTGCTACGTCTTGGAGTTAATCATGCGTGAATTATTACATTACGGATTCAACGTTCACGGAGATAGCGTTTATGTTTTAAATGCGTGATGGCCCGTTGAATGCTGGGAATTTTCGGTGCCCCGCTGCGTCGGAAAATTACGTTTTTGGAGGTCACGCACATTGATGATTGGAAGGCTTCTTATGAATTTAACAACAGGAGGTTTGCGTATTCCAGACTCTAGCCAAGACATGATATGCGAGTAAACTGGTGCTGCCATCTATGCCACTGCCCAAATGGCACCCGTGAAATGCCTTTTCTGTGATTTCTGACGCTTTTGGATAAGTTGCATTACAGACGGTGTTAAAGGTGGAGCTAGTGCGGAGCATGGGCACTCGTCTGGTTCCCCTCGAACATCCGGTTAAGCTGACGGTCAGTGATGTGCGTCTACGCGTAAACAACGATAGTCTACATTCTACACGTAGACTACTTTATACACATAGATTACGTAATATATGTAAACAACATAACGAAAGGTGACAACTCAGCAAAGGGCGCCGTGGAATTAAAATAAAATTATACTGCGTATCAGTTGCTGATGTGTGAGGAGAACTTTTCATACTCTTTCTTCCAAATTCGAACTATTTTTCAGCTAGGAAAAAAAACTAATAGAAGGAAGTATTCTAGTGTTTTATGGGTAAAATACCACTCTTGCCTCACGACTGCCATCTGTGTTTTTTGCATACTATTTATTTTCTTGCATAGTTGATAATAGAAGATAGAGAAATTTTGTTGTAAATAGTATTATTTTCAATTCGTTAGGAACCAATATAGTTGAAAATGTCACTTTCCTTTCATGAAAGCCTTGAAAATTAATTTTAATGCACTTTAGATTGTCTACGTAGTCTATGTAAACTACAACCCAATGTAATCTACGCGTAATTACGTGTAGACAACGCATGTAGACGTAAACTTATAGTCTACGCACATCACTGCTGACGGTGCTATGGGCGTTAATATGAAACGACGTAATGGAGATTCTTTTACAAGGGAAAGGGGTGTCAACTGTACAAGTATCACTTCGTAGATTTCCGAAGCACATAGCTGAATGAACATGTGAATACAAGCGGAACAAGAATGGATTGGCACCCGAGTCAAGACAGTTGTTTTTACGACTTGCATTTTGTTACAAGCATGTGGATCTGTCTGTGGTGTTGTTCTGAAAAACACCTCTTCTGGAGGTTTCAGACCGAAGCGACACGCGACACCGGGGCTTCACACCGAAGTGACAAGCGGCACATGAGTGGCAGGACCAATAGACTGAATGAGGCAACAGTTCGCACGCCATTCCGAGTCTGAGCCACAATTGCAGCTTGTTGTGTCGCTTCGGTTCGAAAAAATTGCACTGATTACTGACGGTTCGCTTTCAAGCAACAAAGAGATTTCACACCGTGAAATTATTCTAAAGCAAACCATTCACCGCACATGCGAGAACAACAGACGGAAGCGGTAATGAGAAAACGGCCCAGTACAAGCGACACGTGCCTTTTGTAGTGTCGATTCATTTCGAGAGGATGCTTTCAATCCGAAGCGACAAGCTAATAAACAAAACCTGCCGAATCGAAGCGACACAACAAGTTGCACGTCTCGCTTGTCGCTTGCGTGTCGCTCGGTGGGCCGTTTTATCAGTATCGTGCATCTTCTCGTCTTGGTCTGTTGTTTGCGCATGCTTGGTTTTAACTGACGCCTACTATATTTATTTAACGTGCCTGACGTCACTCTGGTTCTACATTACAATGGTAATGTCAAACCCACAAAACAATTAAACAAATAAACAAAAGGCAATCATTAACAACCTATTTACCTTTTGTCCCAGGGTAAGTGCCATCAGTTGGAGCCCAAGAGATTACATAGGGTAGAACGAATCACACTACAGGGTTAGTTCTATATATATACTGTAATTTCTATAAAAGAGCACATGCATAAACATTACATCATTGCCCCTTTCATTCTCACAGTCACACTCGCATTCATTTCTCGGCAATCCAATAGACATGAGTAATTAATACAATAATAGTTCTGCGGCATGTTTAAAGTTAGCTACATTAATTTAAACTGTTCTTAATTTGACATTTTACTTTTGCATTTACGGAAAAACATGTTCCGGTCGGAGCTTTACCTGTACGACAAAACACTACTCCTTTTAAGTTGTTGTTGTTGAATGAATGTTAATCTATATATTGTTAATTTTGAGGTTAACAAGGATCACTGATATATAATTATATTGACAATTTATAGCGTCGTACAATCTGAATGTTAAATACTTTGGATGAATGGATAATTGAACGCTGTACGGTTTTACATGTTAAATGATAGTTGATGCAATTTAATCACCGTAATAAGCAATGTCTTGGTAATGTGTACGTAATTAGCGAGTTCATTGGATGTCACGACGGGGCGAACGAAGCTTATCCATTTTCACGTCCATTCCGGCTTACCTTTGTCGGCTCTGACTGAAGTCCTCGTGGTGAAGTCGTGGATGTTTGCGGCGTGGTCAATAGATGGCTTCCGGGCGATAAGATAGGATCTCCGCATCTTCAAGGTGGCAACTGGGTCAGACGCCCCCCAGCAGGGCCTTTCTCTGTCTCTACTCCATATTGATAGTACACAGACACGTGCGAAATAACACAACACGGAACGGTGCGACACAAAGCGGATACTTTCGCGGGTGGTTCTCGAGAGATTGACGATGATAACACGTCGAAAAAATCTGAGTAAAACTGGTTGATAGCGCGTCGAAGAAAACCCGAGTAAAAACTGGTGGTTTCCCTTCTCTGCGCGTCTATTTATTTGCTATTCAAAAGGTCTGTTACGGTACCCTCTCTGTCCAAGCGTTGCTAAATTGTCATCAAATCGTAGGCTCTTGTCCTGCTATCTTCGCCCGTATATTTGGAGTTCTTTGACCCTTCTCGAGCAGCACCTCGAGTAGAGGTTAGCCAAAGATCGGGCCTATTGTAACCTGCACGTTCGTTCCGAAGACAGTGCCAGGGAGTCTGTAGCTATTGTTATCCAGTCTAGCTGTTTAACCTTTAATATCGGGCTTAATTTATCTCCTATCAAATTCTGCTTTGGGGATTTCGTCGATGATAATCTGCTGCTGGGCTGTCTTTAATTTCAGTTGAATCTGACCATTGGTAACAAAGTTGTATTTTTATATTTCTTTACCCGAGGCTCGGCCTCTTCTCTCGGGAAACAGGCTAGTCCTTCGCTCTCTGCCGTCCAAGTCCCGGTGAACAGCAACAATCCAATGCATATTATTGCTTATTACGATGATTAATTGATTTACCTGATAATTAGCAAGATTTTATCGTTATAACATTCCCCTCTCCTTACACATGAATTTTTTCTGAGCTTAAGACTATACGCGAAGGAGAAATTCATCAAAACACAATTAATAATTAACGTTAAATCTTGCCTAATTGTTACACATAGGCGCTCGAATAGGGACTCGAACCCTGGAATATATAGTTGTCTTTCTCTATAGACTAAATTGCACTTTTCAATTAATTTTACATCATTACCTTTAATATTAACCAAACATAAAATTGTAGGATTACTCAACATTCATTTGTAGTTCTTGACTCTGTAACATTGATCATTTAACAAACACCTTGCTAACACTTATGAGAATTATCCTATTATGTATGCATATACATATGTAAACTTACTACATTCACACTCTAAGTTATGATGAAAATTCACTCTGAGATATAGTTCAAAATTATTGACTTACTACATAAAATATTTCTTATCATCAATTCAAACCTTTTAAAATACATGTTTCTTTACTAAATAATATCTATTCTGGGTAATAAGAATATAAATAATACGTTATTAATGTTGGCATAAACATAACATGATATATGCTCAGATATTGATATGTATATATATATATATATATATATATAAGTTCTCAGTTTTTTGAATATTAATAAGAATAATATCATAATTGTGTTAAATTATTTACACTAGTATGCGGAATAATTTACAAGTTTAAAGGCTCTACTGGTAACCTGGCGCGTTGGGATTGAGTCCCCTACTCGTTGATGGTTGAGGCCATTGTTCGTCAGTCTCTTGCTTCTCATTGTTGTAGGCGGTTCTTACTAAATGAATAGCTTGTGTTCTGCCTTCTTCCATACGATTGTCTTCCTCCCCGCGTGAAAATCGTATGTCGCCACGCCCTCGGTAACCTGCGTTTGTGTTCTTTCCGCCTCCACGGTAGTTTCCTCGATTCGAGCGTTTGGTATCCCTGTCTCGCTGTCTTGGAGGACTGTACTGCGATTGTTCTTGTCGATTGAATTGCTGTCGACGTCCATTGTATGTATTACGTGTAGTCGCCATTTGCACTCGTGGAAAATTTTCTCCTCTCTTCCTATCAAAATTATTATTCCCTCTTCTGCTTGATTGATCTTCCCATCGATGTTTTTCGTTCTCCTTCAGCAAATCCATGTCTTCAAGGATAAGCGACATTCGGTCAAAATTTTCTAACACATCTCCTGTAAGCTGTCTCTGTACGTAGCTCGGGTACATAGCTCTGATGGCCGTGAGGATTTCTATCACTTCGGTTCCGGGCTTAAGCGAACGGAATTCATTCACCCTCTGCCAGAAAAACTGTTTGTATGTGAGCTTTCCGTTGACGTCGTACCGCTTGTTTCTTAACTGGGTAACCTTCCTCTCTACCAATGATCTGCACTGAAATTGTTCAATGAAAGCTTTTTCGAAGGTGCTAAAGGTCTTGAACGCTGGTACCTGGTGGTCTAACCAAATGCGTGCGGAACCGCGAAGAAGTTTCTGGATGAGCTTCAGGTGGTCCTCTTCGTGAATCCCATATAAAATGCAATCTCTTTTGAATTCTTGAAGAAACGTGGATGGCAAAGTTTCTGTCTTCTCTTGGTCGAAAATCATAAAGTTGTCCAGTGAAAACTTCGAGAAGATGGCACGCCTGCCTATTTCCGAGGTGGCTACACTGGTCTGTACCACGGAGTGGACTCGCGAGCAACTGCTATCCTGCTCCATGACGTCATCGCCTGTGGCTTGACTCCCCGATCGAGATGGCTGCTGCGCTAATGTCGCCAGGGGCGTTGTTTCTCGCTGGTCTTCCTCGTTCCTTGTTCGTGGTGACGTAATAACGATTGAAGAAGTCTCTCTCTGCATCGTTTCTTTGATTCGCGTGACGTCTTGGCGTAAGTCTTGCGTCATGTTTTTTATCTTCCTCCATTGCTGTTCTTCCGAGGTCATCTTTGTTTCGATTTGTCCAAATCTTTCTTCCACCATTCTGGAATCCGCTGCAAGTCGACGATCAACCATTCGGAATTCCTCTTCTATTCTCTTTTCTACGTCATTCTTCTTTTCTTCTATCTTCTCTCCCAGGTGTGCCAGGTGTTCATGGATCTGCCTGACTTCAGTTTCCACTGTTTTTTCCAGATTCTCAATGTCTTTCGAGTTATCACGATGTCTTTCAACACACTCTTCTTGGGCTTTTTCTATTTTCTCATCATTCCTTTTTAATGCTTGTAGAAACTGATCCATCATCTCTCGGTGTTGTTGTTCTTTCTCTCTTCTTCGCAATTCTTTTTGCTTTTCTTTCTCTTCTTCTTCCAATTTCCTCTTCCTTTCTTTCTCCTCTTTTCGACGTTCTTTCTCTTGTTCTTCCAATTTTCTCTTCTCCTCTTTCTCTTCTTCTTCCAATTTTCTCTTCCTTTCTTTCTCCTCTTTTCGACGTTCTTTCTCTTCTTCTTGTTGCTTCATCATCGTAGTGAAGAGCGCCATTATCGCTTGAACATCCATGGTGCCTTGGGTTGGTAACACTGCCGTTGGCTGCTCACTTTCAGGGATAACGGTATTCTCCGGAGCACGGTTGCTTTCTCCTCCCTGGTCGCCTTCCAGTAACGTCACTTCCTCTCCTTCCTTTAGATTGTCCATTTCTTCAATCTTCTTCCTTTGTCGAGTTATTCTCTCCATCACCCTTCTCCTCGGTCGTTATTCTCTCTCTCTTCTTCCTTGGATTCGATGCGTTCTCGCAGCGAGATATAAATTTCTCTTTTCTTTTTCATAAATAGACCCTACGGGGTTTTACGTCTCCCCCCTTACCATCCTTGATCGATGCTTTATCCTTATCGCCGCATAAAAATCCAAAATCTCTCGCTATGTAAATTACTTTAACCATTGTTACTTCACGCCCACTATATATATTGCACAAACAATTAAATACTCAATTCACATGCTAACTATGCGTAAATACACTTAAATACTCTAAACTAGAAAATTACGGATTATAGCAACACAAAGAACTAAACGCTTCATACTCTAGGCGTCCTGCGTGGTATTTTTTTAACTGCAATAAGTGATTAATATTTGATTTTCTACCTCTATCAATCTCTTGGTTCCTGTCGAAGGCATGTAGGCACATAGCTCTATCACTGAATAATTATGGCACAATAAACTCATTTTTGCGACTATTAATAACTTCCTTCCAACTATCGACACTTATTTAAACTTCGGGCCTACTCGGGCCTAATTATCGCATATTCGGGCCTACTCGGACCTACACGTCGAATGTTCGGACTTACTCGTCGAATATACATGTCACTTGTTCGGAATTACACATCGAACCTACATGTCGCTTGTTCGGAATTACTCGTCGAACCTACATGTCGCCATGTTCGGAATTACTCGTCGAACCTACATGTCACAATGTTCGGAATTACTCGTCGAACCTACATGTCACAATGTTCGGAATTACTCGTCGAACCTACATGTCACCATGTTCGGAATTACTCGTCGAACCTACATGTCACAATGTTCGGGATTACTCGTCGAATATACATGTCGCAAGTTCGGAATTACTCATCGAACCTACATGTCACATGTTCGGGCGCCATCTTTTAACTGTCGCCTCGGCTACGGATACTTATTTAACGTGCCTGACGTCACTCTGGTTCTACATTACAATGGTAATGTCAAACCCACAAAACAATTAAACAAATAAACAAAAGGCAATCATTAACAACCTATTTACCTTTTGTCCCAGGGTAAGTGCCATCAGTTGGAGCCCAAGAGATTACATAGGGTAGAACGAATCACACTACAGGGTTAGTTCTATATATATACTGTAATTTCTATAA